>NW_008824437.1:2333871-2348659 GCF_000699105.1 Pygoscelis adeliae
ATATTTCAGGCCAATGTGTTGGCATTCTGCTCTGTAATTGTGCTTCAGCCTGTGTGTCTTGTGACAAATGCATGGGCGACTTGGAGAAAAAAAAGGACAAAATAGAAACTTTTTCCCGAGCATAGAGGGGTGCTTGAAAAAGGGACGTGTTCTAAGGACTTAGTGAAGCCTGATAGGGACTTTGTTTCAGCAAAATGCAGTGAGACTTTGTCATGTTAGTACAGTACTCACGTTGACAATGCCCTGAGAGGAAAGAATTATTGGTTCAGTCGCCATGTCCTGTTTATGTACCCATAGCATCTTAAGGGAACAAGTTAACACCTCCTCCCAGTATTGCACAGTGCTACGTGGGCATGGTGACCCACTCAAAGTCTGTATGGAGTTTTTCCCTCATGATATATACTGTGTGGGGACAGGCAGGAGGAACTGTGGTTGTCTTAAAGTTGTCACCAAACATCTGATATTAGAGAATTGTTTTTAATCAGTTGAGAGGAACAGTTACTTGTCCACAAACACAATTTTTTTAATTTTTTTTCTCCACTGAGCTTGCAAAAGTCCCTAAAGATGAGGACATGTTGAAACATGGACAGTGATGGGGATTTCAAATGCACCAAAATACAAAAATGTCTGAATCCAGCATTTTGGCTCAGTCTGTATAATAATGAGAAACACTGGCCAAACTTATTCACACCAGATTCCAGTTACAGCCTCTGACTTACTGTCATCATGCAAGCAAAGATGAAGTTAAATCTTGTAAAAAGCAATGTACAGTCCCAGTTATTTCCTCAGTCCAAAAGAAAAAGCCGGAGTATCAGTATGCAACCAATGTATTTTGAAAAACTGGTTATTATATAAAAACCTCCTGGCTCCATCCAATGTTTTAATGCACAATCTTTCTTATTAAGTAATATAATTAACTTAACTATATAGTAAATGAGAAATGCATCCAGGTGCCCCTATCCTTTTCTGAGTCCCTATTTATAAGTAATAAAAATGTTCTCAAGTGTTCTCTTTGGCTTAAAGTACTAAAATGTTCTTGCAGTGTGTAGTTTAAATGAAATGAGACAATAATTAAATAAGTGCCAGTGAGGCTGCAAGAAAAACAATATTTAGGACAGTTGGCACCGCTGTTGCTTGCATGGTGTGATAACAATAGCTTCTTCAACCGAAAAAAAAAACCCCAAAAAGTAAGGCCAGAGATTCTAAACAAAACACTTCAACTACTGATGGACTGAGTACCAGCTTGTTACTAATTGGGTGTCTGTTCCACACAAACAGCCGCAGAAAGATATTTTGTGTGCCAATATGACACTTTTCAGGGGAAAAAAATCCTAAACCAATTTAAAAGCTGAGTGTTCTTCTGTACAACCTATATTTTGAGATGTTTCCAACACCTCCCATAAAAACCAGCACCTTCTCTTGGCAAATGTTCAGTAAAATACACTGATGATCTCTGTCTATTTAGAGCAGGAGGGAAAGGATGTGCAATCAAAGTGGGGAGGGATCTAACGGATACAAAACAAGCAGAAAAATTCTGGTTGCCTGGTAAAAGGCTTAGACTGCACAGTGAAAGGTTTGTGCATTTTAATATGTAAACCTATATATTTATTTCTGTATTCCCTTTAAAGTGAAACTCATGCTGTTGCATATTTTAATATATAAACCTATATATTTATTTCTGTATCCTCTTTAAAGTGAAACTTGTGCTGTTGCTTAGGTAGGGCCAAAAAAATAGACAATATGAAAATAATCCAATGTAGCCTTCATTCTGCCCTTGGGAATCTGACATGAAGTGACAAAGAATAATATCTGACTGCTTTTCCATTTTAGACCATCCATGCAACAAATCAACAATTAGCCCTTAATAACAACAGCTGAGTTGCTTTGGGAGCTACAGACAGATGAGCTGCTCACTCTGATTCTGGAACTGTTCCACTCCTCTCATCCCTTCAGCCCTTTACTGTGCCCAACCCTCAATAGGTGGTAGCACGTAAATAAACCATAGAATCATAGAATTGTTTATGTTGGAAAAGACCTTTAAGATCTTCAAGTCCAACCATTAACCTAGCACTGCCAAGGCCACCACTAAACCATGTCCCTAAGCGCCTCATCTACCCGTCTTTAAAATACCTCCAGGGATGGTGACTCAACCACTTCCCTGGGCAGCCTGGTCCAATGTTTAACTACTCTTTCAGTAAACAAATTTTTCCTCACATCCAATCTAAACCTCCCCTGGCACAACTTGAGGCTGTTTCCTCTCGTCCTATCGCCAGTCACTTGGGAGAAGAGACCGACACCCACCTCGCTACAGCCTCCTTTCAGGTAGTTGTAGAGAGCGATGAGGTCTCCCCTCAGCCTCCTTTTCTCCAGGCTAAACAACCCCAGTTCCCTCAGCTGCTCCTCATAAGACTTGTGTTATTCTGAGAAGATCCATGCTATTCTCCAGTACTCCTGATTTTGCCTTGCCCCCAAGAAGGCAATGACATTAGGCTTTGTACTGGGTCTGGCTGAGATGGAGTTAATTTTTTTTATAGCAGCCCGTGTGGTGCTGTGTTTCGGATTTGTGGCTAAAAGAGTGTTGATGACATACCAGTGTTTTGGTTATTGCTGAACAGTGCTTGCACAATGGCAAGGCTTTCTCTTTTTCCCACCCTGCCCCTCCAGTGAGTAGGCTGGGGGTGGGCAAGAGATTGGGAAGGGGACATAGCTTGGACAGCTGACCTGAACTAACCAAAAGTCTATTCCATACCTCATAACGTCATGCTCAGCAATAAAAACTGGAGTAGAGGAAGAAGGGGGTGGGAAGTGGGCACTTGATTTCCAAGGTGGCTGCTGCTCAGAGAGTGGCTGGGCATGGGTCTGCTGGTGGGAGGTGGTGAGTGATTGCTTTTGCATCTTTTTTTTTTCCCCTTTTTCTCTCTTTCTTTTTTTAAAAAAATTTCCTTCACTTATTAAACTGTCATTATCTCGACCCACAAGTTTTCTCACTTTTGTTCTTAATCCCTCCCCCATCCTGTGGGGAGGCGGGAGGGAGAGGGGAGTGAGCAAGCGGCTGTGTGGGTGCTTGGCTGCTGCTTAAGGCCAACCCACAGCAGACCTATGCTTCAGAGAAGTGTAGATTCACAACTCAAATGGAAATCAAAACACAGTCAAATTCCCCATAGCCATGGGATAGTGTGAAGAGATTGCATCATACTGAGGAACATGAAGGCATACAGGGTCATGTGAACAGTGTGAAACCATTGATCAGCCTTGTATGACTTATTTCAGTAAGTCACTTTCTCAGTGAAGGTGTTTGTTGAGACTTCGTCTCTATGATTCCACTCCAAAATTCATTAAAGTTAGTGGAAAGCTTCCAGTTACCATCTTGCTGCCTTAAATTAATGTCTTAGGGTACCAATACCCCTTTCTTCTTCTCAGCCAGAGGCAGGAAGCTGTGAAATAATGGAACCACAAGGACCTTCCTCCTGTGGTGTATTGTGACTAATTATCAAAGTGTGTAGACAGGCTAGGTAGTGGTCAAAATGATGGAGTCAAAGGTCTGAATTTGCCATAAACTTCCTCTTTGGTTTAATTAGATTTGAAAGGCTTATGGGACACTACTCATGAAAGCAGGCAGATCCACAGCACACAAAGGCATTCTGCAGGGTAAACAGATGAAGTGTGATGAAATAGGCACTAATGTGAGCTACTAGGCAACTCAGATGCAGGCAGATGACCCTTAATGTTTGTATTTAGAGCACTGTATCAAGCCAAGGTATCTACAGTGAAGATGCCAATAACTGAGTTTTCTGAAATCATTTTAGAGCCAGTGAACAGAACTGGGGGCAAGATATCTCATCCCAGTGTAAACATCTGAAATAAGTCAAATGCACTGTACCTAGTCCTGTCTGTAAAGGTCTGACAGGGAGACTAACTCAGATGTAGAAATACATGTTGTGTAAGTCTAGTTAGGGAAAATGAATTCAGCCCTGGGGGCTCGATTCAGTTGCCCACACAGAGGCACTTAGTGCTATTTGCTGTGCCTGAAGGGATCCTACAAGTCTAGATTCAGCTGTCACTCCTGAAAGTCATGGGTTCATATTGACTAGTACTATTTGGATACTAGCACATTTCAAATGACACTAGCTGGCTGTGTTTAAGCAACTGAATTGAGACCTTAAAGCCTCTAAATCCACTGACATCTGTGGAAGGACTACTTCAGGCAAACTCTGTGGCAATGGGATATGGCTCTAAAATTACCTGTCTTGATACTATCACTACCCAACTTCCCGACCATGTCATCCAGCACACACATGTAGCAGAGTGCCTTTAAACGGAGACAGCGCCCAAGGGACTACAAGTGACTAAAGCTTTCTTTCAGTTCATAGTTTCTTTGGAAATTTCCCAATCAGAAAACAGCCAGTGATACCAAGCCCCATTGTTCCTGTTGGTTTCATAGTGTTAAAATCATCCTTCTAGATTAAAATCAGTAACTTAGCTTTTTCACTTAGCTTTTTATTTGTAACATAGTGTTTCATATATGGCATTAGAAAATGGGAATTGGCTAACTCTAACTGAAACATAAGGTGAGGGATTTCAATTATCTAACTTCCATGCTTGCAGAAATATTTAAAAATCTGTTATATATTGTACCTACACATAGAAAGTATAATTTGAATAAATCTGTTCCCATAATTAACATACTTTAATTAGAGCAGGATGTCATATCTGTTGCTTTTTTTGCACTATGGCATAAAATTCTATATTTAATCTCCCTATTGTTAACTATAGCTATTCTCTGTAATCATTTATTTCTATAAAAATCTAGCATTGTGGTGGCTAAATTTAAGAAAAACAAGTTATCTAAATTCAGAAAATAGCAATTTGGTTTACATGAAAGGAAGAAAATCATGAAATTAAGATGCACAAGAAGATCAGATCACTGCAGCTCTATTGATTTTAATGAAGCTTTACTGATTTACAGGAGTGGATCTGAACCTTCATGTTTTGTAGTAAGACTAACACAGTGACATACAAGACACACCTCTAATTATATATTGACACTCCACAAGAGGAATATCATTACAGAGGAATGAATCACTGTGTAGAGAAATGCAAAAATCTCAGATCTGCAGATACAGCCAGAGAAGTTAGGGTCACAGGGAGGTTTCTTTTATATAGTGACTTTATACATTGCTGTAGAGAGTTTTGTTCTGTACCTAAAATCAGTATTAGTTGTGGATAGATGTGACTGGCAGATAATTACAAGTGTATACTTGAAAACTATACGATATTTCATGCTTAGGTGCAAATATATTGATACTCTATTTGGCTTAGATGATTTTTATAAAGGAAGACTTTGCCTGTGTTACACCTTGTTTCTGGAATGTGGCGGAACATGGGTCCTTGTCTCCCAGGTATCCAAACTTGGTACCTGTTATTTTAAAACAAGGTGTGTGGGTGATTGCTCCGGTCTGTCACGGGGTCATAACACCACTGGGGCAGAGGTAGAGGCCCCAGAGGTTGGAGGGGTCCCCAGATCCTTGCCTAGATTTAGCCTGTGAGAACCAGCAGGACTTTTCAAGCAGAGACTTGCGGACTGAATCTGGCATCACAAAGTGGCTGTTCTACAATTCTGGTCCATTCTTCCCTCCCACCTTCAATGGAGAACCTGATGCTGCATTTACTGGGTGATACAGAGAGAAGAATTGATAACTGTAAACACACAGTGACCCTTTTGCAGTGTAACATCAGGGACAGGAATCCAGGTGTTCTCCAAAACAGGCTTGTGCCTGGTACCTCATGATTACAAAGGGTCTGTTATACCCAGATTGTCGCTAGACCACCTCAGTTGTGAAGTGTACCATCAGCTTTGACCAAAAAGAGTGTGTCCCCAGGGCACCCCCATGTCTACAGCAATGTTCATCTGTGCTGCGGCCCTCGGGGTGCACAGGAGAGGTTTGATACATCACTGCTAGCAAAGGGGAGAGGGCACAATTATTCCTATATGCATGGGAGCACACCCTGCTCTTTAAACAAGTGCAATATAGCCTGTTTACACTCTGCTTTTACAATATCAATACCTTCCCTTGTAAAACTAAAACAACAACAAAAAAAAAAATCTGAAGTGGCCTGAATGAATCTGATCCTAAGCCATTTAAAAGGTATGCTACTCAACTGCATACTCCACATCCATAACCAGATGTATTAAAGTAAAATAAAACTTATAAACAGACAACACAAAATGAATTCTATGACTATCTGGTGCAAAATCTACAATGCAACAGTATCTCTCCTAGTAAAACCACACCAATAACTCCACAGAACTACTGTTTTAAAAAAGAAAGCCTATGATCATGTGCATAAAAGAATTTAGATATGTAATTGCTTCCTTAGACTTATTTTGCAGCATGGAAGTGATTGCGTAGCAGACTCTAGGAAAATGTAGGTCTTGATCTCCCTCTGATTGCTAACTCCCTTAAGAATCTAGTGCAGCTGTCTGACTGAGAAATCACTATTTAATTCTAGCAGAAGGATATTTTACCTCCCTTTGGTCAAAGGTGTCAATGTACCACAATGAAAAACATATGAACTATTAATCTTTCATTTATGCTCTCAGTGAGGCTGTCTGGATGATACATTGTATTTTTTTCTGACTTTTTTATACAGTTTCCAATTGATAAGCTATTACTTTCCTTCCAACATTTCTAATGAACTGAAATTCATGTGGCTGGACCTGTATGATTTTGTTTATTTCTCTTTGGGACAGAGTAAAGACAAAAGGAATCTGTGGAGGACCACATAAAATATCCTTTTACTGTCAAGAGTTACCAGTTCCTCTGAATTATTATTTCTGCTGAAATGAGGTATGATTGCAAACCTTCTAACTAAACAAGAAAAAAATAGTATTAAAAGCAAAACACCTATTCAGAGAATAAAAGACTCTGATCTGAACCTTTATTTCTTTCTTATAGGGTGTTTGTTATATAGGATATTTCTGTAACAGTGATATTCCTTGAACACACTTGGATGCAAATATCAAAGGTTCAAGATATGTATAGGAGAATCTATATTCAATCTCTTTGAAACAACAGTGAAATACCAGATTTAATAGGAATGTAGTCATAAGTAGCAGAAGGGGAAAGCCTTGAAGGTATTTAGCCAGACATACATGAACACGAAGATTAAAGTTCACAGTGAAGTTGCAAAGAAACATGAACCTGCTCTACTACTTAGCAAAAGTAGGCAAATTTCCTAAAGTAACTGCACAGATATTACCCTAGCTGTAGTCACAGAAACCTGATGTTTCAAGCTGAGATTGGGAAGACCAGTTAACAAAAGCAGTATAGCTATATTTCTCTACACATTCCTCAGTATTTTCACACAGGCTGTTGTCACCTAGAATTCTTTCATCACTTGGATGGAGAAAAAAAAAGTAAATCTTCAGTCTTTAGGTCTTTAGTAACAGAATTGCATTAACGTTACTCTTCTGCAGCAGAGCGCGGAAGCTAACGGCTTTCCCCCATTGGCTTATCTCACATATTCATAGAAACCTGAGATAGCAAGGATATAGTAGGGAATATTGTCATAATTCCCCTGACAATGAAGAATTGTTCTCCAAAGTATATTTTCTGCTTTGGTCAGAAAAAAAAATGCACAATGAATGCTTTGGGGTTTCCACAATTTCTCTTAGGAATTCACTGTAGCTGTCTTTTTTAGTGTTTTCTTTTGTTCTGTTTTTCTTAATATTCAGTCTAACTTTTTTTCCTTCCCCTCCCCT
This sequence comes from Pygoscelis adeliae, assembly GCF_000699105.1. Lineage (NCBI taxonomy): Eukaryota > Metazoa > Chordata > Aves > Sphenisciformes > Spheniscidae > Pygoscelis > Pygoscelis adeliae. Next base: position 2,341,634 of record NW_008824437.1, read on the forward strand.
CCTTTTTTTTTTAAACTTTTGATTGCTCTGACTTCCTCTGTAGCATCTAAACATTGGCAAATTGGACCAATGCTTTGACTATAGGGGCGATTTCTCTGAAAATGGCAATTCAAAACAAAATCTTCCTCTGTCTTTTTTCACTCCCCCTCTCCCCTCATTTATCATGAGTTGTAAGAAAGTACATGTCTTAGAGGTGCTCTTTCTCCTCTTTCTGTGTCTTGGATGACGTGAATAATGTCATGCATTATTGTAGTGTATTTGGTGTTAGAAGTAATCTTGCCCTTATTTTCCTATCTTCTTGGGTAGGTATTTAAGGTGGTATTAAATATTGACCAAGAGTAAGAGCTCCAAGGACATCATTGAGCTGGCAGCAGTGTCCATGTGTATGTCTTCCAGCGCACACAAGTTTGGGAGAGTGATGCTCTGGCTGCGGGGTCAGGATACGATTATCACAAAGGAATGGGAGGACAGGGGTTATCTGTTCTCTGCTCATAGTGACTGTATTTCATGGTCTGTTTTTCATTACTAAAGTAGATGAGAGATTCCTAAGTGAAACTTCTTTCCAAATACTGTAAGATGGACCTTCACTCCAAAACAAAGGCGGCAAAGGTAATTTCATATCTTTTAGCACAGAGTAAAAGAGGCTTAAGTGAAGTCAAAGCACATCCTGTTCACCACAAGCAGTTACTAAGGTTCAGCTGGTAAACGATCAACACATGATAACTTTGTTGTGTGTCCAAGCCCCTGCAAACTCCCAAATGTAGGGAGAGGGAAAAAGTTTCCCTTTTGCAATGGCCTGCTCTAGGGATGGAGAACTACATACTTCCCTTGCTCATGCTGTGTCACTGTGCTTTTCCCTCATGCTCATCTAAACTTTTCAACTTCATGCTACCTCCTCTGTGGACCTCTGGCTGTGGCCAGCTGACATGACGCTCATGTCAACATCAGCTTGTCAACCCCTCCATCCCTTTTGGAAGTAGATAGATACATATTCTTGAGGTAGATAAGTAACATAGATATGGAAACCTTCCGTTTCTTACCAGGTGTCATGAATCTTAGCTGCACCACTGTACCTATCATCTAGTAAAAATACATATGAACTGCTTTGGAATTAGCTGGCTTGTGACCCAAGCAGACTGGACCAAACAGCACAGAAGATCCTGTGACATTTGGGAATGGACAGGCTAAATGGTCGATTCTGCCTTAGAAAGCTAGTTTCTTGTTAACTTGGATGTGTCTACACTGCACAGAAATCACAACAAGCAGCTGCCACACTCACATATCCTACAGAGTGGTAGAGAATGAGGGTATCTAATAACTCTGTATGTTGATTCCCTTCTACTAAAAAGCAAATGCGGTTTTCAGGTTCTTAGATGCTGCTTTTTGGCATGATGCTGACTGCTGATAACAGACTGTAGCTCAAAAGCTTTAAAAGGCTTTTAGGTTTGAGGTTCTTCAAAGTTAGGGGGAGGAAGGGGAGACATCCTGTTGTTTTAACCTACAGAAGGTGACAGCAAAGCCCTCTGAGGATATCTTAATGTGAATTCAGCAGGGAGAAGACTATTTTCTAAAGGAAAGAACATTTTCTTGGCATTCTTGGAACAAAACAAAATACATGGGGGAAACTGTTACTGCCAAGATTGATCAAATCACCCTGCTTTCAGAGACAAGAAAACTGTTTCCGACAAAGCTTCAGCAAGAGCGTATTGGAACTCAGAAGTACACCAAGCCTGATGGCTAAATTTCCTACCACATCTCTGCCAAGCAGACCTTTACAGTCAAACAAATAATAGAGGAGGCTACGAATTCAGAGATGTGAAGTATCAAAACAGCATGAATTTTAGAGATGCTTAAACAGCCATACTCTGAATATGAGCTTCTTTGCTGACTGCTTGAGTACTACTGGAAACCAGTCCCCACATAGTCACCACAGAGAGTCAAATCCATACCCATCCATAATATTACAGTGAGAAAAGCTTACTGAGATAGGCAGAGAACAGTTGCATGATCCTGGTTAAACTTCTATCCTGTGTGGGTGAGACATGGTTGTCATAGCAGAGATGCCAACAAAAAAGTCAAACATCTGCAGATTCACATTTTCAAAATCATAAGCATACTGCAAAGCTCATTTACCTATCACATTAGGATATGAAGACTTCATGCCACTAAAAATGAGCAGTTTTGGAAACAAATGGTTCTTTTCAGAAGCTTCTGCAGCCTTGCTGTGGCTTTTTTTTTAAGTTTCAGAACTTATTAGAACTCATTTTTCTCCTGGTACAGAATCAAAAAGAACATTTTTCACTTTTGTAGTATTTGTGGTTGTACAAAGCAGAAATCTTAGAATGACTGTTGAATTATTTGTTGCATAGAGGTGGGATTCACCACATCTAACTTCACTGGACTGAGATGATTTAAACCAGTCCCCGAGGCTCCTTCTACTCTGATTAAGCATATAAAAGCTATTCAGAGAGATGTTTATATTCAGTAAGATGAACTATGATTTGGACCTGCCTAGTGAAAAAAACTAGATAAGTTGCATGAACCAGTTATCTAACTTCAAAATGGAGGAATTCAGGTGAAATGTAGACTTTCTGAAGGATGCGAATGCTGAATGTTACATGATGCAGAGCTGGTGCTGCATGAGCAATATCTGGCAAGCAATATTAGCTCAGACTCATCATCAGGCTGGTAAATCAGTACTGGTTTTGTGACCTGAGACAATACATTTGTATGTCAACACACTAGATATGCCGGTTTATTGATGGGAAGTTTGGGAGTCTGTGCTGGTTTTGGCTGGGATAGAGTTAATTTTCTTCATAGTAGCTAGTATGGGGCTGTGTTTTGGATTCGTGCTGAAAACAGTGATGCTAATACAGGGATGTTTTTGTTATTGCTGAGCAGTGCTTACACAGAGTCAAGGCCTTTTCTGCTTCTCACCCCACCCCACCAGCGAGTAGGCTGGGGATGCACAAGAAGTTGGGAGGGGACACAGCTGGGACAGCTGACCCCAAATGACCAAAGGGATATTCCACACCATATGACATCCTGCTCAGCATATAAATTTGGGGTAAGAAGAAGGAAGGGGGGGCATTTGGAGTTATGGTGTTGTCCTAGTTTTGGCTGGGATAAAGTTAACTTTCTTCCTAGTAGCTGGTACAGTGCTGTGTTTTGGATTTAGCATGAGAATAATGTGATAACACACCAATGTTTTAGTTGTTGCTAAGCAGTGTTTATACTAAGTCAAGGACTTTCCAACTTCCCAGGCTCTGCCAGCAAAGAGGTGCACAAGAAGCTGGGAGGGAGTATAGCCAGGACAGCTGACCCAAACTGGCCAAAGGGATATTCCATAGCATACAACGTCATACTCAATATATAAGCTGGGGCAGTTGGCCGGGGGGCAGCAATCACTGCTCGAGGACTGACTGGGCATTGGTCGGAGGGCGGTGAGCGGTTACATTACCTCTTTTTTTTTTTTTCCTTCCTGGGTTTTGTTCCTCTCTCTCTCCCATTGTTTTACATTCCATTACTATTTATTATTGTTGTTGTTCTTGTTGTTATATATTTTTTTTCCCCCCCAAGTATTAAACTGTTCTTATCTCAACCCATGAATTTTCTTACTTTTGCTCTTCTGATTCTCTCCCCCACCCCACTGGGGGCAGGGGAGGGTGAGCGAGCAGCTGCGTGGTTCTTAGTTGCCGACTGGGATTAAACCACAACATAAACCATCTTTCAAAAGGTCAGTGAGGTCTCATCCATTTTCTCCTGATATCGGGAAGCCCTTGTTACACTCAAGACATTATCTCATCGTCCAGGAAAACTATTATTTTTCAGAGGTTCAGGAGAGGAAGTTTTAGTTTGCTTCAACTTGTGCCATGTTCCATCATGTCATGTCACAGCTGAGACATGTTGGGTCTTGCCTTGGCTCCTCTTCTTCCTTCTCCCCTTCCCTCAAAGCAGTCTATGATCTCTCTTAACCCTTTCTTAAGCCTCTCATAAAACCTTTATCAGATTAAATAGGCCTCTCTGGAACATGGAGTCAAAACTGTTTCCATGATTTTTTTCTATCCTGTATGTACACGTAGAGTACTTTCTACCATACATAGATTTGACACTTACTGCTTTGACAAGAGGAAACATAAGTCTCACTTCTGAAAAGACTATGTCTGGTATATAATTTTATGTCTTAACAAACTACTCAACTAGAGAAAGAGGAACTTTTAAAATGGGTAGATCTGTAAAATGTCCCAGTAAAACACTCTGTATTTTATACTTCATTTGTTTTTCAGATAGAATATTTTTTTGAATCAACTTCAGGATCTAAAGAAGGCCAGTATTTAACGTGAACTTGAATGCAGTCCTGTACTTGTGCACATAATTTAGTGTTGGCATTTACAATTGAAGAAGGTTGTAAGAGTTAGCTCATTATTGATTTTGTTTATTTGTAGACTCTTCTATGGATCACATCACTGTATGGAATCTGACCACCTCTCAGGAGTCAGGAATATACTTGAGGTGATGAAATGGTTACAGAGTTTATCAACTATTAAAACTGTTTTGTAGCTGAGTTCAGACCTAAAGATGCATTTTTATCACTACCTTCTGTAACACATTTCTGATAAGAGATGAGAGTGCTTTTCACAGCATGACCACAGAAGAATCGCTACAAATTATGTATGTCAGAAATGGACTCAGTTTTTCAGTAGTGCTGAATGTCTGCAGCTTCCATTAGCTTCAGCTGATGGTGAGGATGATTTGCACCTGAACATTGGTTTTTAAGACTAGAATTCCTTCAATCCCATGTAGGTACCTGTAAGTTGTATAATCACTGAACACCCATCTCATACAAAGCATGTGAGTCTCGCCCTACTGTAACTCTGTGTCTACATGACTGTAAAGAGGGTCTGGGGTGACCAGCTCAGTTACTGACATCTCCACTGGAGTCGTCTAAAGTTAGATGAGATTCATTTCATTCTCTGTCCCAATTTAGCGGTGGAAAAAGAAAATCTACAGCCCATTTCCAGAGCCGCACGTTGCAGGAATCTGGTGGAAGAGTTAGAATACAACCCTCCTGATTTTTTGTCCGATCACAGGGAACACATTGTCCACTCTTCCACCTCATTTATAATATGAAGACTTCAATTTGAATTAATCTCTTGTCCATGATTGCTGACTTCTGTTACCTTTTCATAAGCATATCGTGTCTACCATAACCGACAGCGCAGCTCTGTATTGTCCTATGTGGCAAATAGAAGGTCTTTTCAAGGTCAAACTGATGAGACCCACAGCCGTTAGTTATAAGAGACCAAAAGTAAAGATGAGCTGAATATAGCAAATAGGATTTATTTGGGTATCAACTATCATCTCAAAATAGCAGAAGGCATGGTTGCTGAGAGAAAGAGATACAAATATAGTTTAGAAACCTTATATAGTTTTATAAATAACCAGGTAAGTTTATACATAGACAGCTATTAGATAGGTTTGTCACTATAAGGAGCTCTTTCTGTTTCTCTCCATATGGAGAGGAACGTTTTATGAAACGGTACACTAGTGTGAGGTAGTCCTAAAATTTTAATGGCCTATATCTGAAGCACGTTTATTGCTCATTAGAGTCCTGGGCATTAGTGATTTAAGGGGCCTTCCTAAATGGAGGAGTGAATGATTTCCTTGTTTTGCTTTGCTTGTGCGCGCAGTTTTTGCTTTACCTGTTAAACTGTCTTTATCTCAACCCACGAGTTTTCTCACTTTTACCCTTCCGATTCTCTCCCTGATTCCACCGGAGGGGAGTGAGCAAGCAGCTGTGTGGTGCTTAGTTGCTGGCTGGGGTTAAACCACAATGGGGTCTTTAACACATCACTTCACTATGTAGTGTAGACATGTGCTAAGAGATCAGATCTGTTATATATAAAAATTTAACTTAATGTAAAATATTTATATAGACATGAATAAATCCCCAGCACTGCAGGCTCAGCTCCCATTGAACTCAGTGGAAGTTGCTTGAGAGAATATAGGACAGTATTTATTACATAAAATGAGGAAGGGATAAAATCTGAATCTCTCTATATGGAAGTGTCATATCTGAGGGCAGATAAGAATGACAGCATCATCCCCTTCCTCCCATTGCTCCATGCAAATGATGGTTCTGCATCAGGGACTCATTTGAAACTGCGTGGTGAAAGCAGCAAAGCTTCCTCTGCACATTCTTCATGTATGGGATGGTTGAGATATTTCATTTCATACATCATTTACTGTTTGCTGCAGTTATTTCACAAAGACCTATTTTGACTTTCCTAGAAATGTGAGAAAGAGTTTCCAAGTTTGGAAATTTCTGCAAACAACAAGCTGTACTGCAACTCCAACTGATGTGAGTCATCAGAGACCCATTGACTTCAATAGTGTTGTATATTTATGTTATTTGTCTACTGGGTGTAGTTCTGAAGTCAATGAAGCTATGTTAACAGGGTAGGAGTGAGATTGGGAACAAGATTATTTTTTCTACCTGGAACTGAATTTTATAAAAAGATATTTTACATTCTGTATTTCGACCAGTATAATCTTATCAATGAACATTTTCACACCTTTCTACTGATTTTGTATGTCTCTCTGAAACCTCATCTTACCAAGTCAGCAACATGGTCCTTCAAAGACTTGGTCTAAATTACCTGCTATCTGGAGCAAGACAGGACAGTTATATGCAGGAGGTTAAACTTTGTCCAGTTACTGATCAGCAACTTTCAGAAGCCATTTAGAATCAGGATATCATTAATAAACAGTCCTTTTTTTTACCCATTCCCAAAATGGACTTCCTTACATTTGAGACAAAAATCACTATGCAATATTCTCTTTCATTGCCTCTGTTATCCTTTTTATTTGAATCATAGGAAAAAAAGCCTACAGCTCACACAGTATATGAGGGATTAACTCCTTTCATGTCCTTGGGAAGGGCTAAGGGAAGAAAGTAGTATCTCCTAGTTCAGTCTACCCACTCATGTACCATACAAATAATTTCTTGGGAAAGGGTTTTCACCT
>NW_008824437.1:2348693-2355113 GCF_000699105.1 Pygoscelis adeliae
TGTAGGAGGTATTTGGATTGAAATTGGCTGAAAATGAAAATAAATTGGGATATTTTTGAATATCAACATTAAAAATTAATTTACAGTGATGCTCTGACAGAGCTGTATAATATGACTTGCTATATGTTAGCAAGTTACTGGTCTTGATACCTGATGTGGCATTTCCCCTTTTTGGTTCCTAAATATGAAACTTCTAAATTTACTTTAACATCATAAAGTAATGACAATTTTAAAAAGAACCTGACATTTTCCCTTTCACCCAATTCTTCAGGCTAATGCTGTTTGAGAGAGACAAAAAAAAAAAAAAAAAAAAGTGGGTTTTTTTGGAGCAGGACAAAATCCTGAACTTCTTTAATTCTCATGATGAACTGTTACATTGTTCCTACGCTCATTACTTTGAAGAGGAAGCTGTAAAAATAAAAGGCTGGACAGTCAAGCTCCAAATCTTTTCAAGCATGATTGTGAATGTATTTACAAGCAAGCAATGCTGTGTGAACCAGAAAACAGTAAGCGTGTTGCAAATCCTCCATCTGCCTGGGCTTGAAATAAGGACATTGCGGAGCTCATCTGCAGACGGATGTTGCTATTTAATGTGATTTCCAACAAATCATTCATTAAATTCATAGCTGCACCTGATACCCATTAATGTGTTCCTGCTTACAAGTTCTCTCAAAATAGGCTGTTCCACAACTTCTGGAAACTTTACACACCAGATTATAGCAAACTGCAAGAAATGGAGGGTGGATGGTGTAGGGGGCACATTTACTCTGGATTTCTGAAACCATGGTGAATTGTTGATGATGGAAAGTGGGAAAAAACCCTGCTCTCTGTAAATAAATAGCACTCTGATTTCAGGAATCTGAAAAAGGGTACAGTCTGGCCTGTCATATTCAAGGAATTAGAGTACTGATCAGAAAACAAGTGCTTTCAGGGGTCTGTACAAATCTCGGTACTTTCAGCCTAATGACTTCAACAGTTCTTTTCTCATTGCAAATGGTTTTAATTGCCTTAACACTATTTTCAGATTAGACATTGAGTAAAATTAAAACTGGAAACTTAACTTTTTGGCTTTTACCAAATATCTTGTTAAATCCACAGTAAAACAACTACTAAAAAGTTAATATGTACACTGATAAAGTGAAGGCTTATTAAAAAGAATAAATAAATCTCATTTCATCTCACCTTTGTGAGTCTTTAGACACAACAAAACAAAGCACTGAAGTTCATTATACATTTAAAGTTTTGAAGTGTTGGAATCAAAATAATAATAAAAAATTTTCTGAGAGTAAAGCATCAAACAAATAAATTCTGTCTTCCCTATTGTGTTTAAAGATTTTATCTCACTCTTCATTGGTATATAGCTTTTCTGCACCTTGACAAGACCGTGAGTATAGACAATCATAAATGAGAAATCCCTGCCATTTTCAGGTCATTGAGCTGATATAATGTTTCAACATATATTGCTTATGAATGATCACTGTGCAAAAACTCACATCACACCTTGTGTAACATGAGATAGAATTGCATTTATGAAGTGACTTAGACTTCTTTCTTTGACATTTACACGTGTGTATTGTCTCCCTGTTCCCTCTCTCCACAGAAATTTCTCTGTGTTTTACCAACTGTACTCACATGTTTGTCTCTTTGATAAATAAGTGAATTCTCCCAAATGCATAAGGGCTTTTCCTTTTTTCACCTTCTCTGTAAGGATCATCTTGCTCATCTCCTAAAGATCCTGCTGATGGACCAAAAACATTGCAGAAATTGGCTGCCTTAAATGATGAGTGGCAGCAATCCTCAGTGCACAACAATTATGACCTTGATCCCATACCTACCGGCCATTGAGGTGGTAAACCCTGTAATTGACTCTTTTCTACAAAATTACTGAAGCTGTACTTGTTACTGAGCTCCACATAGCTTGAAATCACATAGTGAAGTCACATAGCTGTGCCACATTTTGAGCGCAGATCTTTCAGTAATAGTAATCTGACACTTCTTTCTTTGAATTTCTGTTCCTCTGCCTTCCTATTCCTGTCTATACTGCCCACAGTCAGAGAAAAGTTCAGAAGAGTATAGGATAGCTGTCCCTAGAAGCAAACTGGAATCACAGTATAGACATCTGTAGAGCCTAGGGGCTGTTGTCTGATGTCCCTCAAAGGGAATGTTAAGTATCACAAAAACTAAGTGACTTTGCAACTGAAGTACTACTGAAAATTGTTCTCCCTGTGCTCCTATGGTACTGACACCCAAATCATATACAACCTAGTATTTCGTTAGTCCTAATGTGGCTGCAAAATTAGCAGCTGAATATAAAAATTATGATTACCTTCTCAGAAATACATGCTAACAATTGTGATTTATTAGTTGTGATCTGTTTTGCATGCACTTAATCTGGATAGTTAGATCACTCTAGACCTCCCCAGTGCAGGAAGAAAGGATCTACAAAGGGTCATACTCATAAGCCAAAGAGACCTAGTTGAATATCTGACTTAAGAGATATCAATGCGTGAGAACACAATTTGATCCCTACTGACTTCACCGAGTAGTTGACAGCAGTGAAAATGCTGATTCTTGTGTCTCAAGGCTCTACAGAAGTCCCTATTTTGTCAAGGTCAGTAAAAGTGCAGAGGCATACCTTTTCAGTGAAGAGTTTACAGTTTGTTGTTTTATGATTATTCTTATAAAGTCTTGTCATTATGGTAATGATGCTTTATCAGTATTCTTTTGACATTTATCCTTTGCAACAGAATGCTGGAAGGGAGAAGATATTGTACCTTCCCAAGGAGACCACGATCTATGAGACTGGATAGTAAAGAGCTGTCCACAAAGCGTTAAAACAGCAGATTTAAGCTTAATTCTTGCATTCAGCACACCCAAAGAGCATTTACCTGAGATGCCTAATTTACAAGCCTGTCTGCTCTAAGCTCCTTATTAAAGTTATCACCCTCAGCAGCTGCTTGGCTTTCTCCATAGACTAGAGAAGAGCTCAGCTATCTGTTCTCAGGTTAGATGACATGGTTAAATGGCTGAGAAACACCTAAAGGTGCTAGTGACACCACTTATCTCAGATTCTTACATAATCCTGTTTAGGCGTCAGGGCTTCCTTGGCTGATGCTGATTCATATCTCACTAGGAGTGTGTTCTCGTGGGTGGCTGTGGGGACATTTTGTTCTTTGTGCCTTCCTGCCTTCCTTCCTTCCTCCTCCCCCTCCCCATCACATTTGAATTCTCTGGCAATTCAGCTGCAATATCTCTTCATAGTGGCATCTTCCCAGTGACAGAACAAGCTGTACATATTTGCAATGTATTTAATAGAAATCAACATTCACCCATATCATTACAGCAGTCCTGGGAGCAAGCTTTAAATGAAATGCTGAATCCCAGATATACCAACCTGCTTCACCCTGTGGCTTTTGCATTACAAATTCCTCCAGCAGCTGTGAGAAAAAGAGATAAGATCAGATTCTGTCACTTGTAGCAGATTTCTCTTGCCCTTCAAACTGAAAATTCCAGTCATAAATAGGTGTGGATTCATATGTGAATATGAATATCTGTACAAATGCAGCTAATGCAACTCCCCCTTTCTCCATCAAAATGCTAAACCCACAAGTAAGTTGAGGGATCACATTTCTAGGAAGATTTTCTTTCTAAAAGACATTGCTTATGTGATAGATGATGCTCAGAAAGCTTTATTATCTTTTGTTATCCTGTGACACTCGTAAATATGATTTCCCTTGCTAGTGTAAAAGTATGAGGCACAGAAAACTGAAAAGGTCCTTGCAAAAATCATTAGTCAGGCTGAAACCAACACTTACACAGACATCACCACTGCTGCTGGCATGATTATATCCTCTTAAAGTAGTGCTTAGAGACCTCCAGCTGAAAGCGAGTTTTTATTATGGTAAATGCTGGACATACCTATAACACAAGGTCCTCCATAAAAGAGTTTAAAATCTAATTGACATGAGATTGTCAGAAAAAAGTGGAAAATCATGCTATGATCCAGGAGGTAGATGAATATCTAAAACACAATGCAAAATAAAATAAAGGTGCTCTAAATACAACAGAGACAACGTGTGTGTCAGAGTGTGCTCTAAAGATTGCCGAGACTGGATTGCTCCAGCTCCTCTATTTTTAGGGGCTATTTTCTTTAGATGCCTAATACCCTGCTGCTATCTGACACTAAGTCACCACTTTTTGGGTGGAGCTGAGCATCCAGGCACCTACCTAAGGCCATCTGGAAATTCAAATGCCTAAATCATCAAAGGGCCCATTTTGCTAGTCTTGTTCAGATCCCAGCTCGCACATTACTGCCACACTCAGCACAGGATACAGCAATGCATGCAACTTTGATCAAGATCCACCTGTCAGGGAGCAGCAAGGTTCAGCTGTTCCCTTAGGAACACGGAGTTGGGAGACAAATGTGACCTCAGCACATGCAATGTCCTCACCCATGGGGTACATCCTGCCAGGTGCTGGTTACAGGGTCCAGCAGCAGTGGCAGACACAGCAAGTGATGGACCAGGTCTGGGATGCATCCAGGGAGCCCAGTCAAGAGCTAAAGGAGATGGATCCAGAGACAGGAATGGAGACAAGGCTACAACATAGGTCCAAAGGATCCATCCAGGATACAGGGACAAAGGCAGGACTGGAGACGAGTTACAAGGCACACATAGGTGGCCTACCCAGGAGGCAAGCTGCCTACTGCATAGGTCTAATGTCCGTGCAGGAGACAGGGACAGAGACAAGATTGACGGGCCATGGCAGAGCAGCAGAGAAGGAGGGTTGCATTTGTCTTTTTCTGGCTGCTGCATTGGAGGTTAAGTGGGACATGCTCACGTGGAGGAATGTTGTGCCTTCCCAGTGCATAATCATGGATGCAACTCAGAGGTAACAGAAGGAAGTTTTCATAGAAGACTATGTGGACTTTGTTCAGTTCAGTAGGTCCTTGGAATTCTTAGCTTGAGACCAAGACTTAAAACAGAAACAATCCCGCAAAGACATGTGGCAGGAAGGAGATTATTTGTGTGTGATTCTTTCCCTTTTTCATGTCTGACAAGGGAAATTTTGAATTTCTTTAGTTTTTATGTATCTTGTTTTCCTTTGTTTTCAGATAGAATAGAACTTCAGAGACTGAAAGCTTGGTTTGTGGTCTTGGTATGCTCTTCTTAGAAAGACAATCAAGGCCTCTCCACACAGTGTTTTGGCTCTTGTGGGGTTTTGCCCCAAAGGCACAGACTAAACATCTTTTCCCCTGTTCCTTGGCTTCTATTTTGTGTCCTCATGTGAAACAGAGCTACAGCTCAGGGCATGGATATCCTACTCAAACACTCCTGTAGCCTCCTTCCCCTCTTTCCCAGTCTGGGCTTTAGGTGTTCTATGACAGGAATTAGGTATCTAAGTACCTTTATGGATCTCAGCACAGTAGTCTTAAATTCCCCATATATATATCAGGGTCTGATGTATCTTTTGCATACAATCATATTCTTTTCTGTGAATCTAATGCAATTTTTCCTTCATTTTCTACTGTTATTACAGGCAACTGAAGAAAACAAGTTTCAAAAGCTAACACTCCCTGTCATTTATTCAGAAACACTGTATTTCAGCCACCTATTAGTCTGAAGAAAAATGTAGGCATTAGCTGTTTGATTTTGTTCTAAATCGGCTATTTAATATACAGCTGCACTGTAGCATGTTTATCAAAATTTAGTGCCAAGTCTGAAATTGCTTCAGCTTATACAGCAGGAGTTTACTCTTGTTTACACCAGTTTTACTCCAGTATGACTACGTTCATTAGAGTGGAGTTGTGCCTGACTTCCACCTGGGCAAATGAGAGGAGGATCAGGCTGGGATGTTTATCACTACGTTTTACTACAAGTGTCTTTCAATCCTTGCAGTAAGTCTACGTTCAGCCTGTTAAATTACAGGGGGGGGTTGTCTTTTTGGTTTGGTTTTGGTTTTTTTGTTCTGTTTTTGGCATTTTTTTGGCATTTTTTTGTGAAAATACACTCTATAAATTCCAAAAGTCTCTTCCAAACCCTTGTGCAAGCGTTTTAAAATCAGTTGGAAAGAGACACTGTAAGCCACCTCAAAGATAGTCTAGAAACACAAAGAAAACAATGGACAAAAGGAAACCCTAAAGGAAAAGTCTGCGCTGAAAACAAAAGAAAATTAAAGTGTCTGTGGGAATTTTCCAGGTTGTCAGAGAAGGACAGCCTTATGGCAGAAATGTCTTCACATTTTTCCAGAAACTGTTGTGCTATGATGTTGTCGTGTACTGTATCTCTGAGCAGCACAACTGGACAAGTGTTTCTAAAAATGGGAGAAGAAAATTCATGGAACTGAGAAGGTACCACTGGTATTTTGATGGACATCTTGGACATAGAATCATAGAATCATAGAATCATAGAATCATAGAAT
>NW_008824437.1:2356004-2368222 GCF_000699105.1 Pygoscelis adeliae
CTTGGCTAGCTCCTCCGCCAGCTCTCTCAGCACTCTCGGGTGGATCCCATCCGGCCCCATAGACTTGTGAGTATCCAGATGACGTAGCAGGTCGTTGACCGCTTCCTCTTGGATTATGGGGGGTTCATCCTGCTCGCCATCCCTGTTTTCCAGCTCAGGGCGCCGAGTACCCTGAGGGTAACTAGTCTGATTGCTAAAGACTGAGGCAAAGAAGGCATTAAGTACCTCAGCCTTTTCCTCATCCTCGGTGACAATGTTCCCCCCCGCATCCAATAAAGGATGGAGATTCTCCCTGGCTCTCTTCTTGTCATTAATGTATTTGTAAAAACTTTTTTTGTTGTCTTTAACGACAGCGGCCAGGTTGTGTTCTAGCTGGGCTTTTGCCTTTCTCATTTCCTCTCTGCATGACCTAACTCTCTTGCTATATACCAAGACTAAGGCCAATTATACTATACCACTGTCAAAATAGGGGAAAAAGTATATGGCTGTGTTAAGGTTTGTTCTTGAAATCATACAAGACTCTCAGTCTTGTGACTTTGGGAGCAAACTAAAACTTATCAAAGACTGAGATGTAAGCCAGTTTGCAACTCATAGCTTTCCTTCAGAAGGTTTATCTTCAAAGCACAAAAATATAGCTACTCACAAGGACTGAAATAGCTAAAGCATGTCTTTTCAGCTTTGTTTCACATTGGTTGCAAATGGGTAGCTGATTACTCGTTACTGCCGCTAATCTGACTGCTACCTCGTAGATTTTTTGTTTCAACTACCACATGGTCTGGCCTCCTGTTTAATGCCCATAGTAAAATCCCATCTCGTCACACTCATACCAGTGGCTCCACGTGGTCTTTTGCAAACAGATGCAAGCTCATTGCAGTCACAGTTTGAGAGGTGTGCTATGTTAAATTGGGCAAATGGCTTTCAATACAGATACACTGCTCCAACTGCCTTGGAGCATACCACAAACTCACATCTGCCTTGAAAAATCTGTGTTGCAATGACTTAAGTGCTGTATGACCAAACCTTGCTTTGTTATTGCCTTTCACATTTAGCTGGAAAGCTTGCAAAGATGGAGAACCTGCCATTCCTCTCAATACTTTGTTTCTTGGGCTAATCATCTTTACTATGATTTTCTGACTGATTTCTCATTTGCATTTGTTTGGATTTCATTTCCAACAACTGTTCCTTGTTATGCCATTCTTTGCTACATGGAGGACTACTTAAGAACCTTCTATTTCCTCCCTCTGGAGGTATTTATGAACCATAATCAAGTTGCTTCTCAGGTTTTTTTTTTGTTTGTTTTGTTTTTTTTTTTGATAAATGGTAATGATACTACTCATTAGATTTGTTTGTTTTATCCAACTGTTGTTTTTATCATAAATTAGACTTGTAAACTTTCTAGGGTACTGACCATCTTTTGGAAATATTTGTGCATAGTATCTAGCACAGCAAAGCCTGAATTCCAAATGGAGACCCCATGTTTTATGACAAGTTATTAGTATCAATTCAGTAAAGCTGCTGTTGAAACCTTTTTTCCGTGGAATATACGCCATGGAAAATATTTGACACACACACACGGTGTGTGTGTCAAATTTTCTCCTTCACCTTATTTCTCTTAATCCTACAATTTCACTGCATTGTCTTGTGATAAAAGCACTTCCATCACAGCCAAGCTATGATAGTTTCTGGTGAATGGACTGCAAATTAACTCAAGCTCAGTTCAATTCAGTGAAATAAAGTCTATTAACTGATGATGGTTCCAGCTTCTCACAGATTCAATTCTTATCTCATTTAAATCATTCATACTTTTCCAGGTGTAAAGTGCATTTGTTACAATTTAATCACCCTCCATAGTATTTTTAGGAAATTAATTTCATAAAGACATTTTTCACCTGTTAAAGGGTATATTTTTAGAATATCCTTCTATAAGTTTTCATTAAATATATGCATATATTTTTATATCTCTGTATAAGCTGTTGACTGCATGAACAGAAGTGGTTAATGTTTCAGAGCGGTGCTGCAGAGATGGCATTTTCTGACCTTTAGTTGGTCATTCTATAACTAGAGATAAAACTGAATTGTGGACCTGGGAAAACTTTCATACAGTAGGGAACAAAGAGCAAATTACGAGGACCATACTCTCAGTGGATGTAAATTTAGTCCCTCATATCAATGGAACCATCTCAATTTACACCAGCTGAGAATTTGGAAGAAATTACTAAATGTTTGTTGGACAGCTTTTTAAGATCTGCTCATTGCCTTTTAAAATCACATGAGACTAAGACTTCTGCAAAAGACTGACCCTAAATCATATGCAGCTATGATTAGAGTCTCAGGAGAGATCTGTGAAGTAAAATGAATCTGTGAATTAGCTTTGGTGCAATTTAAAGTCAAATACATTAACTGATCCAGAATTATACAGGTAAAATTTGCTTGGGTTAAGGAAAACACTGTGCTACTGTGCCTTATAGTGTAACTTCAGCATCTACTGAAACAGGAGGAGACAACTCGCAGGGAGGGAAAAACTCAAAGTGTCTTTACATTTCTAGAAATGATTGGATGGTTCTCTGTTTGGCTGTGCAACCTAGGACACCAAAAAGATTAGGGTGAGGGCTTGGATCTTCCTGAAAACTCAGCCTTTTTAAGATAACTGTTTTGTCCACACTTAAGGAATCAAAAAACATTTGTCACTATAGCTCTTCTGTTTCACCCACCCAGATATTTTGCAGTTAACAAGTAAGGAGAGAGCTGAGCTGTATGTATGGGAGTATCATTCTTTTCAGGAGGAGTTATATTACCAGCATTTAAGCAGGGTCAGGCTTCTGGCAAATTACAGAGTGAAAAACAAAACAGAATATGGAAATGTTTTTAGGCTGATCTTTAAAGCTATTTTCTTAGGTTAGTCAGACCAACCATGATTAAAAACTAGAAAAAAGATAAAGGAAAATGGTCAAGATGACACTGCAGGGAAGCATAGTTGTGCTGCTGAGAGAAAAGCTTTGAGTGTATCACTGAACTGCAGAAGCAATTGAAATCTTTGGTTCAGCTAGTATACCATATACTGGCTGGTGCTTATGGTTTCAGACTAATAAAATAAAACTCTGTGTTATGGCTTTATTTTTTCCTTGTAGAAGTTTCGTCTGAAAGGGTAATTTATACCTTTTTTTTTTAGTGGGTTATGCATTGCTTTGGAGTGGAAGGACATAAAATAAAAGCCACACTTTCATAAATGTTCTCTTTTTAAAGTTAGAGCATGGAATAGTAATATTTAAGATAACACTGTGTGTGTGTGTGTAATGATACAGATGCAAGGTCATGTAGACAAGTATGTCTTCCTTACTCTTCAGCCTTCTGCAATTAGGTAGGCATATCTTTCTAAACCATTTTAATAAAATTTTATAGTGAATTTCATGATTGAGGCAGGAATGTAATGAATTCTGAAAGCTAAATCTGAATAAACGTGCAGGTTTAATGAACTTGTATACTCATCCAGACTCTGAACACTAAGAGAAACCATACATCCCTAACCGAAACATATACATTTGGTAGCAAATCTATTTTTAAAACCAGAGTTAGGTATATGGGGGCGAGTTCCTAGCTCTGTACAGACTTCTTCAATTTTTGACTGTCTCTATGTGATTCAGTTCCTCTCCTGTTAATTAGTTATAATGATTATATTTTAAGTTACTCTTTTTTCACTACAAAACAAACATCATTTAGTAGTGCACTAAATGTAACCTTACCCCTCTCAATCTCTCCCCCTGCCCCCCTCCCCTCTATTTAACATTGCCCTTTCTCTCTTTTTTATTTGTTTTTCAAGCACTTTCAAGCAGAGAATATCTTGAACTATATATTTGTACAGTGCCTAATGGAATGGCCTCTGAGCTCCTCTAAAGTTTCTGTAATAAAAGTATTATTAAAATGCATAATTGTGTCCTTTCAGATGTATGGCATACAGACCTCATTTCCTCCTGCTTCCAAATCGGACTGTCTGGGAGGAATAAACATATTTGCTTCAGCCTATTTGTCTCTTCTTTATGGCACCCAAACCTTCACACAAACACTGGAACAAATGGAACTCTGGTTTCCCATGACTTCGTGTACTCTGGTTGCACTCGCTGGCATTTATAAAGATGTCTGACTGATTCTTTGGGCCATTCAAACTGTCTTATTGCTGCCAAATAAAGGTGGAGCTCCCAGGCTCTTCCCAATGGCATATTCCAAACACCTTTTCCATAACATTTCCAGGAGCTAATATCTTTGCAGTCTGTCTCATAGAATCACAGAATCATAGAATGGTTTGGGTTGGAAGGGACCTTAAAGATCATCTAGTTCCAACCCCCCTGCCATGGACAGGGACACCTTCCACTAGACCAGGTTGCTCAAAGCCCCATCCAACCTGGCCTTGAACACTTCCAGGGATGGGGTATCCACAGCTTCTCTGGGCAACCCAGTCCAGTGCTTCACCACCTTCACAATGAAGAATTTCTTCCTTATATCTAATCTAAATCTACCCTCTTTCAGTTTAAAGCCATTACCCCTTGTCCTATCACTACATGCCCTTGTAAAAAGTCCTTCGACAGCTTCTTGTAGGCCCCCTTCAGGTACTGGAAGGCCGCAATAAGATCTCCCCAGAGCCTTCTTTCTCCAGGCTGAACAATCCAAACTGTCTCAGCCTGTCTTCACAAAAGAGGCACTCCAGCCCTCTGATCATCTTCGTGGCCCTCCCCTAGACTTGCTCCAACAGGTCCATGTCCTTCTTATGTTGGGGGCCCCAGAGCTGGACGCAGTACTCCAGGTGGGGTCTCACCAGAGCAGAGTGGAGCGGCAGGATCACCTCCCCCAACCTGCTGGCCACACTTCTTTTGATGCAGCCCAGGATATGGTCGGCTTTCTGGGCTGCAAGCTCACATTGCCAGGTCACGTTGAGCTTCTCATCAACCAACACCCCCCAAGTCCTTCTCCTCAGGGCTGCTCTCAATCCATTCTCCACCCAGTCTGTATTTGTGTTTGGGATTGCCCTGACCCATGTGCAGGACCTTGCACTTGGACAAATCTGATTTAATTTGGATTGTGGATTCCAAGAATATTTTGAGGGGAGATGAGGGTCACAGAGATGCACAAGGAGATCATATATATTATTCTCAGAGCACCATACTGATAACAATGCAGCCACTGACCCACTAGTTCTGACAGTTCAATGAGTGGACCTTGCAGAGTTTTACCCAGACCAGAGCCCCATATTTTTTTATTGTGAATTTTCTTTTATTGTTCAGTGTTTTTAGATTAGGGTGGAGATTCTGAAGTTATTTTGGTATTTTGCTTTCAAATTGAGGTTCTGATGCCATGCATCTATTTTGGTCCACAGCTACATATGAGCATATGAGTGCCCAAACTAGAAAAATTCCAATTACTTTTCTCTTTTGCAATTTCTTAAAACAAATATTTATACTCTTAAAGCCCTGCAAGAAAACAAAGTATAAGAAAGTTTTAGAATTTGTCTGCTGCCTTCATGCTATGTCTGTAACTAGGCCATCCCTCTGCTTTTGTTGGCTTATAGAAGGGACTGTTGGCCGTCTGTTAGCTGTGGGATCATGGTAATTTACCATTTTTAATACTACATTCAGATTGTACCCTATGATTCTCAGTTAGCTCAGAATCTGTATCGATGCTTTTATTATTCTCGCTGCACGTCATTTCTACTAGTTTAAGGACCCTAGGAAGAAGCTCAGTAGCTCATTGCAAAAAATTTCAGCTGAAATAGGCAGAGGCAATAGCTAGCCAGTCTAAGCCATGCTGTGCCAAATGCATCACACCCTAGAAACTAAGTAATCCTTGGCTAGTCCTAAAATTGAATACAAAACAAATATGGAATGGAAAACTATAAACCCAAGTTATAAAAACTGCGTGATTTACAGGACTCCATTTGACCCTGTTCTAACCCTTAAACTGAGAGATGATGGGAAAGGAGGAGAATGTCCTTTAAACTACATATACAGGTTAACAAATGGGAAACTATAAAGGAAGAGGTGGAGATGGATGATAATAACACTGGCTGCTTCTTCATACCAAGGATGAATTCTGCTGTGCTGTATAATTTCTTAGCCCATGTATAGTTTCTTCCTGCTTGTCTAGAAGACCTGTCAGTTAATGATTCAAAATGCTAAGGACACAGTAATTAATGGGTCTGTCTGATCCTTTGATTAATTATACAGCAAAAATGATCAATCAGTGCTGAGTCTATGACTCTTGTTATTCTCCATTTTGCTTTCCTGAGAAAATGCCAAGGAAATGTTATCACTTCCTCATGGCTTTTCATTAACTTTTCTTTTCTGTATCAAGACTTAGTGATGCACAATTACATCATCTTGAAATAGCTTTCTGGAGCTAAGGGTTATCCTTTAGAACTATTCCTAAGAAATCATTTCAGTAGACGTCTGCAGGTCTGGCTAGAAAAGTAGGCACTAAATTTCAAAAACTGGAATTTAATATTTGTCAGCTATATGAGATAGGGTTCAGCTCTAGATGATCTGGCCACTAAATCACTCATATGAACAGAGGGCCTTCAGACTAACAGTAGATACTGAAACCAGGTCTACATCATTCAAATGGATATAAAGGAACAAAATCCTCTAAGGACATGTAAGTAGAAATGATGGTAAAATTAAAAAGAAAATAATACAGATATTTTATAGGATAGGTGTTCTGAAAAATACTTCCCTGCTGATTTTATTTGTGGTCTTAATTAGACCCCATTAAAATGGCATTTGAGCCCCTAAGAAAGTAAATGAAACATTACTTTGAATATTTGATATTTAGGCTAGTTTTTGTTTAGTTAGCAGCATTGTGGAGGCAAAAGAGAATGCCCTGAACCCTGTAGAGATATACTCAGGATCCTGACAGATGTCTCTGGCAAAATTTGCAGTGCATTCCACTGTGAAATAGTGAGATACCCTTTCTTGTTCTAAGCAAACAAATTGGATATCAGTAGTCTGGACCCTTAGCAGCTTACAAGGAGATCCATAATGTCCTGTGAGTTCATTCAGAAATACTTATTAAAACATTATAACTTATTCTGATCTTGCACTGTTCCTGGATTTGTAGTGTGCACATTCCATTACACTCCAAGAAATGCTTAGATTGGAATGATTTAAAAAATCCTATTCAAAAATTTGAAATCATTATTTTTCTTCTCAAGTAAAAAAAAAAGGCAACTGTAAGGAAGATTTTAGTTTCCTGATGCATAAATGTCAGTTTGCAATAGTTTCTAGGATACCAGTTATATATGTGAAATCTTCATTACCATAAATGAGAGAGCAGTTGTCTTTAAAGCCCACGTACATACAAATGTCCAAGCACCAGCATCTACCATTTTGGCTTGTTCTGTGAAAAACTGGATTTTCTGTTAGGATAATCTCCTTCCTCCTAGAAATCAAGTATATTTTAATAAAACATTCCCATACTGAAATTTGATACAGCCACCTAAAGAAAAACAAAACAAAACAAAAAACCTGTATATTTTTTTAATGTTATTTCTATATGTTATCTTCTGGTAAGTATGCATACCACTAATACATCCTTGAGCTGACATGAGTTCTTGAAGCACTTAGGTATGAAGATCATAGGATAACTCAGGTGTGAAGGAACCTCCGGAGGTCCCTAGCTCAAACTCCTTCTCAAAGAGGGTCAGTTACAGGGTCAGACCAGGTTGCTCAGGGCTCTATCCCATCGGGTCTTGAAAACCTTCAAGGATGGAGATAACACAATCTCCCTAGACCACCTGCTCTACTGTCTGACTGCCCTCAAGGGGAAAAATGTTCTCCTTATATCCAATCTGAATCTTTTTTTTTTCAACTTATGCTCACTGTCTCTCACCCTTCCACCACACAGTGCTGTGAAGAGCCTGGATCCATCTTCTTGGTGATCTCCCTATAGTGTACTGGGGGCTGCTGCTAGGTACCCCCATTGCCACTTCTTCTTTAGGCTGAACAAGCACTTGGTCCTCAGCCTCTGCTCACAAGCTAAGTGTCCCAGACCCACACATCTTGGTGGCCTCTGCTGAGCTTCCTGCAGTTTATTGATGTTAGATCAAAGATTCTGGAAGTCAAATTTCCGTTGACTTCAAAAGGGCTGCAGTTGGATCACTCACTGTGTGAATATTTTCTTTTGGGCTATTTTGCTACAGATATATTACCCTGAAGTCATTTTTCAGGGTTAGGAGTACAGATTGTACATGTTACTGTCCAAATCATGAAAGAAGGTAGGATCACAAAAGAGTGGCTCAGAAGTTTATGCAGACAAAACTAGTGCATTCAAAGGAAATAAAAGGATGTTTTCGTTCGTGGTGATGTTTTTTGTATTCTTGCAATATCTTGTTCCGTATTCACAAATGCATGCAGGTTTTGCACTCATCTGCTCCCCATCAAGTATTTTTCTGGCCCTCCAAGTTATCTGTGTGAATCAATAGTATAATCCACAGCTTTTTGCACTGACAGCTAAAAAAATCACTGTTTGCACCATGCCTGTCTTCAAAAGCAAAGCCACATATTCCTTTGTGTGGAGAGAGTAATCACTGTAAAGGTAAAGTGTATGCAATTTCCAAATGCCAAATTTTATAGAGAGAAAAATACTACTTTGCTTTGTGCTTTTTATCTAGCTGAGGCCCTCTCATATGACAGGCCATAATCAATAAATCATGTGCCAGTTGTGCTGATTCTGTATGTCAGGTCATATCTCTCCATTTCTGTTTCCAGTTTCTTACAGAGTATTCACTTTTGTTCTATTGTCATATCTTTCCACCTCCTCAGCGTCAATTTAAAAGCTGTTATTTTTAGGCCATAGAAATTGCAACCCACCTGCCCCCCTCTCCTCAAAAAACTATACCATTGGCCGGCTTCAAAGCAGAGACATAGAAAGAAACAAGTCTTCTGCCTGAACTCCAGGCACTGTGATGTACCAAAGAGGCCAAATCCTCTATGCGCACACCTTGTCCATAGTGAGCAAGAGACGCCATGATGACAACTCATCAAGACTGATCAGTAATAAAGATTGTAGAATTTAAAGAAAAGGTCCTTGTGGTGGAAAGATGTTTATTTCTCTCTTCCATAAGCAATTATTTACTCAATCAAGCAGCTTGACATCTCTAGTCTTGCTAAGGAAATTCCTGATTTGGCAAGCTTCACGATGCAGACTGGTTAGACAGCCAGAGCTGGAATTCTTAGAATTATTTTATGTATCAGAAATCCGGCTGTCTGGGCTGTGTGAGTCACTCCAGCCTGACCTTGCATTCAGCAAGTTGCTCTAAAATGATAAGTCAAGACCACTTAAATCCCTCCAAGGACCTGCATTAATCCTGGCTCCATGTCCTAACCTGCTCACTCTTCCCTCCCTTGTCTCCAGAGTTCCCTGTGTAACTTCAGGAAAAGTCTATCTCTTCTCTACTCCTCATTTCCCATGGTAAAGGAGGGATGTTAGTAATTGCTTACAGCTCAGTGGTGTTTTGAGTATTCCTTAATGTTTCTGTGTTTTCAAAGTCATAAAGACATACACATATAGCCACATACTGCAGTTCCTAACTATTGTAACTAGGGACTTTGAAATTAATGGCATATTTATAAACAACAATGCTATTATATTTTGCTGTCTGTCATGGTTTAACCTCAGTCAGGAACTGAGCACCACACAGCCGCTTACTCACTCCCCCCCACCCGGTGGGATGGGGGAGAGAATTGGGAGAGCACAAGTGAGAAAAACTCGTGGGTTGAGATAAAAACAGTTTAATAATTGTAATATAATAATAATAATGTAATATTAATAATAATAATAATGATAATACACAAAGCAAGTGATGCACAGTACAATTGCTCACCACCTGCCGACCGATGCCCATCCAGTCCCCAAGCAGCGGCCCCCCCAGCCAGCTTCCCCCAGTTTATGTACTGAGCATGACGTCACATGGTATGGAATGTCCCTTTGGCCAGTTTGGCTGTGCCCCCTCCCAGCTTCTTGTGCACCTCCAGCCTTCTCAGTTGGTGGAGCATGGGAAACTAAAAAGTCCTTGGCTAGTGTAAGCATTACCCAGCAACAACTAAAACATCGGTGCGTTATCAACTTTGTTCCCATCCTAAATCCAAAACACAGCACTGTACCAGCTGCTAGGAAAGAAATTAACTCTATTCCTGCCTAATCACATTTTTCACTGTGAATGAACATTCAGACAGGGAAATAACTTGGAGAAAAGCCTTTTTCTGGATCCTTCAAGGACTGTCCTTCAAACAAGGCTCTCAAGTGGTGAATTACATTGACACTTTCACCCTCAGTGCTCTTAAGTGACTATGATGATTCAACTTGCAGCTGACAAACTTGGAGATTTGTAGCCATCTGGCTATTTCTTCCCTTTTTCTTTATCCTCTTTGTTTGTTTGGGTATTGGGGGGTTGTTGTTTTCTTTTTTTCCCTCTGTACTCTTTAGAACTCACTTTATATACAGCCTGTCCTCCTCCATCT
Source organism: Pygoscelis adeliae (assembly GCF_000699105.1). Taxonomy (NCBI): domain Eukaryota; kingdom Metazoa; phylum Chordata; class Aves; order Sphenisciformes; family Spheniscidae; genus Pygoscelis; species Pygoscelis adeliae. Next base: position 2,366,507 of record NW_008824437.1, read on the forward strand.
CTTCACCCTCCTCTTCTACACTGCATCGAATTCTTCTTCAAGCTCAGTTTTCCTGCCCTGGGTTTAACTACAGGCTTTCATCAGTCAAGAAATTGAGTTTTGCAGCTCCAGCAACTACCACAGTTAGATCAGCTCTTAATGTTTGGCTTTTCTGATGTGTCTTATCAAGCAGAAAGAAATGGTACATTTAATTTTTGAATGGTTATAAACAAGAGGTTATTTTTGTCTTATTTTTTCTTCTTGAAATCTGTTCCTTTAGGGCAGATAAGATTCTTTTTAATGCCACAAAGTCATGTTAGAGTATCTGTGCTCATACTAAAGGTATTTTGCCCTTATCTTACCATGTTCTGTTTTGTTTTGTTGTTGGGTTTTTTTTTAATGAAATAAAATAAAATGGCCACAGTAGATTGGGAAAAAGGGGTTAATGTAATGTGGAAATTCCTGAAATAAGTGTTCCCCTGTCTTCCAGAAACATTATTTTACATGCCTACATGATATAAAGAGCTTGTGGAGGTATGGACATGTTTCTTAACATAAGACGTCAAACTCATCTTCCCTAAATTAAGGGAATTTACCTACGCATTGAAATATAGTGCCTTTTGAGTTAACTTAGGAAATCCAAGACCTCTGCATTCTCCTGGCCAATGTGACACTGGAGTTAGAACAGATCCACATTATTCTGGAGCAGCAGCTGGTGGTCACATGAGATATCTCTAAAACACAAAAGTGGCACTACATGCCACTGTGGGGACATAAATTTCTCCCCTTCACCTTCCCTTGCATGTGTCTTTATGTAGGTTTGCCATCCTGACTCCCATTATATTTGAGGGAGATCTAGAAGTTTAGTCAATACACTAATTGCAACTTAGGATGAGATCCCCTGAATAAAAAAGATATTTCAGGAGGATCCTCAGTTTCATTGTCTCTGCTGGCCAGGGCGCTATTCACTCTAAAGGGAATTACTGTAATATTTTTTTTCATGGAAGTACCTACACTGTGAATTTTCAAATTTAATCATATGACTCCCACCTAGACTCAGGCTACAACTGGTGAGAGCTTCCCAAACGTATGTGAAGTGCGACTGTTGATAGGCATTTTTGAGGGAAAAGAAAACATGAGGGAGTTGTTGGGCAAGGAAATGAAGGAAAACGGGTTTTCAATGAAAATTCTTACCACTTCTTATGGTCTTTGTTTTGTTTCTTTGGACATTCCTGCATTTTCTGCCTTATCCTGCTTTCCTGCTCAGCTGATGATTAAAACTAAGACACAGAACAGGACCATTCTGCACTACCTTGCAATATGTGCTTCCTTGATCCTTCACAGATGATTTAGCAAAGCAGGAGTTCCCCACCTGCTTGAGGCTGCTGCTGTTTTATGGTGTGAAAGACCTCAGACTGCGGAATGTTCCCTTCAAGTTCTTATTAGCTGTAGGGGTGGAAAGAAGGGGCTTAATTCATCTGAGGATACTTTCCTGTGCCTACTTTTTACAGGTCTCTGTCTTTTTCTTTTTCTTTTTTTCCTAAAAAAATCAGGAAATATACAAGTATATGCTCATTTTGTAAATCACTTTACTGTTGTTAAAACCATTACTCACTCTCTTCAGCACAAAAACTAACCAAACAAGTGAACAAAAAACCTTTTTTTTGTTTAGGTGCTAACAGTAAAAAGCAAAATACATTAAGTGCTGAATCCTTTTCTTCATAACAAAATCTTTCC
>NW_008824437.1:2368265-2369770 GCF_000699105.1 Pygoscelis adeliae
CCCTGGAGCTGTAAGGGTTAAAAATGCAGACTGAGTGACCTGAAACTCCTTTAATTATAGCTGAAGAGCTGCAGGCAGGCATAAACATCTTCAAGCCAAACAGAGTAATTTATAACATTAAGGTTGCATGTATGAAATACAAACTTTTGTTCTTTTTTTTTTCCTAGCAGAGATACCCAGATACTTCACATTTCATGTTGCATGAAAGAAAAATAATTTCAGTTTTCTTTACCACTTTTAGATTTAAAAAAGGTAGGACTACATCTTGCCATTGTGATATGCATGCAAAGTACATAACAGTCCTCAGAGTATAACAAAATATTGAATTAATGTAATACAAGCAATAAGATTATTCCTACAGGGGCAGCAGACAGCAGAATCCAAATTTTTAGGACTCTATCAGTTCTCCTGATACGAAAGCTATGATTTTGCTAACAGTGGTCATTGGGTGGCTTACTCTCTCTGTAAGGCATGGACCCATCTGAAGGCAATGACCTTTACAACAACAAAAAGCTAGTGACCAGAACTAGTGAAAAAAATTCTGATGGCATTGTTTTCTACCGGAAGATTTGAATCATACTGTTAAGATGTAATAATTTAAACCATGGTAAATTATTGAAAAGTATTGCTAGAAGTTAAAAGAATAAAGGCAATATGCTATGTTATAACATGAAAAGTTAAAAATATGACTTTGACGTCTAGAATTTGAAACTTACCAAAGGGCAACTTTGTGTAGTGTTTGAGATGAAGCAGTCAGAATTATAAAATAAAATAAAATATTGCAGCATAAATTCTTCCCTGGAAGTGTTCAAGGCCAGGTTGGATGGGGCTTTGAGCAACCTGATCTAGTGGAAGGTTTCCCTGCCCATAGAAGGGGGGTTGGAACTGGATGATCTTTAAGGTCCCTTCCAACCCAAACCATTCTATGAAATGTTTCAAATATTAGATCTCACTCTTCAATGAGAATCATATTCTTAAATAGCTGAAAGGCTGTTAAAGGCCACAATTCAGCTGAAACAATAGAGGGCAAATGTTTTCAGGGACTTTTCATTGCCTCTCTGTTTTGAGGATCCAACAGGTGATTCTTTAAGGGGAAGGATTTTTAAAAAACTTCTGCTTGGTAATTCCTGAACATATAGCATATTCTGTGAGTTCTTGTTCTCACCAACAAGGAGGGGCTGGTGGGGAATGTGAAGCTCAAGGGCAGCCTGGGCTGCAGTGACCACAAAATGGTGGAGTTCAAGATCCTTAGGGCACCGAGGAGGGCACACAGCAAGCTCACTTCCCTGGCCTTCAGGAGAGCAGACTTTGGCCTCTTCAGGGATCTGCTTGGTAGAGTGCCATGGGCCAAAGCCCTGGAGGGAAGAGGGGCCCAAGAAAGCTGGGTAATATTCAAGGATCACCTCCTTCAAGCTCAGGAGCGATGCATCCCAGCAAAGAGGAAGTCAGGCAAAAATGCCAGGAGGCCTGCATGGATGAACAAGGAGCTCCTGGACAAACTCCAA
>NW_008824437.1:2373399-2374484 GCF_000699105.1 Pygoscelis adeliae
CCTTTTCCCCCTGTGAGATAGCTGGACTCCATCTGTCGCCAGCAGGCCTGGTGCCGTGTAAACCTCCAAGCATCCAGAGGGTGGTGGTCAACAGCTAGATATAATGAAGAAATTTTTTATGCTGAGGGTGGTGAAGCACTGGAACAGGTTGCCCAGAGAGGTGGTGGATGCCCCATCCCTGGAAACATTCAAGGTCAGGTTGGACGGGCCTCTGAGCAACCTGATCTAGTTGAAGATGTCCCTGTCTACGGCAGGGGGGTTGGACTAGATGACCATTAGAGGTCCCTTTCAACCCAAACTATTCTATGATTCTATGATTCTATGATTCTTTTTTGACTTCTTCCCCTTCTTGTTTAAATTACTAGATGCCTTTGAAGTATAGATCCTCACAATTTGGAAACATGATACATTTCTAACATTAGATGCTCAGAGGAACTTGGGACAGTGCAATGTCTTAACAGTAGATAGACTGCTTACATTAGGTTTGGCCTTTAATTGTGATATAATGAACTTCAGATGACTTTTTTTTTCTTCTGTGAGCTTCCATTACATAAAAATGAATCAGTAACCTCCCTCACATTTCTTTTCATCCTGTAAACAGAAGGCTGTAGAATGTCTCTTTTCACAGAATAAATAAGAGGACTTTGTCACTGATGAGCATTAAATTATGAATCATTTTTTGCCATTCACATGGCCTGAAAACAATGTAATCTGAGATCACTATAATGTTCCAGAGTTGCAAAATATTCTTTGTGAAATATCCTCTTCATAGTCTCTTTTTCACCAGCACAAATCAAAATTTTACAATGGAGGTCATTTCATTGTACTATATTTAAAACTCCTATAAGAAAGAGATCTCATTTGTCTATGCAAATGACCAAACTGTAGATAGATCTATGTCCCTTTAATATTTCTGAAATTGCAAAAGAATAAAACAACATTAAATATAACTGGCATAAGACTGGGAATGAAGGAAAAATGTTTTAATTAGCTAGTATGCAACAGCTCAAAGATATTTAAAAAAATATATATATATAAAATTGAACACCACAGTGGCTAGGTTTTAGACAGCAGGCTCCTAGACA
>NW_008824437.1:2374541-2376754 GCF_000699105.1 Pygoscelis adeliae
TGTCTATTCAGAAATATCTTTATTCTGAGAGAGGAGATACCACAAACCAGCCAATGGGAAACACAGCCAAATGACTGGGTCTGAAAGCATAAACTTTCTGAAACTTTCACACCTGCAACAAAAACCTACTCTAATATCTGCAGCACCAACCCCCTAGGTATATATCAGCAACAACTCCTCCAAAGGACTGAGAAAGTTTCACTCTTCTCCCTAAAACACATTGGCAAACAGCAGTACCATTGTTCAACTTTATGTCATAGTCTCTCTTGATTTTTCCTCTCAAGCTCTGTCTTCACTATTTCCCTGGACCTAGGTAAGTAAGCCTTACCAGGTTAACAGGGACTCACTTCAATATCTTTTTTTTTTTTTTTTTACTTGCAGGATAGCACATGGAAAAATGTTAACATAAGCAACCTGAAAAGTAAACAGGGCAGTGCAATCTTCCGGCATCCAAAGACAATGAAATTTGACTCTCATTCTATACAATTGCAATATGCCATATTTCACACTTGCAACTTAGGTTACCTAAAGACATCCTAAAACATTATTCATCGTCCAGGCTGAGCACTAGAAATGTCTGCTCAGCATTATTCTCACCAGGGAAAGCTACACAGCTAGACAGGACAGCTTATTTACAGACAACTTTTTTTTTTTTTTAAATAAGTTCCCACATCTTATTTATTCTAACTGTGTTGGAATAATCTGATCAGTGCTATAATTTTAAATGTTTAATTTCAATTTCTAGTTCAATATGTTATGTAACTCAAAACACCTTCTCTAATGTAAGCATTGTCAGCAAAAGGCCCATATGTGTATTTACACTGTCTGCAAGGCTGAGCCTACAACCTAGATGCTGATATATTTCCCCAATTAGCAGAAGACCTGCCTTCAGTGAGCAATTTGGTTTTACCACTTAGTCCAGTACCTCTTATTTTCTATGCTATTTCTAACTGTGCTGGGTGCCCGTAGCGTAGATTGTGTGTAACATAGCCTGGCAGCATACACTGAAGAGCAATAACCTCTGAGCCTGCCTTGCAAGATAGGCTGCTGTGGGAAAAGCTTGTGGGGTCACTAGAAGAGTGAGTAAGAAAGAACTTGATTCTAATGTTTAGTGGTTAGATGGAAAATTTGGGACAGGGCAGGACAGGTTTCCAGTCAGGCATGTGTCTAAGTCCCATTAGAACTTAAGTGCCGTGTTGAATCCAAAACTTAATTAGAAGCTGTCCTTACCCAATGTCAAAATGTTCCTTTTCCCTTCATAAAACATTAATGACCACTAGAGATGGAGAAAATGGGCATCATAATTCCCCTCTGTCAAAGTATCAGGACTCCAGTCCACATGGTTTCCTCTGTATTAACATGCAGGGGGACTTCCATACAGAGCTCAAACAAGGTAAATACAGTCTCTGCTGCTTTTTTTTTTTTTTTTTAGTAATGCTGAACTCCACTTCTGGGTCACAGTGAGAAGTCTAAAATACTAGAAAAGGAAATGGTACTACATGCACCAAACACAATAAAAATAACTAGTTCCCATGAGGCGCTCTCTGAACCTTATGAATTGCTTGTGGAAATAATATTAAGCACCTCCACCTCTATAAACATGGCCTTATGTTATAAGCAATTTTCCTGTAATAACAATGTCAAGAAAAAACACTGTGATTTCATAAAATAGCTTTGCTGCTATTAATGTGTTATCTTTTTTTTAAAACATTATAACCCTGAAGGCATAAGGAGAAGGAACTTATTCAAAAGGGCAAAAGTTGCTCAAGGACTTCACTTAGGTGAAAACACTCCATGCATTAGACCCTCAGCTGGTCTAAATTGAAACAGCTCCTTTGAAATTATTTACACTGGCTAATTATCTGACCCATATGGTTAATATTTTTAAGACCACCCAATAATGTGGGTTAACTCATCACTATTCTCATTAACTCTAGCAGGAGCTGTAGTTGGTTGCTGCTCCAAACAATAAAGCTTTTTAAATAGCTTCATATTGAATACCAAAGTGCAGCAACAAGGAAAATTAGTGAATACTTTTTGAAAACTTGACCCATTTGATTCAGTGATAACCTCCAGAGATGATTACTGTGTAATACAAAAGACAGTGATCAGTTTGCCCGTAGGATGAATAACATTAAAATGTTTTAACCATCTTAAATGTGACAAAAGAATAATCAAGAGAAAGCTGTCCTTTACAGTGAGGTAGCACTATT
>NW_008824437.1:2376788-2406764 GCF_000699105.1 Pygoscelis adeliae
GAAAGAAGCTGCTTTTAAAGCAGTTGCAATCTAAGTTGTCTTAAATATAGACCTGAACACCTCTTTTTTCAGAGCATACATTTTTCACCAACAATGGTATTATAGACACCTTAAAGCTGCTTTAATAATTTGATCTTAATTAACTGAATAATTTCAATCAGGGGTAGGGAGAGAAAAAAACCAGAGTTCCCAGCTGAATTCACAAAAGGACTGGAGCGGAGATTGTTTCTCTTTTATCAGGTGAATGAATGAGCACTGACCAGCCTGTGAGGGACCGATCCTAGTTATCTGTAAATGGTTTGGAGCTCTTCTCCCATTAACCCTTAGGACAGTGCTGCAACCACTCTGCTTTTGTTTATGTTTCCAATGCTGCTTCTTGAAGCTGTGCTCCTTTGCATGAAATACTAACTGAAAAAGGGACTGGGATCACGGCAGTTTGTCCCTCAGGATGGTGTCTTGACCACCAACATACACTGAAGAATGAACAGTAAAATAAACATACAAAGCAGAACAGCTCTGACAGGAAAGACTGAGAGGTACCTTCCTCAAATGTCTCCAGTTTATGGGTTTGGGGTCTACTGGGGACAGCACTACCCAAGTCCCCTGTCTGAACCCACAGAAGTGTTGAAACAAGCGTTCCTGTGTCCTCATAAAACTTTCTGAAGTGTCTGAGTGTCCCTCAATCTCTCCTAATGACTCTGTCTCATTTGCTATGAAATATTTAAATCCTAATTGAGTCAGAAACTTATGCAACAGCTTCATCTTCACTTGAAATCATGAGGTTGACTTCCCTCCCAGAACAAATGAGTGGAAAACTGGTTTTCTCACTTTCTTAAAAAAGTGTCTTAAGAAGAACATCATGGACCAGCACTAGCACATTACAGAGTTAACTTTTTCTTCTGATTTTTACTACAAATGTTCATCTATGAACTACTTCATTTTGAGCTGTACAAAATATTTTCCCTCATTCAAATATTACAGGTTTGGCAGGAAAACACATATTCATGCATGCACACATGCACTTTAGTTTTGGACTGCATGAACTTTTTTGTCTATTTGTTTTTTGGCTCAGCACTGAGATGATAGAGTAATTTATTCACTATCCCACTGAAATTAGCCTTTTCAAGTTAAGGAGACATAGTTAGTTAAAACAAAAAGTTTTATTTAATGTAATTTAATGTATTAGGCCTTTTTTTGACCTCTGATTGTTCAAGATGTTCTCAACAGATGAATGTCTGGCTCCCTCGAGAGACATTTAAAACTTGAGATTGAAAAGCATAGCTGGCTCTAACTCTCCTCAGGCAAAAGGACACTTTCAGTCATTTGTGCAGGAAACAGTCCTTTACTTGGCTGGTCCTCAGGCTGTGAAATGAACTCCAGCAGGATCCTGGGCCTGTCACAAGCATCACTACTTCTATTCCTAGCTGAAAGAGCACAACTTGCCATCTCTGACAAGCACATAGACCAGAGGGCACCTTAAAACAACAACTAGGAAAAAAAAAAAAGAAAAAAAAGAAAAAAAAAAGAAAAAAAGTAAAAGAAACCTGACTGAAAGAAGAGTCTACACAAACATTTTTTCCCCCAGGATAAGATTAGAGTAGAACAAACTCCACGTAGCAGATGTTTGTTGTGGCAGTTAATGTACTATGAGAAGGTGCTCAGATGACTGTGCCTTTGCAGAGCATTTGTAAAATGTTTCTTGGAGTGCTTGGAGACTTAATGTTATTAAAAAGTCAAAGCTATCAGATGCAACAAACCAGCCTGGTCTGATTTTTGGCAACTTGTTATCTCATATGGTGCAAATAATCATAAAATCAAATGGCATCTACTTATAATTTTATAGTAATTGCTTCTATAGCACTTGCCAGTTTTTCCATAATAACTTCATGTATAATTAGTACGTAATCTTCAGGCATAAATAACTCTCTAATTAGTCTGTAATCTGTAATTATAATGTACTTACAGACTAGTTATTTGCTTATTTGGTCTCTATAAAATAAAATATATTCCTGATAAAACATTGAAGGAGAATTATGTAGATTTTGTGTTTGGAGATCATTCTTAGAGCTGTCAGGAGCAATAAAACAAGATATAATACAGTTATTGAAATTAGAAATTGTTCATTAGTTACTACATGTTTATGACAATGGATGATAAAAGAGGAGATGCAGATTAAGAAAAAGAATCAGCACAAAGATCTACTGAAATCATACAAAAGTAAACAGTCACTTTTCAATTTCCTGTGAATCCCGATAACAAGGAGCTCTGGGATGAGAAATAGCAAGCAAGAGTATCAAGACAATGTTTTATTTCAGTTGTTTCTTTTAGGGCCTCGCCTTGCCTTATCTTGCCTTGCCTTGTCTTGCCTTTTCCCTTCCCCTTCCCCTTCCCCTTCCCCTTCCCCTTCCCCTTCCCTTCCCTTCCCTTCCTTTACCTTCTCTTTAGCTTACCTCCTTTTCCTTTCCCTTTCCCTTTCCCTTTCCCTTTCCCTTTCCCTTTCCCTTTCCCTTTCCCTTTCCCTTTTTTCTTTCCCTTTCCCTTTCCCTTTCCCTTTCCCTTTCCCTTTCCCTTTTCCCTTTTCCCTTTTTCTATGTATCACAGAAACAAAACTAATAATGCTATTTGATAATCAGATAAACATCCCACTGGCAAGAAATACATGAGGTACTGGATCTCAGTGAAGAAAGCCTCAGATGAAAGGATTTACTCAAAAATTACATACCTCAGATGACAGTAAATCTTGGATAAGCAAGTTGGTACATGACATTCCAGGAGGACGGTTTTGTGACAGCTTTAAAACTATGATAGTAAAGTTGTTCTAAAACACTTTCAATTCCCAAAGATGTTTTTCTTTTTTTTTTAGAAGTTTTCTGAGGTACTTGCAGAGTATGCAACATGAATAATACTACTCTTTAGCATGTTGTTTAACACATTTGCCTGTATTTCTGCAATGATGCAGTGATGAATATTGGTAAATCTGCACCTTTATGACTTTCAGTGTTAGAGTCTGATTACTGCATATTGATACAAAGAGGAAAATAGCATTGTTCTCAATCTGGTGAAAACCAATTTCAAGAGATGCTATTTGACCTGGAATTGGTCCATATTGTGAAATTTGTGACATTTCAACATTTCTTTAATATCAGCTAACTGATTTGCCACATTATTTTCCTTTCTCACAAGAAATGCAACAGATAGAACAAGAAGAAAGATAAAATTAGTAGGATGGATAAAATAATTCCCTTAAGGTTAAATAGAAAAATCAGAAATAAAACCAGAGCTGGAATACAGGTTAAAAGCTAATGAATAATTCTTCATATCAAGTTAACTCCAGAATTTGATGTGCCTGTGAATGGGTGTTGTGCATTAGGTTCAAGCTCCCCAGGGAGGTGAAAGGATTTCTTGGTAGAGGGAATTTCACAACTAGAGCTAAGTTCTAGATGCTAGAAGATCCAGACAATTAACAAGTTTAAAGAGGAACAAAAAATAAAACAGCTCTGGACTTGGAACTGGAATCACTGTGAAAAAATATCTTACCTTTTTCCTTATTTCACAGATCATCTAGTCTAACTCCTATGCCCAAAGCAGGATCTGCTAACATAGGTTGCTCAGAGCCACATCTGCTTGGGTTTTTAGTATCTCCAAGGTTAAAGACTCCACAGCCTCTTTGGGCAACCTGTGCTACTGTTTGATCACCCTCACAGTAAAAAACTTTTTCTTACGTTTAAATGGAATTTCCTGTATTTCAATTTGTGTCCATTGCCTCTTGTCCTGTCACTGGGCACCATTGAGAAGAGTATGGCCCTTCCTGTTTCCCTTCAGTCCCCTTACCAGATTCAACTCCAGGTGAGCTTTGGCTTTCCTAATCCATCCCTACATGCTTGGATCGTCTCTCTATTTTGCTCTTGGGTAATAACCTGTTTCCACCTCTTGTACGCTTCCATTTTGTGTTCACGTTTTACTGGGGAGCAACTTGTTCATCCATGCAGGCTTCCTGCCACCTTTGCTTGATTTTCTGCTTGTCAGGATGGTCCAATCTTGAGCTTGGAGGAGGTGATCCTTGAAAATCAGGGCTGTTTCCAGTAGGATTCCTCCAAGCAGATCTCTACAACGGCCAAAGTGTGTTTTCCTGAAGGCCAGGGTCATGGTCCTGTTTTTTTGACCAGCTTCCTCCTCTCCAGATCCTGAACTTAACCATCTCATGGTCACTGTTCGCAAGCTTGAGGTCCAGCAGTGTGTCTCCCCTCATCAGCTCCTCGATCATCTGTGTCAAGTAGTTTTCATCAATACACTCCAGGAAACTTCCTGGATTTGTTGTGCTCTGCTGTATTCATCTACAAACAGATATTAGGGTGGTTAGAGTCCCCCATGAAGACCAAGGCACATGTGAGGTTTCTTCCAGTCATCTGGAAGATTAAATTGATGGAATGCAATGCAAAAGCAGGTGAACAACATACTAGATTGTACTACATATCATACTGGCATGAGATATGAAATAATTTAGAACTTTTTGTTAACTTACAAATCTTAAAAAAAAATCATTATTTGGAAAATTGCTAGTTGTTATAACTGTTATAATTGTGTTTGATCCCAAAATGAGACAAAAATTCAGAATTTCAGTTCTGATCTTGTCATTGTATTTTTACATGGCTGAAGAATTTTGTTTTGAACATGCTATTTTATATTGTAGTATAAACTCACAAATAAAGAAAACAACATTTTGATAATAATGAAAGTATGTTCTATATTGTGGGTGGTGATATAAGAAGAATTCAACATGAAACATTTTTGTTTCTTTCATTCAATGTTATTAAAGGAAGAGATATGCTTATATAAATGGTTTGGATTTTATTAAATATGAACTTTTCAGAAAAAAGTAATTAATTTCCATTTGAAAAGAAAAGGTGCATTTGTATTCAGTAACAATTGTGTAGACATTTAATTACTGGTGACCAACACTGTTATTGTATTTCACTGTAGTGGCCAGATAATTTTGCCCCATTGACTGAAAAATACAGTTAAGATAAGGAAGTGAAAACAGAAGACAAGCAATTTTATGTTCTAGTGCAGTACTCACAGACTGCATGAATGAATGTGGTATGAATGTCAAATAGAGGATAATTGTACTCCCTCATGAAGCTGCACACAGGCATTTATTCCACATTGTTATACTGCATGGCATGCATTAGAATGTCTGACTCGTGAAGAAGACACAGTTAAATCAGCTATTCTTTGTGTCTGCCTTAAAATTCTTCTTTCAAAAACTCCTGCATGTAACACTGTAATCTGTCTGTGTTTCCAGCCTTTCAAAGAACTAAGGGCTAAAGCAAATAAATGCTGAGAGGCCAAAATACCATTCAGGGGGAATTATTCTCTGTAAAAAAGAGTAAAAAAAACGTTTTTTTTACTAACGTTTATCTGAGACATGCTCTTAAGAATTCAGGTAGCATCTTCTTTAGGATCCAACACTAATGCTCTTTGCTCTCCATCTTTGCTGAGCTAACACAGAGGCATTTTTTCTATAGATTTCAGAATCTCCAAAACAGGCAGCCCTGAAACAAGGAGTCTTGAAAAGTCCAATTTCTTTGCTATGTGCATCACTTGTGTAGATGAATTCAGTTAAAATGCAATTAAATAATCAACTAGACCTTTTTAATTTCCAGAAGGTGAGAGATTTAGGTTCCAGAGCAGCGTCGCACTGATTTTCACACCTCAACTCATCAGAAAAGCCTGAACAAAATGCTTTACCGATTAAAATACTTCCCAGGCTTACCAGAGCTGGGCTACTGAACAGCTAGAAATAAAAAAAAATGTTAAGGATGTGGATGATGAGGAGGTAAGCAAGAACTTCTTCAAGTTAGGATGTCCAAATAACATATGAATCAATGTCACATATGAAATGTCACACAGATTGCTGATTATGCTTATGTTTTATAATTAGTTTATCAATGTAAAAAACATTGAGTGAACAAGAATGAAGATCAGTCTTCCTCACTCTTAGATGAGTTTTATACAAACCAGGCTTTAGAGTTCTACCTCTAAGTCCATGAAACTTTGCATGAGTGTGGCTTTGCTATGGTCCAGCTTGAACAAGAGGCTTGGAGGGGATACTGGTCTCAGTTTGTCTTAAAATACCACTCTGAAAATCACTGAAGGAGTTCAGGTATCCATGAGTCTGGAGATCATGGGACAGGGCAGATGTCTTGGTACTTATTTCAACTCATGAGGCACAATCTTCAGTAAGGGTCCCACAAAGAGAAGCTGTAACAAGCCCAAGGGGTCTGAAATCTTTTGCTTTCATTGTGCTGTCTGGACTGCTTTTCCATGCTGTCCCATGAATGTTCTTCTGTGGCAGGGCAAAGATAAGACTATGGAAATTTAAAGTTTTGCTGGATAGGCAGGACCACTTTTAGGGATTGGATATAAATCCAGAGCTGCCAGAGTATTTAATTTTTCAGGCTCCTTGAATTAACATTCATCATACCATCAGTCATTTAGTCCACAACTCATTCTCTACCCACACAAGGTTTGCTTTTCCAGAGATGTATCTTTCATTTCCAGAAGTTAGGATCTTGTTTGCTATAAAAAAACAGTAGCTGGCACCCTTTCCAAAAGAAAAAAAAAAAAAAAAAAAATCTGGTTTATAATGAACCACATGTGATACTATGAAAAAGAGGGGGGGGGGAAGAATCAAGGATAAGCTTTTGTATATCATTTGTATAAAGAAAAAAAATTTTCAAAATTCACGCCACTGAGTTAAAAGGCTGCCAGCTCATTTAAACCTCCAACATCTTAGATCAGTTCTGCAAGCAAATCACAGTAGACTAGCAGGCTGCTATTTGCTCCATCCTTAAATGTTATTTAAAGCTGCCTACGACCAGAGCTCCAACTCTCAGAGATTTAAAAGAAGGAGCATGAAACAGCTGTTCATTCTTCTATTTCCAAGAAACACATTTCGGATGATCCATGCTTTCATTTAAAGTTGAAAGCCCCAGAATAAATACGCCTTGTAGGCTAACCAAAAGTTAATTTGCTATCAGTTGCCAAGGCAGCCACTTGCCAATGCTCCCAGTTCTAGCAAAATGCTGGGCAGAAACTGTAGTAAAAATAAGGGGAAGTAGGACTGGGATTCATGAATAACATTACCTCAGAGAAAAGCACCATTTCTAAACAGACCATGGTACTAATCCGTCAATAAGGAACAGAGGAGTTCTAAGACCACCTTGGAATTTCATTTATATGCAATTGTGTGGAACAAATCTGATTATATTCACAATTATAACACTTATTTTTAGCAGAGACTAACTGCTAAAATGCATAATGTAAACCACAGTACAAGGAGTGAGAAATTAATTCAAAGACTACAGGAAAAAGAATCTTTATCCAAAGTTAAAAATACAGAGAAGGAACTAAATGATGAACTTCAAAACATTGTTTGGAGGGAGGTCCTTTTTCTTTGTTTTGGGTGGCTTTTTTGCCTTTTTTTTTTTTTTTTTTTTTTCCCCCGGAACATAATTATTTTTTTTTTTTTTAAACTTTAAGATTTTTAGAACTGTTACCAAGTGCAGTAGGCCCCGGGTTAGGCTGTCGCTGAGAAAATGAGACCACGAGAAAATGAGACCACAAGAAAAAGAGCAAGATCTGTCTAGTCACTGGTCAGGAGCACATGGCCAGGAGGCATCACAAAAGGGAGTTAACACAAGCCGTGCTTGAACAACACATGCTGCTTTGTCAGAAAATGTGGAATTTATCTCACCTAAAAGTTGATCTAAACTAATGCTACTGACTTTGTACTTAAGAGATGGAAATAGGTAGCTCCAAAGGCACCCTGCCTACTTTAGGCACCTGTTACAGGATGAGATTATTATTTTAAAAATATTTCTGTAGCTTCATTAACTATAGAAGGAACTCATGGAATTTGCTTACACTGAAAGCCTAAATTTTAAGCAGTTGTGATTAATTGAGTAAAATCTCACCCTTCATCTGCACTGAGGAACCAATCTATCGAGAATGGAAGTTTCAGAAGAGCATGAGGCAAAGTAGCTGGCTGACCTATTTCAGCTATAGTTGGTGATGTCCCTCCACAGCCATGTTTAAGCAGTCACATTGTCCTAACATTACTTACTACTCAGTACCTGCTACAGCAAACAATGATATCTGTAATATTTTGGAAAGTCTTAGGAAGGTCACAGGGGAGAAATAATGAATTTGTTTTATGATCTTGATAACATGGAAAGTTGTGTTTTATGAATAGTCTTTATGCCCTGTCCAACCCTTCTAAATGCTTGTGCGCTGAGGGGAATGGGGGGAATTCTTGCTTGCCACAGCAAACTTAGCCTTTTCATATCCTGACAGACAATATATGTCTCAATGCAAATCCAAAACCACAGGAAATTTTCTCTGCCAAAAACTCCTAATCCAGGAGTTCTTGCATCTGTTGCAGAAATCCATTTAAACCTGACAGGATGACTGCAACACATCAACCAAACGTGGTTTACAATTAGTTGTTGATTTCCATGGTGGTTTTTCAGGCTCTAAGTCCATAACCCCATCATGGAAGTGCTACCTAAGAAAATCTCTGCATCCCAAAGTAACCCCACACGCTGTGGCTGCTGGCAGTCCCTGAAATATGAGAGGGCAATCTGTGTGTATGCTGCTCTCTAGGCCACTTCCAAAGTACAACTTAGAAACAGATGTTCCTGTTGGCAACATTATGAAATCCTCAGCAGCTAAGTGAGTGGCACCTTTGCCTGAACTTGCTGAGATAACAAGTCCACACTGAAAAAGCAAAGCCTCCTGCCACAGTTACTGTAACACCTGATGTGATGTCACCCCTACAAAAACAAGTTTATCCAACAGTACAGAGCAGGATCAGAGACATCTGCACTAGTGTAATGAATTAAAATATCTTTGAAAGAACAGGTATTTTAATTTTTGTCTACAGTGGCTATTCAGTCCTTGAAAAACTTTATTTCCCCCTTCTTTGATTCACATAGAAAATGGCATTTCTGACAAAGACACAGAGACACTGGTTGAAAAGGACGTCAAGATTCTGCTCCGCAGTTGTTCTTTTGATATGTGCATTTGCAGGAGAAAATATGCACTTTGCAGTACTGCTGGGACAACACTTGAACCACTGAGAAAAATAGGGTAGACTTAGTTTATTATTCAGTGTAAATAAAGGTAGCACATCCTGAATCTGTACAAGTCTCTTTCAGAGTAATAAAACGCTTGCAGGGGAATAAACAGTAAAGAAAAAGAGATGGGGTGTTGCATAGGTGACTGAATTGTGGCTCATGAGCATTTTATGTGTAGCCCCTGACCAGGACAAGATGTTGGCAGTAATGGCATGAGGCCTGCTGGTTAAAAAGGAGGAGGTCAGCTAGATAAACGCTGTTGAAGGTAAAAGTTGTTGACAACCCTGGCAACTGATGGCATATTCAGCCTCACAAGAGAACAGCGAGACTATCTACTTCCTCTAGGCCAATGTCACCCTCCCCTTAGTGGGGTGAAGTGTATCATGGATCTTATAAAGTTCTTGGTATGTGACTCTGATTCTGGCAGGATGGCTACCAATGACACACAGCATTGACTCCCAACGTGCTTCAAGTGAACCTGCAATACGAAGTTAACACTGTTGAAGATATGTCTGATTCTTAGGCCAGTTCTCCAGACGGTTTAAGTCCATGAAGTTGAAGCAGCAGCTGAATTTATAAAATAAAACTGAATGTAAAGCACCAAAATAGCAATTGGGAAGTAAAAACGACGTAGTTACCAAGCATATTTTACACAGATTCTACTCCATTTCAAATATCGCAGCTTCTAAAGAACTATAATTGAGCAGTTATGAAAGAGAGAAAAGAATAATCATTTGTGTGTGAGTGTTACAGATCAATGATAGACCATTAATTGAAACACTAATTACCTTTCATAAGTGTTTTATGAGGCAGACAGCTTCTAACATACTGCTAGAAGCAATACTCAGGGCATTACTTCCATCAAAGCTTTTCGGTTGAATTGCACTATTGTTTATAGCTACTCTATCTAGCCTCAAACAGTGTGCAAATTTAGATACTTGTTTCCATGGAGCAACCTCTCATTTTTATCTTCCATTTACTTCTTCACAATGCAGAAACTGTTTTCTGCCTCCACTACTCATATTGTTTGGAAGTTTACTCAGACTGTAGTGCTGTTATGAATATGGACCTTTAGTTGGACTAGAAGCTAACCTAGCTGAGCATACTCACATAAACATACCTACTGAAAAGAGTGAGCCTACTCTCATGAATAAGTGTTTGCCAGTATTCCCCATGGAGGTTCCAGGATTTGTCCAATGAAGGCAAGAGGACCTTTTGAAGATAATCACTGATATTTAATGAGAATAAGGGTAGGAGTCTCAAGACTCTGGAATTAAATGTCTCCCTTGCAGATGAAAAAAATATATGAATATGGTTAATAATGTTTATAAAAACAACTTCATCATAAAAAAAGAATTTATTTTAAATTTCAAAGATTATTTGTTTACTGTGTACACTTCTTTATTGATAGACATGAATGCTACATGTTCATTATAAATGAACTTACACTTTTAACTCATGAATTATCTCTTCTCTTTGTCTCTGCTAACACACATTGCTCTCTTTGAGACTAGGAAGTTTGGCAAGAGATAATCTTGGCATCTGACTTCCTATTACCTTTTTTAGTGGTCTTTGTCCCAAGGCCTCCAACGTTGAATGCAAGTTTGGCTTGTATTAAATCTGTTTCTTGGAAACATAAAGGTGGACAGATGCTTTGGACCCTTTATTTGCATATGAGGTTTTCTGTGCATATATATGCAAATTAGTGTGCTTATGTGCATATGTTTGATAATGTGACTCTATTATGAAGTTCTAGCATTGTTTAGATTTAAGTTTTCTTTATTCTTGACAATTGCTTGCTATTTTGGGTAATCATATAAAAATACCACTTATGATTGTATTTTACTCTGCTGACATCAGGGACTACAAATCTGGTGGACCTGACCTAGGAAGATCTGTCTTAAGGACTGGTCCAAGAAACTTAGCAAATTTAAAGAGGAATAGTCATCATAAATTGGTTGTTGATAAATATCCAAGGTCACACACAGGACAAATACTTAGTCTCATGGATAGGAAGTGACTGAGGAACTAGCAGGGATATGAATAACATCTGACTGAAGAACTAGCTGGGGGATTAATTTCTTCTCAGCACAGTGTTTATGCTTTAAGTGGAGGTTGCATGCACACCTCATAAAGCAGATGCATTGTTGTGGAGTTAAAAAGTGGCTTATATCAAGAATGCTTGGCAGTAAGGCAATCCTGGGGAAGGGCCTGATATGGCCTATCATGGTGCGAGGAACAGCACTGCTGTGGTGTTTACCCATACACCACTTTTAAGAGAACAGTGAGATAGGGATACTGGCATAATTTGCTTTGATTGAGGGAGTTGTCAATGGAGGTGAAAGACACATACCCCACCCCACACCCCATAATTTACAAATGTGTTTTACAAGCTCAGTGGTAAGTGCTGAAGTTCTCAGGACCCACCTAGCAAACTAAGTTAGCAAGAAAGGACCTGAGGAAAAGCTGGCCTAGCAACAAATATGTTTCACTTGCCTTGAACCTAATTTATTGATAATGCAAGCCAGACTGAGACAATTGTAAAGACTTGCAACAAGTAGGAAGGAAACAGAAGTGGAAAAGAAGGTACTGACCTAACATGGCCAAGGACCAGACACAAGACCCAATAGACATCACCAGAACCTGGACTCCTCCACAACAATATGGAAGATGAACTTGAACCATAGTTTTGCTTATTTGTAGTAGACACAGGGTTACTTTAACATATTTTATGCCTGTTCATCACGAAATCAAGCCTTAGATGCCTAATATGTCACTCTGTGCTTTGAAGGTGTTTGCAATAAATTTGCAACTTGCAGAAGTTGCAATTTGCAAAATACTTATTAATATATTCACTTTGCTCACCTTCTTTGTTAAAACAACTGGAGAGGGGACTGAAAATAGCCATCCAGTTGGCAGGTCTGATTGGTGAGTGACAGCTATCCTCTTCTTTTTTTCTTTCTTTTCATTTTTTTCATCAGTAATAATAGTTAGTAGGTTTTTTATAGGAATGCTTAAGGAAGTTAGATCTAGACCACCAAACGTTTAAGCATGGTAAAGTTTACCTTCTAGAGCCCCTAATCTCTAGTGATATGCTGAGCTGCACATAGTGATGTGGTAAGCAGATTTAAAGGGGGTTGACTCTGGCCTCATCTTACAAGCCATCCTATTAGAGCCAAGGCAAGACCATCTTTCATAGAAAAAATGTGTGAGAAAGCAATCTCAAATTAAAGTAGTGTTGAAAATGACAAAATTTAAGTGATAGACTACTAAACTTGTTAAAAAGGTACTTCTATGAGAAATCAAAGCTTTAAAAGAGGCGAAGTTACAGATATGCTTGAGGTAAATAATTTGATCACAGAGAAAAAAGAGGATTCGGTGGCTTCATTACAGATATACTATGGGTAATCTGATAATTCATAGAGTTTAGCACTGCCTGAATTGCAGATTAGAATTCTGAAAAGAAAAGAACTCAGAACAGGGTTTTTCCGGGTTTTAATTTGACCTATGAGGAAAACCCCCAGCACTGAGGTTGTTTTCTCAAACTGATGTTTCCCATCACTGTATATTTTTGAAACACCGGAACAGTTTGGTGATGGAAATTGTTCCGTATTTATGATGTAGGATCTCACCTCCTGGATGGGGAACATAACCTAAATCTAGGAAAGGGTCAAGCAGATGCTGGTATATTGAATGGTTTCTTAATGGGGAAAAAAATCCCAGCAAAATTAGCATTTCATCTTTGAAAAGTGAGTTTTCCATTGAAGAATATTTCAAATTATCAACCAGGCCCACAAGGTGTTTTAACAACAGAGGCTGTCCTTGTGTGCTATTTGACTGCAGTATGGATAACAGTGCCTGTCCCAGTGGGTTTAGCATTTATTACCTAGGCATTCATTAATCTGCCTAAGCAAGCAGAAGAAACAATGATCTTTTCATTGACATCAGTGACCTCTGACAAGGTCCCAATATCATCTGTGCTGTAAACATAAACATCTGCCTAAGGTTGCCAGTAGGCAAGGAGCCTTTTCCATACATTCAGACTGCAGAAGAAAGGATTCCTTTGCCTGCACCCTCCAATCAAAAAGAAATCTTACCAGTTCCCATGAAGGCCAGCAAACCAGATACTGTTGAATCAAATAATCCTAAAGTGCTAAACAGTCTTCTGACACCATGAGTGTGATGATAAACATAAAAAGCCCTGGAAGGGTAGCGTGTATAGATGGTTAAATTTCAGATTCTGGCATCTCATCTCCACTCTTGCCAAGGAAACAACTTAATGGCCACTGGCTCTGATGAGCTGGTGCTCACACAACAGGAGGTGAGAGAAAGGGAGAGAAAAAAAGCACAATGAATCAAGCGCCTCATCAGTAACAGGAGGCAGACAGAGCCAGAGTGTGACATATATCGCAGTTCTGCTTTTGCAAATTGCTTCACTAATTAGTAGTCAAACTAAAATAACAGATTCTATGAATTTTGCCATACTTCCCCTCCCTGCATCCTCCTCTCATAGTACAGTTGTATTGTGCCTCTCCAGTCTCCTACTGAGATGAATGGGAAAAGCTGATCCCACTGTACTAATTTAAAACACAGGGAAATGCTAGAGACGAGGATTACAGCCAAATAAATCTGTGCTGTGTCAGGGTCAATAGGAGACGAAGGTATGCAAGACTGGGAGAGAAAAGGATATAAGACAAAGAGAGAAAAAGAGAATAATAGATTCAGAGGCTAAAATACCCTATTGTGATCATCCAGTCTGACTCATGTAGCACAGGTGATAAAAATTTACCCAGTAGTTCCTGAATCAAACTGAAGAGCTTGCAGTTGAACTACCAAAGATAGCTGAACTATCTTTTAGAGATATAATCAGTCTTGAAAGAATTGGAGTGAGGGAGAACTTATCTCACCTCTTGATTAAAGCAAGGGAAGGCAGAAAAACAAAAAGGGAAGAGAAATAGCCCTGCAGTGCAGGAACACTGAGGAACCTCCACCAAAACATGGATTAGTATGATCTCCTGAAAAAAGTGGTTTGGAGCCACAGTCCTCTCAGTGAAAGGATAACAGGCAACGGACACAAATTGAAATACAGTAAATTCTATTTAAGAAAACACATTTTTACTATGAGGATGGTTGAACACTAGAACCGACCAACCCAGAGAGGTTGTGGAGTCTTCATCCTTGGAGATATTCAAAACTGGACTGTATGTGGCCACAAGCAACCTGTTCTAGTTGACCCTGCTTTGAACAGGGGATTGGACTGGACAATCTCCAGAGGTCCCTTCTTACCTTAATAATTTTGTGATTCTTTGAATGAAAGGGTATCTGATTTGTGAAGATATCTGGTTAATGTTTATTCAGCATAAAAGCAAAGACAAGAGACAGGAAAAATAATAAACCACACTTAGATACTCTAACTGACCCACTCAGGAGACAACAGTGTCCCATGATCTCAGATCACAGGTTGAGAGGCTATATTGGGTTTATGTGGCAAGGCTTTGGTAGGGCGAGGCTACAGGGGTGGCTTCTGTGAGAAGACACCAGGAGCTGCCCCCATATCAGACAGACCCAGTTCCAGCCAGCTTTAAGACAGACCTGCTGCAGACCCATCAGCAATGCTGGTGGCGCCTCTGTGATAACATATTTAAGAAAGGGTGAAAAACGCTGTGCAGCAGATGTGAATTAAGAGTGACAAAATGTGAGAGAAACAGCCCTGCAGACACCAAAGTCAGTGAAGAAGGAGGAGGAGGAGGTGCTCCAGGTGCCAGAGCAGAGATTCCCCTGCAGCCTATGGAAAAGACCATGGTGAGGCAGGCTGGCCCTCTGCAGCCCATGGAGGACCATGGTGGAGCAGATATCCACACTGCAGCCCATGGAGGACCCCATGCCAGAGCAGGTGGATGTGCCCTGAAGGAAGCTGCAGCCTGTGGAGAAGAACCCACGCAGGAACAGCTTTTCTGGCAGGAACTGCAGTCCATGGGGGACTCACACTGGAGAAGCCTGTTCCTGAAGGACTACGCTGTGGAAGGGACCCACACTGGAGCAGTTCTTGAACTGCAGCATGTGGGAAGGACCCACACTGGAGAAGTTCATGAAAGACCCTATCCCACAGGAAGAATCCCATGCTGGAGCAGGGGAAGGGTGTAAGGAGGAAGGAGTGGCAGAGATGAAGTGTTATGAACTGACCACAACCCCTGTTCCCCATCCGCCTGCACTGCTTTGGGGGGAAAGAGGTAGAAGAGTCTCGAGTGAAGCTGAGCCTAGGAAAAAGGGGTCAGGAATGACAACATGGTGATTTGTTTGTTTGTTTGTTTTTTCTCATTATCCTACTCTGTTATTAATTGGCAATAAATTAATCTTCCCTAAGTCGAGTCTGTTTTGGCCATGACAGTAATTGATGAGTGATTTCCCTGTCCTTATCTTGACCCACAAGTTTTTTGATCTTGTTTTCTCCCCCTGTCCTGCTGCGGAGGGGGAGTGAGAGAGCAGCTTGGTGGACACCTGGCAGCCAGTCAAGGTTAACCCACCACCAGGACTATTGAGGGAACCACTCAAAGCATTGAGAGGGTTCAACCAGAACCCCATGGGTCTTAATGTCCACCAAATTTCGCTTCCCTTAGCAATAGGTGTGCACCTCTGAATTTGGAATAGCTACCTGAACTTGTTTCTCTGAGCAGTTCCCTGGTTGCCTTGTATATGTTTGAGCTATAGCTTATGCTCTGGCTTTTAGAAAACTATGATATGCTTGAACGCACTGCAGTCAAGCACAACAGTGGTAGGAGTATGGAACAAATGCGGCAATGTCTTTTTCTGGAGCTCTTCAAAATATTTACAAGTAAAGAACATGTAACATCAAATTAACAAATTCTGGGGGTGCTTGGCAGAACACAACCTATTTTCTTTTAACCTGTGTTGGTATTGGCAGATATATGGCACAATGCAGAACTGCAAAGTTATACGCAAGCTAACTGTGCAACACAGAAGCTATTTTATTTATCCACAACTCTTATCAATGACATTTATTCTGGGCTGACCCTCTTCAGTAAGAAAGGCTGCAACCCCTTCTTCTAGGCTTTCTTGTGAAGTTTGTTCTTGTTGCTTCAGTGACTGTTTGCAATCACCCACACAGGCACCATGTTGTCACGTACCTAGTCTGTATACAAACTATCTACCCTCATCTTTAATATTTTTGAAGGAAGAAACCACACAGATATATTATATTCCCCCACACAAGATCGCTAACAGTTTCTATGGCTCCTAGAACACAGCAGCCAGCAACTTAGCTTCTGTCTCAGCAGTGCAAAGAGAACAGCATAGTTTTATTCTTGCATGTTCCTCCTGTACTCATTTTTCCTCTCTTGAAGGACAATTGGTCTTGAAGAACAGTTGTTTATGTAGCTTTTGTTTTTGCAAGGCAGCTGACTTGTTCCTCTGCCTCAGGAAGATCCCATTTCTTTGAGTATGATTCTTCTGAAGAACAGTTTTGTTATTCATCAAAACAGCAAACTAGTCTCCTGCTAATGTCCAAATCACAAAAGTCTTCCTTTGTGAGCCTCAAGTTGAAGCTTCTTTTTTCTTTTTCTCCCTATCAGTCTTACATGGTTTCCTGCACTGAAAGTAGGTTCTTTCAGGACTGTGCCATTTCTTAGCCTGGTGGTCAGAGTGGGACCCTATGAGTGGTTTATAACTCGATTCTCCTACTTTCTAAATAAGTGGTTCAATCACTGTGCTCTAAACACATGCAGCCAGGGGTTGGTTTGCTTCTTTTTATTAGCTGGACCTAGCTCAGTGGTTTTCAAAATTTGATTTGTGGAATTCTATGTCTGAGAGCCTTATAGCCTGTAAGAGGTTGCAGAGAAAAGTGACCTATCAGACTTGCGTTCTCTTTACAGGCACTGACATTTCCCTTTATAAAAGGTGTAACATGCTACATATCAGAAACAATTAAAAAACCCTCTTTAAACAGCTTCTTCATCAGCATGTAAAACCAATGGGTTTTCCTCCAGAAATAACCAAGCTCTTTATACAGTCAAAAGCAAGAGTAAATACGTAGTCTGCCAGAAGCATTTTGCTGGGCCACATACCCACTGTCTAGACATTGTGATGTTCTTTAACTTGAGCCCCGAAAAGGACATTTTGAATAATACCTCAGACAGAGGAAAATTTAGTGCTTAAAAAGTATGTGACAACAGGCTTTGATGCCTCACAGAATGAGTTGCAGCTTCTGAAAGCTGCAGTTCAGGCCCTAGAGCAACCACATCCGTTTGTGAGTCTTGTTCCCCCTCCTTTCCAAGATGATCTCAGAACTGAACTATTCATCACTCATACCTCAGGGAGAGCTTGTAAGATAAAAGTGATTGAACGAGACCAGAACATTGCTTGTGCTTTGCAAATTGTATGAACTCTCTGCATTTTGATAACTTTACAAGAATATACTTTAATTTTTAAGGGGGGGGGGGAAATAAGAAAAGCTTATGAGATCTCATAAATTGCAGGCCAAGAGAGTGTCTTTCTTTCACACAGAGAAATGTTCTTTATACATAAGCCCATTTCTTTTGAAACAGGACAGAGAGAGAAAGGAGGATTGGCTTTTATGTGGTGTCATGTTGGCTATGTCATTGAGGCATCTTCAGGGACATGCTTCACCTGCTAACCAGAATTACATAGCATGAAGGATGTCTCCGGAAAGCATTTCTTTCACTCCTCTAGACATGTATAGACATAAAAAAGGGTTAGCATCCCTTGTCATGATTTGACCTACTAGTCTCACACAGTGCTAAAACTGAAGTGTTTATTGGTCTTTGTTAGCAGAATATTTGAGCACCTAATAAAGTTAATGGTTTCTGTCTCCAAAACAGGAATGAAACAGAACAGAGCCATTAACTGGAGATTGGGAATAAAGCACAATGGCTTGCCCCAGCATTGTACTGGAAGTCTGCACAAGAGCAGAGCCTGGAGTTAGACCCTCAGCCACCTATTTGGCAGATACTTTGAATGCAACTAAGCAGCTTTTTTGAAAGACAGGGTTGAAAAATCTGTTCCAAATCACTCTCATCAAAATCTGTGACAACAGTTACAAAGTTTAGGTCTGAGTTTCTGGTGTCATTCAGAAATGCCTGGTAGGCTAGGAACCACTGTAACAAAACAAAACAAAAAAACCTCTTCTGTTGAAATAAGTCACCATAAATAATGACAATATAAGATATTAATTTAACTTTGGGTGCTCTATGTGTCTGTTGCACTTGGATTGTGTCTCAGGTATTCAAAGGACTAAAAAAGATATGTTCTGGATTTAAATGACCATCATTCAAGTCACCACGTGTACAGTGAGTGTTTTATGTAGGAGTTTTTAAGTGACTGTACTCACTAAATGCATTAGGCTATAATGGAATTACACTCCTTCAAACAAATGGAGGGAGAGGGCATCGTCCTTTAAAAGCCTGGGAAGGAAATTAAAGTTTGCTTATTCAAGAATAACATCACCTAGAGAGAAAATCATGAGAACTAGATCCATTGTAAAAAAGTATCTCTGAAATGTTCATTAAGCCAACTATGATTTCACTCTTTTGTTTATTTGCTTCAATTTCTAAATTTACCTCTTTTCCATGGGCAACAAGAACCTTTTAAAGAATCTATTAACCAAAGAAATGATAGCATTTTAGCAACTTTTTAATTCCAGCTGCCCAAATCAGTTTAAATTGAACAGTATTCCTCAGAATGCCTAAATGTACTTGTGAATGTTTTATATCTGAATCATGACTGTTCTTTTGTTTCTGATGTGATTCTGATGGCCAAGAAAGGTGGGTGGGTTTTGTTGTTGTTTTTTTCCCCATTTTGTTTATCAAGCGCTTTTGGGAGCTGGCCGATTGCAGTTTCAGCTCTACTTGAATTTAAAGAGTCCAAACAAAATTTTTCTGCTGCCTTCCTGATACAATGCACCAATTTATAAGCCTACTTCTAGTCTTATGTGCTGCCTATATTCCTGCTCTAAGGATCTATCCTTGAATTCATATGTTCTCCTGCATTGACACTGCTCAGGGAAAACAACTATTTGGTTATTTTCAGAACTCATGAGGTCTCGCTCTGGCCAGTCCCTCAGTGTTTCAAAGTCTTTGATACATTGTTCCTCACAGCTAGGCAGTCAGAAAGAGTTCAGACCAATAAACAATATCTTTTTCTTATATTGGAACTAAACCCAAACTATTAATGTGAAGTTTAACTGGACTCAAATGGGAATTGAATTAGTATTATTCTAATTACAGTTGAATCAGAAGCAGAACTTCTACTGAATTGGAAACCTTACTAGTTCAAGTACTTGGCCCCAACACTTTTAGAATTGGAAAATGCTGGAATTACTGTTCTAATCAGAAATTACAAAAACAATAAGTAACCTACTTAAGGCAATACAAAAAATCCGCAAAGTAAAAACTTTTTTAACATGCACTGTAAATGCATATAAACCTGCCATTTTTTGTCTCTCAAAAAGATCTGAAACATGTTCTGAGATAAACTGGTTGGTGTGACTAAACAGAATTTGGCCCAGCATTTGTAGTCTCAGTTGGATGTTTCACACTTTCTATCCATTTACTTCAAAATATGTAATGATACATATGTATCATATGATAGACATTTAAATTGATGGCACTAGAGATAATAAAATAACATGGCTTGTGTTTCCACTGGAACTTTTAACTATTTTGTGGTTTTCTTTTCACTAACTTTTTTGGATTAGGGTTTGGGAGGAAAATCTAAAATCCAACCCAGAAATACCTCCTCCCCCCCCCCCTTCTTTTCTTTCTCTGAAACAGTTTTATGTAAGAGAAAGATTTTGCTTCAGCTTTGTTATTATAAAACCTCTAAGTTTTAAATGCAAGTGGCCTGTGAAGGTACTTTTTACTGTAATTGAAGATGGCTCTCATTGATTTCAGAGAGCAGTGAATATGACCTTGCACTTTCAAACATTACTGAAGGCTGTGGAGATGTGACCACAGTAAAAATAAAGGAATTTAAGAGGTGAAAAGCTTTGTTTCCCAATACAATGCATTTTCTTAACTTAACCAATTAGTACAATATGTATGTATCCATCCATCCATCCATCCATCCATCCATCCATCCATCCATCCATCCATCCATCCATCCATCC
Organism: Pygoscelis adeliae; assembly: GCF_000699105.1. Lineage (NCBI taxonomy): Eukaryota > Metazoa > Chordata > Aves > Sphenisciformes > Spheniscidae > Pygoscelis > Pygoscelis adeliae. The sequence continues at coordinate 2,397,066 of NW_008824437.1, forward strand.
ATCCATCCATCCATCCATCCATCCATCCATCCATCCATCCATCCATCCATCCATCCATCCATCCATCCATCCATCCATCCATCCATCCATCCATCCATCCATCCATCCATCCATCCATCCATTCATCTATCTATCTATCTATCTATCTATCTATCTATCTACCTACCTACCTACCTACCTACCTATCTATCTAGGTAGTATAAATATATGTATGTAGGTAAACTCTGGAAATTTGTGCTGGCAATATGTGTTATTTGCAAAAATGAGATATGAAGTATTATTCTTGTCAATAAAGGTCAGCTGATTGTCTTTGCTTTACCGTAATGTAACTGGAAAGATAGTTTCATCCAGATATCACTTATTTTCTAAGTCCGTTCCATTTCCATTGTGGGTTTGCATCTGTCTTTTCATTAAAAAAAACACAACTGTGCTGCTCAGGGAAGAGTTTCTGATGAACTGAGTTTCTCAATTTTTCCTCCTATAATTCTTTTTGTGTTGCTGTTGTTGTTGGTTTAATTTGCTTTAGCTTTTTCCCCTAACTAAATTCCCCAGGCATCTCACTTTTCAGTTAAGGTACAAATTATTACAATTAACTGCTATTAAAATCACAAGAATGCAAGATATTAAACAGCAGACAGGCAACTCATCATAGTAAGTGCTTTGTAAACATACATCAAACAGATGGCCCCTGCTCCAACAAACTTAACTCTTTTATAAATATCTTCTCCTAAATCTTGACAGTATTATTTCAAAGGATATCACAGTCTCTCTTTTCTTCAGATCTAGATAAGAATAAAGGTGTCATATAGTACTAATATAGCCAGTCTCCCCAGATGTCCCAATTTTATTCTCCCCCATTGGATGAGATACCATCCACCAGGTGATGGGAAGGGCTTTGTGAAAGACACCTTTCCAGGCAGGACCTGGAGAGTGCACTTTCTAGCATGATTCTTTGAAGAAGGGGCTTGCAAGTATCTGGAATTTTGTCTGTGATATAAAACCACAGACTCTTTCTCCTACAGTGGGTTTACTTCTCTCAGAACCAGGTGAGTCTGAGCAGACACAAATCAGGCCAATCCACCGGGCTTTGCATTAGTGGAGGAGTCCCAGAGCTGGAGGCCATCCGCAGGGCACCGCTGCAAATAAGTGAGATCCAGGCATATGGAGAGAGAATGAGCGGGGAGTTATACTCCCAATGTGTGAGCAAGAGGTGAGAAAGGGAAGATTTTTTTTTTCCCTTAATCTTAATTTTCTGAGGAAAATATTTCATTATCTGCCAGCCTCTCCTTCTCCTCCCAGAACAATTTTTCTTTCCCCAAAATTGTATCAGGTTAGATGATCTGTGTGTGCTTTGATGAAAAGTTGGAATTTTTGAAGGAAAGTCACACTTCTGACCAACAAAAATGCAATTTCTGTAAAACACAATTTTCTTGAGAAAGAAAAACCCCACCCGATCTCTACTGAAAATTTCCAAATAGAACTAATAGGCCTGGGAAATGTGATCATATCTTTGTCTCTTAGATGCCCCTAACAATTGATACAGTCATCCACAAGTTCTCAGTGGCCATGTAATTTCCTTAGCTGAAGTGCATGAGACTTGGCTCAGTCCTCTCTGATGCCTATAGTTTCTGTATTTATAGTCTTGAATACACTGTTGACCCCTAAGGGGGTGAAAGGGCCCTTTCTCCCAGCTGCTCTAGTGATTATCCTACCACTGGTAGCCTAATTGAAATGTCAGACAGAAAGCAAATCTGGGAAAGCAGAGAATCCACAAATAAGGAAAGCAAAGAAAACCTTTGTATAAATGCTGTGAAGGCTGAGTTTTGCACAGCTCTAATCTTTGTTTATAACACACAAGAAACTAGACTCTAATAACATCTAGGCACCAATTCAGACCTACTAAAGCAATGAAAACCTGATTTAAGACCCTCACAGCACCATCAGCTCAACCCTGTTACACAGAACAATTATGAAGGCACTTTGTTAGATGATTAGGTGAAATACCTGACAGCCTTCTCAAGATGAAAATACTGTAAATTAAGAACAGTTTTGTATTTTTTTTTAATTTTGTGTGCTCCTCTTCTTCTCAGTGGGACTTTTAAACTTCTCGAAAACAACTTCTTTGGTAACAACACAGTTAAAGGGAATGCCTGAGCCTATTCCAACAGAACCAGTGTTAACACATTTAAGGAAACTAACAGAAAATCACCCAGACCAAATGAAACTGCTTTTTGTTTTCTTTTTTTCTTTTCTTTCTCCAGATGTAACAGTCTTTGTAGATCAGACTAATAGCTTGTCTCACTCATACACACGCATGCCTCTTGGATGGTGTAAAGGTGAGTGATGATATTTGAAAAACAACAGGGAAAAAATGAGCATATAAGAGGTAAATATAAATCTGACTTAGAGGTAAAGATCAGACTGCATTTGATTTCCAAGGCCCAGACAAAAATCTAATATGAGGGCTCTTCTAACACTATCTTATCATATGCATGAGTTTCTGCTTTCACCTTTCAAAAAATTTATAGTGTAGCTGTGCATTTTCCCATAAAGTTCATGAGTGCCATGCATTTCAACCCACAAGTTGGCTGCTTTGAGAATTTTAGCTTGCATGTCTCATTTTGAACAGAGCAGGTGTCTGTAGCAACAACCCCCAGTTTTGCAGCTCAGTTGCCTTATTTAAGGCTGATAAATCCATAAGGAGGGCAGACAGCTAAGTACCTTATTTACCAGCTTCTTTGCTGACTGAATTAACAGCAAGCCCATGATGTCATAAATAAAGGTAAATTACTCTACATAGTGTTACGGTTTTACAATATGCAGGGAAGCAGTGACATAATAAAATAACAAAATAACATTTTACATGCTTGAGTGCAGAGCAGAGACTTCCATATTCCTGTTTATACAAAATAAAATTTAGGAAAAAAAAAAACAAACAAACTTTAAAATGTTTCAAAGATGTTCAAAGATATCAGAAAGCAAATAAATTCTCCTGATCATACAGTTTTGTAGAGCTCACTTGTCTACAAGTACGACATTGGTAGCTATGTAAGAAAGCAATAATTAAGCTTTCTCGTGTAGCATACCATTTCCCAAATGCTCCTTAAATATAACCATTAAAACATTCCTCATACATAACCACTAAAACCCCAGTAATCACAAGATTAGTGATCATGCACGTTCCATGAACCTGTTTTCATTAGTGCTGCTCTTTCAGGAAGAACAACTGCCATTTTTTCTTTCAACCCTTACTACTACCAGTTGGACAGCATTTCCCTGGGAAAGAACTTTTGTCTTTGAAAACCATAGCCATTTATTTAACTTCAAAGGTGGAAGCAGCACCCATATTTAGATTTTACTGAAAATCAGGTGATTATTGGGTCTCTTAATCACTTCCCCTTTGACTTCTCTGAAATGTGTTAAAGATTTAAATTCCTCCTTTCCCCTATCCTCTTCCCATTTCCTTTTCTTACAATTATGAACAAGCAGTGTTTACCCTATACAGAAAAACAACATTTAGGGATATACACTCTCCAGTCTTTGCAATAATAATGTGAGGAGCTGGCCTATGTACAAACAGCAAGGTTTTCTCCTTTTTTGCTATCGCTCACCTCACTGTCAGCACAGATTTTTCTGTCCGTGCGTTTGCTGGTGCATGGTAGGTAGTTGCCCCAATGTTTCACTAAATATTACTGTAGTAATGTTGAGAACTCCTCAGAAATAAACTGCAAGCATTTAGCTGAAACAAACTCACCGGGTAACCTGAAGGAAAGGTGTTTAACAAATCCTTTCAAATTGCTTTTTCTACATCAGACTGTTGTCATATGTATCACTTCTGACCATGGAGAGCAATCATCAACCACTACAAAATACGTAGCTTTTTTGTTTCTGCATTTAGCTTTCTCCAAGACTTTGTCATTCAATTCCATGGCTGACAACTTATAGTCTCTGACAAAGCCAGTAGTTCTTTCTGGAGTCAGATGATTACTTTCCAGTTCTATGTCTTTATATTAAGTTGATGGCCAAGAATATCTTCTTGAAATCATATTAATCTTTGTGCTAATGATATAATTTCATTACTACCTTTTCCCCATAGGAGACAGCTATTCTTTAAAGACAGCTTCAGTTTCCTGAATTAGAAAGGTCGGAATTGCTTTTTGGTTATTTAATGTAACCATCCCTAAAGTTAGTAATTATTCAGCAAATGGAATTTTGTTTCTGGAGCTGTTAGCTGTTCTGGGAAAGGCATCAAATGGGGGACACAGCACTAATTTCCCCCTAAATATTTTCCTGTGCATAAATAGAACCAGGTCTGTACACATATATAATTACTTTTAAAATTAAATACAGCATCATTTATGTATTCTGGCTACTATCGGCAATGAAGTGGCTGTCTTTGTCCTCAGTAACTTCACCAGTACTTTATGTTATGCAATGAAGATTTTTTTTTCCCCTGAAGAGGTAGTAGAGAAATTTAATAAAAGAAAAAAAAAAAATGCCTAAGGACCATTTTTTTTTCTATTTCCTTCTATTGTGAAGTAGTTTTTTCTCAGCTGCTGGTGCTGAAACCCACTTCATATTTTGGGGGGCTAAAATCAAACTGATTGACAATGATATATATAACTGGAATGAATCTTCCATCATATAGCCAAAAATAGTACAAACACCAAGATATTTGGCAGTGATCATACACTCCCAAAAGCCTTTTTATTTTTTTTAATAGATTTATCTGGTTTTTGCCCACATGTTGCCCCAAGTAAAAATTCTGACTATTAAAATAAAAATAAAAACCTTTGTTATTTCTTAAAACTACATCTTTGCAACTTTTTTTGAAACTTCTTGATTTCACAAATGTTCTTTAAAATTTTTCCTGATTTATTCAAAAAGCCATCTTAAATTATCCATTGTGGTATTTCAGATCTTACTCCTTGGATCACAGTGGATTCAATGGCTATACCTTAGGGTCACCCTCACATCTAAAGAACCTCATTGGTTTATGGACATATTTTGATCTGTGTTTCAGTATGTCTTCCTGGTAAGCCTGGAAGGTGTCTGTTCTCTGTTAGCTTGAACAATGAGTTTTGTGGTTTAGGTATTTCATATCGACCTGTTGATGAGCAAAGTCTCATGGTGGCTTCTTTGTCTGCCCCAGATTTTCTTTTTTTTTTTTTTTCCCCATCATAGATGGAAATTCCCCCACGTCTTTTGCAGAACAGCGTGAAGTAAATTGCTTTACATTGCAGTACAGTGCTTTACAAAACTGGTGAGAGGCACTGTTACTAGATAGTGCTGTTGACCCCCAAAAACCTGCTTGGACAGCTGCAAGGCAAGAAACTGAGGAAAAAGAAAGTCCTTGTAACAAGCAATGCATTACTTGCTTTTAAGATACCATAAACTAGACTGGAGCAGTTTGAAAACTGCAGCATGTAGGAAGAAAGGTGGAGCAGGATTCATTGTCCACAGTAGACTACACAGCTCCTCTGACAAGATGGAAGAGATTGGTTCTACATAACATCCAGGAATCTGGATAGGGGAAGGTCCTGTTCTAAAAATGCCAAGGAATAGCACAACAGTGGAATCTGTACCCACTTACCCACTAAATAGCACCAGCATCCAGACTCTCTGACAGTGATGTGCAAGAACTGTTCAGTCTTGCTCACTGCAGCTCTGCTTTTTTGTTGTAGGTGGTAAGTAAATTTAATGTCCTGAAGCTGCTGCTAGTTAATTGAGGCTCTGGGTGGAATCAGCCAGAGTAACTATTTGCCCACACTGTGGAGACCTCCTTTCCCTTTAGAACTGAACTGAGTGGGCTGGATGTGCTCCGTCTGCTAGCTGGCATGACAGGTGCATTCAGTTGGTGCAAACACCATCCACATTTAGATAGAGCTGGCACCAGCAGCTTCTGCAAATTATGATATTCCCTGCTGCTGAGGAAGGAAGGAAGGAAGGAAGGAAGGAAGGAAGGAAGGAAGGAAGGAAGGAAGGAAGGAAGGAAGGAAGGAAGGAAAAAGGTGTTAAGGCAGAAAGGAAAGGCTGAAAGGCTGGAAGGCATTCAGGAAGGGAAGAAGGCAGGAAGGAAAAGCTTTGCACTGGAAATTATAAAAAGGCCTTTAAAACAGCATGGTGACACCTTGCCAAGGTGTGTACACACCCCCTACAACCTCACAGGTGACTACAACAAATCAGTGCCGTCAGCCTTCTGTGTAAATAAATTAATTAGAAGCCTAATTTAGGATAATCTCAATTAGATTAATTCTTACCCTGTAATCTTTTTTCTTCTATAGGAGAATAAAGAATTTTTTTTTTTTTTTACATTCAGCTATGTATTTGATGGTCAAATATTCCATGGATACATCCTTAGCTGGCAGGAACCTTAAGAGATGTGCAAGGCATTCATCCAAGTTAGGTGCCCTTTTGTATTTTTCAAAGATCCTCAAAGAGAACAAAGTATTACTGCAGGTTATCACGGGGAACTTGAACTTATCAAGTGCAAGTTTATATAAGTGCTACTGCAAACCAGTCGTTCCACCACCATGTTTTTGCACACCCATCAGCTGATATGCTGTACAGCTCTGCAATATAACCTTGTTTAAGTAAGAATCTGCTAGCCACATGTTTTGAGCGGCTGGAACAATAAAGGAATGGGTTCTCATACATTTGATGAATAGACAGTGATGTTTATGTACATACATGCATATCTAAAGACATATGTAAATAAAGGGATCCATACAAAATGAAAGTATTTATTCTTTGCCTTTCATTTAGTTTTAATATTTCAAAATTAACCTCCCCAGTAAGAAGGCAACACTGTATCTTGTGCTGGGTTGATAGCTCATACCTTTTGTTAATTAGCTCATACTAAATTATCGTCTACTCCCTCAACATTATTCAACAAAACTATTCATGTAATACTAATAAAAAATGCATTTATAGGCACTAGGATTGGTCTGAAAACAGTACACAAACAATAAAATAAATGAAAAAAAGGCTATGTATCCAGGAAGTTAATCACAAAGAATAATTGAGTCAGTTGCTGTCAAATAGGTTTAAGTAAAAGCCAGGAGGAAAGGCTAATCTAATGGTAAAGAAAGTGATCTGTGATTATATTTCTACTGCTGCCAAAGGTGTCCTCTCTGCCCTCATTTGACCGCAAACAATTTAATCGCTCTGTCTTCAGACTCTAAAATGGGGATAATGTTCTGTCTCTTCTGATTTTCAGTTCCTCGGCGCTATATCCTGCTTTAACCTGTTTTTGCTTGAGGATTTTAGGTATAATTTAAGCAAGCAATCTTGCCCATGTGATCTATACTTGTGAGACAGATCTGCTGGGTTTGGACCAAAATTTCATTATGTCCTGTGCCCTGCCCACATTGGACATGGGACTTAAAGGAAAATATTGGAGATGATGTCTGAGTTCCATAGTCATTACACAAGGAGGAGAGAAGAACCTACCCTAGCTCTTGATGGTACATTACTGAGAAATTTGGGTAATAAGAAAAGTGTTCTCTCAACACAAGGTTTTCAAGGTCCATATGGTGTCTTTTAATTGTGTAACTTCTGAATTACGTACTTTTCCATGTAACATTCTAAGAGCTAATAAAAAATTCAAGGTTTTTTGGTTTATCTACATTTTTAATAATAGAATTCTCAGTACTATATTTTTTAAAAAGAAGTGAGTTAAGTGCCTTTGGAAATATTGAAATAACAGGGAAAAGGAGAATGCTCATCTGCTGTGCTCTTTTCTTTAATGTTTTTACTTGTTTAATTATATTAAGTAATTTGGGTTCTTCATATTTATTACCTTCCAAGTGTATTGGGTTTGCGTGGCAAGGTTTTGGTAGTGGGGGCACTATAGGGGTGGCTTCTGTGAGAAAATGACAGAAGCTTCCCCCATGTCCAACACAGCCAATGCCAGCTGGCTCCAAGATGGACCCGCCACTGGCCAAGGCTGAGCCCATCAGCGACGGTGGCAGCGCGTCTGTGATAACATGTAAGAAGGGGAAAAAAAAAACCTGCACAACAGCAATTGCAGCTGGAGAGAGGAGTGAGAATATGTGAGGGAAACAGCCCTGCAGACACCAAGGTCAGTGAAGAAGGAGGGGGAGCAGGTGCTCCAGGCGCTGGAGCAGAGATTCTCCTGAAGCCTGTGGTGATGACCATGATGAGGCAGGCTGTCCCCCTGCAGCCCATGGAGGTCCACAGTGGAGCAGATATCCACCTGCAGCCTGTGGAGGACCCCACACCAGAGCAGGTGGATGTTCAAAGGAGGCTGTGACCCCATGGGAAGCCCATGTTGGAGCAGGGTCCTGGCAGGACCTGTGACCCCATGGAGAGAGAGGAGCCCACGCTGGAGCAGGTTTGTTGGCAGGACTTGTGACCCCACGGGGGACCCAGGCTGGAGCAGTCTGTTCCTGAAGGACTGCACCCCGTGGAAGAGACCCACGCTTGAGCAGTTTGTGAAGAACTGTAGCCCATGGGAAGGACTCAAGTTGGAGAAGTTCATGGAGGACTGTCTCCCATGGGATGGACCCCATGTTGGAGCAGGGGAAGAATGTGAGGAGTCCTCCCCTGAGGAGGAAGGAGCAGCAGAGACAACATGTGATGAACTCACTGCAACCCCGATTCCCTGTCCCCCTCTGCCCATGGAGGCGATGAGGTAGAGCAAATCGGGAGTAAAGTTAAGCACGGGATGAAGGGAGGGGTGGGGGTAAGGTGTTTCTAAGATTTGTTTTTTGTTTCTCATTACCCTACTCTTATTTGATTGGTAATAAGTTAAATTAATTTTTCCCCAAGTCGAGTCTGTTTTGCCCGTGATGGTAATCAGTGAGTGATCTCTCCCTGTCCTTATCTCGACCCATGAGCCTTCTGTTAAATTTTCTCTCCCCTGTCCAGCTGAGGATGGGGAAGTGATAGAGCGGCTTTGGAGGGCACCTGGCATCCAGCCAGGGTCAACCCACTGCAAAAACAAATGTGCAGCTAAATGAGGGAAGGGAAGGGAAGGGAAGGGAAGGGAAGGGAAGGGAAGGGAAGGGAAGGGAAGGGAAGGGGGAGGGGGAGAAGTATATCCCTCTAGGTCAGTAGTAATTCAGGTACTTGACTATTTCACCTGACATGAAAGACCCTTAGTACTTCTACTTAATAAATGGCTGCTCCAGATTACAAAACCACTACAAGTAGTTTTATTTTTCAAAATCCAATATGTTTCCAAGACAAGACCTCAATGAAACTACAATTTCTAATATCTTTATTTATTTGGTCAAAACTTGAACCCTATAAGTAGACATCCAGCTTGTGTGTCTCTGCATTGTGTTTCTGAAAATACTACAGCAAATTAATCTGCTGTTGTGGTGCCAAAAGCATTTCTCTCTCAGCAAGAGGCAGCTTAAACCATGAACATTGTTTTCTGGGCCACCTAAAAACTGAAGAGGACTGTGGAGATCAGAGGTGTTTAAGGACAGGTCTAGTTCTTTCGTAGACTATTAATCCTGTCTTCAAACCAAAAGGAAAATTTACTCTATGTTGATCTCATAATTTCAGTTCATCTTTGAACTGGAAGACCTGAAGTGAGAAACAGTCACAAGAGTAATCTGTGGAAAGCCTCATGAATGACTGTTCTGATGAAGCAGGTTTCACTGGGCAGCCTGAGGAAACAAAGACAGACTAGTTTTAGAGAAAGAAAGTTTCTAAAGAAATTAGAGA
>NW_008824437.1:2406790-2416072 GCF_000699105.1 Pygoscelis adeliae
TTCACCTCTCTGCACTCACTTGTCTGAGAGAAGAACCCATTGCTTCACAGACATGCATCAAAGCCCTTCAGATCCTTAGCTCCACAATACTACCATTGTACACTGCTTGTGTATGATCCCATATGGGCTGCCAAGTACAATCAACTGTCTGTCCCACGTTGTGACTAGTTTTTATCTCCTCCTGCTTTCCACTGTCACCTCTCCTCACAACTTTACATGGACTTGTTTGGAGCTGCAGTGTGGCCCTTCCCTTTTCTGTTCAAGGGAACAAAAGTTTTGCCCCAGCCTACTCTTTAGCATGATAAGGAGGATTAAAGCTGGAACACAGCAATGTCAACTTCATCAAAACGAATGGATCCATCATTCCTGTGATGTGGGTGATGTTTTAAAAGAAGGCAGGAGGACCTCAAATTTCAAAGGACTGATCAAATCACACTGATTTAATCCCTTTTGGAAGTGCAACTTGCTAGCATCTGATCCTGTCTTGTTGATGCAGTACAGTTCACAAGGCAAGGTTCACTCTGGCTGTCTCACAGCTTGGTTTTGAATTTTCTTGCCTTTCTTCTGTTTATTGATCCATTTCTCTGAACCAAAAGTTGTTTCATGGGGTAGCTTTTAAGGTGACTTGAGACTTTTAGATTATTTTTCACGTTTAAAGGCCGTAAGTTTAATTTTCCACTATATGGAATTTTGTTAATTTTGTAGTCCTTCTAATAAAATCCTTTTTTTCCTTCTTGTTTTTTACCCAAAACAAAGTATACCCTGCTCTCCTGCCCCTTTAGAAATCATCAATTTCTTTCTCTTTGCCTTCCCCATATCTTTTCAGGAGAAAATCATATAATATAGATGGTCGGGGTAGAGGGCTACCTACAGGGTTCTGGACTGCAATAAGCCATCTATTTGCCTGACAAGGGAGAGTGTCCAGTTTTTTCCCCCTTAGTCTTCTGGGCCTAAGTCCAAGGAAGACATAGCTGTGGTCGGCCTGTTAGGAAAACCTCTATTTCTACGTTCTTGTCAACTGTGTATCAGGTGTGATACACTGCCCTTCTTGCTTTATGAAACCTTTGTTTCCTCCTGTCTCACTCAAAATAATCCTCAGTCTTGCCAAGATTCCATTTTTTTTCAGTTCTCTTTTATTTCCTGGGGGTTAGGAGTTTTTGTGAGTGTAGATTTTTCCCTTAGAAATGACTGGGAAATTTTTTATACCCTTAATGTGCTGTGGTTCTTCACACTATTGCATTTCACAAAAAGATAGTCAAGTAGTCACGACACAGAAAGTAGAATATAAATTATGCTAATGCATCATATTACTGTGCAAAGTAAAGCCATGTGGTTGTTAAAGTCAGTGGACTTAAAGTGAGATGTCAAGAGGGAATTCTGTAAAAAGACACATATATTCCTCTTGGTTCTTTGGAAAAGTCCAGCCTTCCCCTTCAACTTTGTTTTCTGTGGCAGCTCTTGTGTAGAAACAAAGTGTTCAGAACTGAATTGGTAAAAGAACCTTCCCATAAATAACTTCTGAGCAAAGGAGGCCAAAGGAACTCTCCTAATGGGAAAAAAAAAAACAAAACCAAAAAAACCAACCCAAAAAAAAAAACCCCTGACGTGTTGGACAAATAGGATTGAAATGAACTCAAAATGTAGAGCCAGCTAAACCCAGAGAACATTAGACATGATCAAGTGGGATGCTATTATAATCAAAAGTGTCAAAAGCAGCACTCAGATCAAGCAACATTAAAACACTCCAACATCCAGAGTCAGAGTGCATTAATAAACCATTACAAAAATGTAGGCGAGAACACTTTCTGTGCTGAGAGTGAACAAAAAGCCAAGCTGGAATTTATCAGAAATGCCCTTTTCCAGTAAGCAGTGAATGACTTCACCAGGCAGATATCTTCTACCTTCAAGACTTAAGGTTACAGCCATCTCTGTTCTCAACTCTCTCAAAACCAATGAATCCTGCCAGGGGATGTTCAAATCAAAGTTTTCCACTGTCCTTGTTTGTAAGATGAAGACTAGCTGGGAAATTCAGATTCATTGCTAAATGAATCCAAACTCCAGATGTGCTGTGATTCTGAGAAGCTGCCATTAATATCTTTTTCAATTAAAAAAATCAGTATGAACTAGATTGAGATCACCAAATGTTCCCTTGGCTTATTTCTGTTCATTACAACAAGCTGGAGTTTTTATAACTTACTAAATGGCAGCAGATACTGCAGAAACACATGCAGACATATACAGACACATATATACACAGAGTTTTAAGAGAGAGAGACAAAAGGAGACTTTTAATTTTTTATCAGCTTTGAATTCTGTTTGAAGGTAATTATATGCCATATGAATAAAGTTAACATTTAGCAGTAACAAAATAAGAAATAGTGTTGTATTAATCCATTCACCAGCAGTAGCACTAAACTTAGAGAAAATGTTTAAAACATCAAAGTGAGATAAGGTCAATACGCCAAGCCACAAATTGCAAATTTCTGACACATCTTCAGTATGTTTTATAAGATGGCCTTTGTGCAGTTTGATAACAAATGTGCTTATTATCAGGAAGAGATAAGCAGCATTTGCCTGGTAAAGGTCGAAATGTTGAGTTTCAGAAGCCTTCTGCTGCAAGCATTTTTTTTATCTTCTGCATTTCTCTGCATACCTGGAAAGACTACTACCAATGCATAACATTTTCGAAAGATAAGAACAATAGCAAAGTCAAGCACTGCTTCACCAATAAGTAAATCACTCTTGAAAAATGATGCAGCTGTAGGACATTTGTACTCCTTAGAGTTTGAAGAATCAACCTATATCATTGTTATAGGAGAGTTTTGGCTCACCATTGGAGTAGACATCGTACAACAGGCTAAAGGTATCATCTGGCTGTTGTTGAAGAGCTGATAACTCAAGCCAGAGAAACGTAGGGAAACTTTTATTTATTCGCCTGGTCTCTGCAAAAGGAAAACCTATCTGAAAAAAGTGTTTCCTTATGACTTTGTTCATCTATTAATGTCACTGTATGAAAATCTTCCCAGAATCAATACAAATCCTAAGGACATTCCTGTGAAAAAAATAAGTATGGGTGAGGAGAGTGAGAAATCATCAACTGTTTTGTTTTCTTGGCCTGCAAATGCCTGACCACTGACAATGTTTTGACTTCAGAGAGAAATGGATAAATTGTAGCCTCTTCTCCTCATTCACCTGGGAGACACCATTTCTCCCTGAAGAACCACTGTGGGCAATTCTTTCTTCATTTTCTGGGCTACCTCCAGGTAAGCTACCTCTGCTGCTATGGCTTGTCTACAGGGGCTCGCCCCACAGAATATACTAGAGCTTAAACCTACTCTGGTGAGATCTCTGGTACTCATATATTCAAATCTACTCACATTTTAAAGTAAGATCTGACAAGAATTTTTATTTCACCAGACTGTAGTCATGTTAACTTTGGGGCACAGCATATTTGCACTGTGCTACAGTCATTACAGAAATGGTGTGGCATTTGTTTTATGCTCCTTTAAAAAAGGGGCGACATCTATCTGTAAGTGATTAAGCTTGATGCGGGAAAGCCAGAGTGAAATTCGTTGGCCTTTGATACTCAGGAGAGCCGATAATACCCTGCAATAGGTTTTCCCTTTTTATCTTACAACAAGGCCCAGTTCTCAAAGAACTCCAGGACGTGCCCCATCAAAACTGCTCAGCATAGTCCTGTTTTCTCTCACTGAGGCTAACAGGGCTACACCAGCTTCAATCTGAAAAGTCAGACCAGTTTGTCCACAAGTGTGGACAAACATGCCTAAATTTAAGCATGCTTAAGAACATGCTTAAAATTCTATTTAAATTTGTCATGCAAAAGATTAAGTTCTAGCAGGTGTTTTTATTATACTGCCGTGTTTTGTTGAATCAGCTTCTAAGGACCAATTTATGAGATGTTAGTTGTAGAGTAATTTCTGGTAACTACTGATAGTAGGATATCTCCTGTCGATGGTAGGAGATGTTCAACACCTTTCTAGGCCTGGTATTTTCAACATCTTTAGAAGCATTTTTAGAAGTAATAGTAATAGTAATTAATAATAATGGCTATTTTAACCTTACTTTTACATTTTGATGCATGATATTTAATACAAGTCACAGTGAGATTAAAAGGAAAACACTCCTAATTCATATAGCTAATTCCAGAAGAATCACTCTGTTCCGGGTGTGTCAACTTTTACCACATTTATTAAATCCATTGCTAATTCTGTGAGATTACATAAATTAGACTTTCCTTAATTGGCCGTTGCAAAATAGTCTCCCTGGGAACCTTTCGTCTAACAGAAGATTTAAAATTCCATTAATAGCAATGGCAGCACTGTAGCTAAAAGAAGGTAGGTTTGTCTGATATTTTTTCTAAAATAGTCAGGGTAATTGATGATGGGGGGGGGGGGGGGGGGGAGAAAACCAGATAACACCCATTATCTCAGTGATTGATATAGGCCTTTTTCTAATTGCATCAGCCCTTTCCAGTGGAGACAGGTCATGGTACTTATAGATCTGCAGCTACAGGTTTAAGAGTATTTGACAAATAACCATAATTTAAAATACAATTATTAAAAAAGATAAGATGGATGCTGTACAACTTTTTCTGCATGTGTAGGACAGCAAAGGAAGAATGGAAACTTTTCCACAGCTGTGAATATGACAGGATTATATTTGGAGCTCTGTTTCACTAACTTTACAAAGGGGGAGCTAGTATTTTAAAATTGAAAGGATTTCCCCAGAACTATGTGAGGTGAGTGCATGTGATCCAAGTAATAAGAATGTAAAGATAAAATGTATGTAACTCCTTACTCTTTATTGCAGGTTATTGCAAGGCAAGTTGTGCTTCCTAGGCACATGGGTTTATAGCTATAGCTCCACAGAGTGAATGCAAAACTACAGCAAGCCAAACATTTCATAGAAGTCACCATGAATGACATAATGAACTAAAAAATTTGCAACCTTGCAAAGGGTGGAGACTGATATTCAGAAACGTTATGATCTCTTATATTTTGGATCTCTGTATTCAGAATCTCTGAAATAAAGGATCTCTCAAAAACTTGGATATTAATGAAGTTAGTCTCAAAACTCTCTTTGGTTCCAATAAAAATAGTTCTCTTTCCTTGAATTCTTCATAACTATTACTTAAGTAAAAAAGAAAACACAGTTAAACGATTTTACAAGCTGATAAACACCCATAACTCTGGTTCTAACCTATGAACAGTCCATGAAGTGAATACTAGATGACACAAATGAGAATATAGCCTGCAAGAGAGTAACACTTCCCACTACTGGCATGTTCTTAGTTCTCAGCTGAAGTAGGTTTTCCAGTTTGGGCCTCACTCTTCAAGTTAGGCGCCAATTAGTTTGGGGGAGGACAAGAGTTTCCAGGGAACTATTAATCATTCCCAACCAGAAAAGGCTGAAATGGCTGGATCTGCTCAACTTAAGGGAGAGAAGACTGGATGGAGACTCTCTAAATGGACTCGAAATGTCTGTTGCTATAAAAGGTTGCTACAAAAGAAAGAAAAATCCTGATTTCTGTACTTATGGTGAATAAGAAAAGGAAGCAGTGAGGTTAAATTGAAGAAGGAATGATTCAGGAATAAGCATCAGGAAAGCTTTTAAGTGAAGTGTAAAATCCTGAAATAAATTCCCTGGGGATGTTGTGGAGTTCTCCTCAGACATCTTGAAGAACAAGTTAGACAACATCTGTCAGGAATAGCACTTCAAATTCAACAGTTCATCCTGCTCTAGGGAACAAGGAGGAACTTGACAAACTACTGAGTTCTTTTCCTAACCTTATTTTTATGACTAAAATAGGCAAACAAAATACTTTGTAGAATAGGATTATTTAAGTGTAAATTTCATAAGCTAAAATTCAGATGAATGCGGTCATTATTTAAGTTCATTGACAAAACCTTTCAGAGCTTTCCTAGAAATTTCCAGTTATGTTGCTCTTATAGACTATGTTTAAAGATGATAAAAACATCAAACACAGTAGAAAAGAAAAGGTCATTTGCTTGCTGTGAATTTCCTGTTACAAATGAATATGTTATCCTTAAATCTGAATGTTTTGGTTTTCAAAACAAACACCAATAATAATGTTGTTTAAAGCATATTATTTATTTTTTGTTTGTTTGGGGGTGAAAAACCACAATGATTCTCTCTTTCCCCTTCCCCTTAATCCCTTTTCCCATATTCTCTTGTCCTGAAGCAACATATGGGTATTTATTATAACTTGGTTAATTTTCTTTTTGTGTGCCTGTGTATTTTTGTTGAGAAGTTGAAAAAAAAAAAAAAAAAGAAGATCCTAAAAACTTTTCCCAAAAAGTTTTATCTAAGAAGTATTTCCTCACAAAAGTATTGCCCACCTCTAATAGTTATTATTCTCATATAAAGGACATTCAAATATTCTGGTGTGTTGTGCACATTGTAAAAGCTCTTATAAAAATACACAGTTCAAAGTGACCTTCTAAAGTAGAAGGAATAAACATATATTGGTCATGTTATGATTTCAATTCATCAGTACATCTAAATGTGAATATGGTAGAGAACTCAGGATGAAATTTATTGGTTTGGCTTCCATCTTAAGCTACAATTTAAAAATGGACTGTGCCCACTCTTAAGATCAATCTGCTAGGCTAATCTAGTACATTTTTAAGACAGCTGGGGTATCTAAGCCTTGTGCAGGATGCTGGCAAAGGCTCATGGAAGACCATACCCTTCTGGTGTCAGAGCTGAAGACCATAAAAGATACTCTAGGGTTCTTAAAATGTGAATTGCACCTGAATTTCTCACTCCTCCTTTAGGCAACTATATTTCTTTGCAATTCTTTCTGTGCTACATACGTCCACAACACAAAGCAGTCACACAAGTTTGGTTAGCCTGGTCTTTTTTTTGCATCACTGAACTTATAGTGGAATTAATAAAGCGAACTAACCACAGCTCACAGGCTGGTATTGTACAGCTAATTTTTAAGTCACAGCTTGGCAGTGTCTTAATTTGAAGACATGGACAGATCCTCATATCTCAAGGCTGAAATTGTTCCTTTTTGCAATTAATCATTAGGAACAGGATGGGCTTCAAATTCCACCACTGATTTTAGATGAATGTGAGATTAGATCAGCACAGACCAGAAAGAATACAAGTTGTTCCTCCTTGGTGAGAAAGGCAGGCAACAGAAGATACAGACCTTCCATAAAGAAATTGCCCGCAAAACAACCTGCCCAATTCTGCTGTTGGCATATGTGATAATGAACTCCTCCCACCTATCGCAATGGATCAAATCCAAACCTCCTGTTTAGGTCTAGGCTCTATTAGGTACTTTTTAATCTGTTTAAACTTCTCAGTCTACACACAGAATGGTCACTAACACATTTTACTGCAGCCTCTTGCAGGCAACTATGAGCTATCTGAAGATCTAAATCATAATGAAGGGGAACCTTAGCAGTGGTTCATGCACCCTCTTGCTTCTGTACTTGGACTTTTCTCTTCTGAGAGAGAAAAAAGGTAATGGACAAACTGGAAGGAGTTTGGGAAGAAAACAAGTAATTAAATCAGTATCATATATGGAGATTTGCGGAATGGAACTAAAAAGAAAAATGAAATTGAAGCCAGGGCCATAATAATCTGAATCTGCCTGCTTAAAATCAGAGGACCTATGACACGCTCTATCGTGAAAGAGATGGATTTTTAAAAAGCACAGGTTTCCCATGGTGTCCATTAACTTCATGGTATTTTTTTTTTTAATGTAGGATTAAATGTTCAGAAAGAGGATAAATGAAGACTAAGAAGCATTGGTAAGAGGATAGCCTAAAAGTATCATCTTACTAATGAGAAAGCAGAATTATTTAATTCAGGATGAAGAGCAGGGGGAAAAAGATTAAAAAAAAGTCTATTCTGTTCATTCGTTCATTTTCCAAAGAAAATTATGTAAACATCATTACTGAAGCATTTAAAGCTGCCCAGGAAGAAAGATCTAAGCAGTATATTTTCAAAAGAAAATGAAGCATCCTTCCCGTATTTAACACTCATCTTGATGTACATCTCGCCAGGGTCAAATGATTACAAACATTAATACAAGTTTGAGAGAACACATATTAAAAGTAATGAAGCAGAAGGACTCAAAGGAACATGCTTTTTTTGTTGGCCAAGAATGTTTATACAGTGGCGCTCTGCTTTTGAAAATCTGGACTTTCTAGTTGGTTCACATAATATTGCTTATGAACCATTTCTGGCCTGTCATGACTCAGAAGGATGTCTTAAACTTGTGTCAGAGCTTTCTGAGCAGGATCAGGACTGACTCCACTCGCATGGAAGTATGGACTTGTGTGTGAAATTATAATGCTTGCAAATATGAGTTAGGCTTGTGGCAATTCCTAGCATTTTAGTGTATCATTTTAATTCCTTTAAAAAGCTTTCACATTCTATCTTCGTCTATTAGATATATGCCACACTTCATCCAGCTCCAAAAAGGATTATAAATATATAAATCAATCCAAAGAATTCTATCCTAGACAGGGAGCTCTGAATTCTTCATTCTGCCTCTATGCACTTTGTCACACTGGGATTCCTGGGCTGCAGTTCACTAGGAGGAAGTAATATGATTTCTCCCGGTTGCTCTGATTTGCAACTCATTCTTGGAAGAATAACCAACTTAACCCAAGACTGATACTGAAATAGCCAGGAGGAAGGGGAAAAAAAAAAATAACGGTGGAGTTAAGACTAAGCTAATACTGTCCAACTGACACAATGCAGCACACACAAAATAAGAATTCAGACCAAGCCTTTGTGTCAGCTGTGACACATCTATCATGTAAGTTGAGATATTAAAAGGATCTGAAAGAAACCCTTAACCTTGTTTATTATTACCTGTTCCAGTGTTCTTTAGAACACAATAAACATTTGAAAACTGTATTGGGTTTGCGTGGCAAGGTTTTGGTAGTGGGGGCGCTACAGGGGTGGCTTCTGTGAGAAGATGCCAGAAGCTTCCCCCATGTCCAACACAGCCAATGCCAGCTGGCTCCAAGACGGACCCGCCACTGGCCAAGGCTGAGCCCATCAGCGACGGTGGTAGCGCCTCTCTGATAACATATTTAAGAAGGGGGAAAAAAACCCTACACAACAACAGCCAGAAGAGAGGAGTGAGAATATGTGAGAGAAACAACTCTGCAGACACCAAGGCCAGGGAAGAAGGAGGGGGAGGAGGTGCTCCAGGCGCTGGAGCAGAGATTCCCCTGCAGCCCATGGAGGTCCACAGTGGAGCAGATATCC
>NW_008824437.1:2416209-2422617 GCF_000699105.1 Pygoscelis adeliae
TGGAGAGAGAGGAGCCCACGCTGGAGCAGGTTTGTTGGCAGGACTTGTGACCCCACGGGGGACCCAGGCTGGAGCAGTCTGTTCCTGAAGGACTGCACCCCGTGGAAGGGACCCACGCTTGAGCAGTTTGTGAAGAACTGTAGCCCATGGGAAGGACTCAAGTTGGAGAAGTTCATGGAGGACTGTCTCCCATGGGATGGACCCCATGTTGGAGCAGGGGAAGAATGTGAGGAGTCCTCCCCTGAGGAGGAAGGAGCAGCAGAGACAACATGTGATGAACTCACTGCAACCCCGATTCCCTGTCCCCCTCTGCCCATGGAGGCGATGAGGTAGAGCAAATCGGGAGTAAAGTTAAGCACGGGATGAAGGGAGGGGTGGGGGGAAGGTGTTTCTAAGATTTGTTTTTTGTTTCTCATTACCCTACTCTTATTTGATTGGTAATAAGTTAAATTAATTTTTCCCCAAGTCGAGTCTGTTTTGCCCGTGATGGTAATCAGTGAGTGATCTCTCCCTGTCCTTATCTCGACCCATGAGCCTTCTGTTAAATTTTCTCTCCCCTGTCCAGCTGAGGATGGGGAAGTGATAGAGCGGCTTTGGTGGGCACCTGTCATCCAGCCAGGGTCAACCCACTGCAAAAACAAATGTGCAGCTAAATGTAGCATATTTCATTGCAGTAATTCAGAGCAATATTCATAAGAGGAGGTCTCAAGAGTTACCATCTCCTCCATTTTTGTTGTTGTGTTACACATGGCGCACTGACAGCAGAGGGTGGTCCATATATAAATATGAACACATCAGAGGGTGGTCCACATATAAATATGAACATATACACATGGAAAGAAAAAAAAAAAATCAAGCAATAGCAGCTCAGACCCCTTTTTATTTTTTGATGGCTAAAAAAATATTTTGAATAACATCCCTGTGAATGAACACAGTGCACAAAATGGTCCACAGACTTTTAGTTCTAAAACTGATAATTTAAAGATAAATATACTTTTAGGTGGTTGGGTGCTTTTTTGGGTTGGGAGTAAAAGAAAAGAAAAAAAAAAGAAGTTTGAGAAATTATTATCTAGCTTGGAGTATTAACATAATAAAAGAAAAGGAAATTGAACTTAGACTCAGGGATCGTGCGCTCACACTTTTCCAAGAGCTACCAACTATCACCATCACTTAGGGAACAGTATCATTCTCTGGTGTATCAAAACTATTACTTTCCTCTGACCAGTCTGCTTTAGGAGAGGGATCAGTATGCAAAGCATTCTTGTTCTATTGTGTTCCTTGACAAAGAAAAGTTCTGAAATCCTCTAAACTACTTGTCTTTGCTGCCTACGCACTTGCTTTGCTCTGGTCAGTAACTTCTCATTATAGACAAGAGATCAGTTAGCTTTTAAATATTATTTCCATTTGGTTCCTTTTAAAAAGAAGGGAGATCTGTTCTTGGTGACTGGGGTGAAGTAGAAATCACATATTCATTCCCAAAATGCTTAGTATTTAAGGACTGAAACAAGTATTAGTATATAAGGGAAAAGGACACCTTCTCAGTAGAGGGCCTTAGGTGTGAATATTAAGCCCAGCTTCCAAAAAAAGTCTACTTGACTGCTCAAATAGAGATTTTGGTGTTAACTTTATCTCTAAAAGGTGCAAATTTACTCTCTCCACTTGAAATTGGATACTTCAAAGGTTAGGTGATTGAACAAGGAAATCGTTGGTAAAGGCAAAAAGAAAAAGAAAAACTGGCTATCAAATCAGTATGGAATATTGGCCTTTAATTAAAAAGTATCATGTTGGGGTCCCCATGCTGTTATTCATGCATATCCGTCTATAACTGGGAAGACATCTAAGTGTATCAAGATGATTTGGAGCAGGGGGCTCTATTGCTTAATTGGCAAACAAATTATCCTCTGAAAATAAATTATTAGAGCCATTTTGTATTAAACTGTATTGTTTTCTCACTTGAACCCTTTAAATAAGACTGAAAACTAGCACCTTGCTACACTGCATCAGACAATTTACTTTTCAAATTGATAACTTCTGTAGAAATCACTGCCTGATTTTTATGTATCTTGTTAATGTTCCAAAATTCAAAAGTTTGAATGCCTAGAAAGATCACTCAGTAATTTTGGTTCTTTTTACATCAGAATAAATATGTTGTTCTTTAAAATCCATTGTATAACCAAAAAAGAAAATATCAGGAATGCAGCTTGGCAAGATGGTGCTACTTGTCCTCATTTCTCTCTTCTAAATGACTATCATGTGAAAGACAGGAATGACAACACAGAATAAAGAACTTCTCTTTTATTTACTGAATAGACACAACAGTGTAACTTCAAAAGCATCTTTGAAAAGGCTAAAATATTCATTGCCAAGAGGATTTGGATGTAGATTCTGATCTTATTTTTGCCAGAGTAACTAGGTGTAAATCCAGCAGCTTCAGTGGAGAGTAAATTATATCTGAATGTGGCCCCCAATTCTGCATAAGTCATCTATCATTGACATACAAACCAGCCATAGGGATTTCTTAGTAGCCTCTCTCGAGCTCATTTTCAAGAAAAACAGTTACAATAAAAGCTGATTTTTAATACTTGAAACAAACTTTCATTCTGAGGTGAAAAGCATATGATAAAATATTCAGAACCAAAAGTGTATATTTATGTACAGTTGGGTAAGACTAGTTAAATAAGAATATCTAAATGTATATGTGCTTATATATATCTCCTTTAATCATTATTATAACTGCTCAGACTTTCTTACCAGAGGATTGACACCAAAATAGACAATGAGATTCACAATATCATGTCAAATCTGGCTCCTGTTTAGAAAAGTCCATCAAATTTCAAACAAGCAGAACTGAACAAGATCCAGAAGTATAAACTGTCAAAATGCATTGATCCACTCCCCTCTGAAGAAGTCGGTACCTTTTTCAGTACCTCTAAGACTTGTTTGAAACTGATTACCTGTTGCAGTACTTCCTTTCAAACCTCTAGTTCTGGTGATCTAGAGGGTGGGAACATTTTCAAGAGCTTTCTGTGCTCGCAGATCTCCATTTTCCCACTCATCCATCATCTTTTTAATTAAAAGAACTCAGGGAAGGTTAGAGGAACCTCTAGTCCCAGTCATAAAAGTTTAGACCAGGAAAAAAAAAATAACCCTCTTCAAAATACTTATTGCATGAATAAGAAGAGGCAATGGTTTTTCAGCTATGCAAGAATATTCAACCTGTTCCCTGTGCCGGACACAGCCGGTCCCAGCCGGCTCCAAGAGCCCCACCGCAAGACACGGCTGAGCCCCTCGGCCAAGCTGGGGGCGCCTGGGGGAAAAGAGGTGCCAGAAAGGGCAAAAGGCGGCACAGGCAGAGGAGGAGGAAGCCAAGGAGGGAGCAGCAGCAGAGGGACCCCGAGGCCAGAGGAGGAGGAGGAGGGCGGGAGGTGCTGCAGGCCCAGAGCAGGGATCCCCTGCAGCCCTGGAGAGACCCCGCTGGAGCAGAGACCCACCCTGCAGCCCGGGGAGGGCCCCAGGCCGCAGCAGGGGGATATTTCCTGCAGGAGCCGCGGCCGTGGAGAGCCCAGGCGGGAGCAGGTTGTCCCTGAAGGGCTGCAGCCCGGGGAAGGGCCCGCGCTGGAGCAGGGAGAGGTGTGAGGAGGGAGGAGCAGCCGCGAGGGGCTGTAATGGACTGACCACAACCCCCATCCCAACTTTTCTAGATTTTCCTGGGTCCTTTCTAATTCATATATATTTAAGTGAAGGGAAATTAGAGTTGTTCATGCAGTAATATAGAGAGGCTTATTCATAGATCCTCTCCAGTACTGCTGTTTAGCAGCTGACACAGATGCATCCCTTGCTAAGGGGGACAGTTCACTTTCATGGAAGCAATTAGTCATATTCCGTGACCCTAATTATGCCTAGAATCATGATCATATTCATGCAATATTCAGACCAGACAAAAGATATGAGACCTGATTCTCTGCTAAGTTACTCTGCTTTAGGTCCAGTAAGCGTCTTCTAATTAGCACTTGTCTCAGTGAAAGGAAAATGAAGTCCATACTTGTGCATCTACCTAGATTAGTTTAGATTTGCTTAGATTAGGGGAAATTGTCTAATGCATATGTAAAAGCTATGAGTAGAGGACCATAGTAATACTAACGTATTACTGCTAATAAATCCTCTTCTGTACTTAAACAAATTAAACTCTCGTCAGCTGGTATGTAATAGTTCCATTGTCATTGACTTAAAAATAAAATGACCTAATAGCAAAGAGACACTTTCACTATTGCCGTTACCTGTTATTGAAAAATGTGAATTACTTGCAGGCAGTAGAGTGTTCCACTTGCAATTAAATTAGCAGTAGTGGACATTTCACCCACATCCAGAGAGATCACTGGAGAGGGGAAAAAGACAGATTCTAATTTATCACAAGCTACTGGTTCTTTGTGGAAGAGACAGGTTTAAGCTATTCTTGTCCATTTTCTGAAACCCACAGGAGCTTGAAAATTATCTGATCATCTAACTGAATGATTTATAACTCCCTTTTGGCCCCACGCAAGGATTTGCCCCCAACAATTAATCTTCCTGGATATAATTGGTGTTAAAATTAAAACTACATTACTCCTCAATTCATTGGGATGAACTTGGCATGGACTTTTGTAACAGCTTCAGGTAACATACCCATTAAGAATGGCACATGATACCATGTTTGGCTGGTGAAAAAATGAAAATGAGGGAGGTAAAATTAACACAAATAACAAACTTTTATCAAGGCATCAATACCTTACTGCTCAGGTTCTATGGTAGCAAATTGGTGCAGCAGCAATTAACTGATATTGGTAAATGAAGGTATTCTTAAGCTCCAGTGGTAGAAAACACAGTGCAATTAAAAAAAAGTCACTAGCAAAAGTAAATTTCTGCTCCCCATTCAAACCTAAGAAAGAATCAATGTCCCTAGTAAGGCTTAGAATGGATTAGCAGAGAGCACCAGACCTGTTCACAGGCCACAGGAGACCCTTTCAGGTGCAGAAGAAAAAAGCTTTTTTTGGCCAGTGGCCTGACTGCACATTTGCAGAGAATAAGCACAAAGTGTAAGTCTTTTCATGAAAGCCATTAGACCCCTCAGGTGCTTTGCACAAACAAGATTTCACAGTAAAAAGCACAAACCAGCACAGCAGGGTTAACACTTAAAACAGTCCCTTCGAAAGGGGGGTTGCTTTTCTTCCTACAGCAGTGTCCTATGAGGAAATCCATCCCAAAGTTTCACTGATAAATGTTACTGCTTAGCTTGCTGAGTTTCATTTGCCTCTTTTTCTTCATTTCCTCTGGGGATTTTCTCAGTCAAGATGAACAATCAAAGCACCGCAGACAAAATCTGTTTGCCAAAATGTGGGCATTCAGTGCCATTTCAGATGCCATGAAACGTCCTACCTGACCCCTGGCTGCAGCTCCAGAAAGACACAGGTATCTTAGAGATCTGTTATCACAGCTAGTGGTCTCAGGCAAATGCTTTGGATACTCCGGCATAAGTGAGACTACAGACTGGGATTGAAGTTGCTAATGTTCAAATTTCAAGAAATTTCAGTCCAAAAATTATGACAGAATATTATCCAGCAGAGGAAAACATTAAATTGGCTTTCTGGAGGAATGTTATTCACCAGGTAGATAAGTGTGTTAGCATTTACTCTGAAACTTTACTTGCCTCATTTTACACACTAGTGAAATGGGGTTAAACTTCCCCATATTCTGCAGGATAAATTCCTTAACATCAGTGAGCTCCTGGGATATGTGAGAACCAGGGGTACTGGTACAGCTTCGGCTTTCTTCATTCTGAGTGGTCCATGACTGATGCATAACAGTTTCTTGTAGGAAGGTTGTACTACCCCATTCAACGCCAGCTGGGATAACTCTGAACAAGCTGTTACATCTGTGTAGCACAATGTAACATGGGGCAGACTAGCTTCAGCTCTGGAAGCTGCAGAGCTATTCCCTCTGTGCAGCATCCAACATTATCAGAAGGGATTTTTGTAGAAAACATAGGCGTGTCTGCCCAGTGCTGTGCTGTGTGTTGTAGACTTATGCTGAAAGCCCTATATGCCATCACTCGGAAGCAGAGCAGAGCATTCCTTTGCAGCACTAGCATTATTACCATGTGGTAGATAACACACTATTTTTTTTTAATTCCATTCTGCTGCTTCCATTGTTTGGATTTGTAGTTTTGTTTATCTTCCTTCCCTCCCTGCCCCCACCCCCCCAGCTTTACCCTGCATATTCAGAAACCCCTCTGGGTTTAAGATGTGCCATAATCTCTTTTCTCTTCGGTCATGCATTTTAGGTACAGAATGCCATCCAGGAGGAATAGACTGCTAAATGAACCTGCTGTTGACATTATATCTTCTGTTTCATGCCAAGACAACGCAAATTCCT
>NW_008824437.1:2422627-2423402 GCF_000699105.1 Pygoscelis adeliae
CCTGCTGTGTCTGAGCTACATCCCAGTCCTGAAGAATAGAAACTCCAGATGTAAGAGTACCAGGGATGAAGGACATAAGCTTTACAATAAAATTTCACATCAATTTTGGTCAATCTTCATGCAGCTTAATTATCATCAGTGAGTATTTTCTAGAAATCCTCCTAGAAGAGGATTACAGGGTCATAACAACAGGAGCAGGACCCAACTTGGAAAATAAATAAAGACAATATTAACCAAAACCCTCTTTGAGACTGGGACTCATGACTCTGCTGTATGAACACTAAAGGATAATCCTTAAAATACAGAGGTATCCTTATGAATATTTTATAGAATCATAGAATCATGGAATAGTTTGGGTTGGAAGGGACCACTAAAGGTCATCTAGTCCAACCCCCCTTCCGTGGGCAGGGACATCTTCAACTAGATCAGCTTGCTCAGAGCCCCGTCCAACCTGACCTGGAATGTTTCCAGGCATGGGGCATCCACCACCTCTCTGGGCAACCTGTGACAGTGTTTCACCACACACAGCATAAAAAATTTCTTCCTTATATCTAGTCTCAATCAATCCCCCTTTACTTTAAAGCCATTCCCCCTTGTCCTGTTGCAACAGGCCCTGCTAAAAAGTTTGCCCCCATCTTCTTTATAAGCCCCCTTGAAGTAGGCTGCAATAGGCTGCAATAAGGTCTCCCCGGAGCCTTCTCTTCTCCAGGCTGAACAACCCCAACTCTCTCAGCCTTTCTTCACAGGAGAGCTGTTCCATCCCCCTGATCATTTT
>NW_008824437.1:2423488-2423713 GCF_000699105.1 Pygoscelis adeliae
CCAGGGGGGGTCTCCCCAGAGCAGAGTAGAGGGGCAGAATCCCCTCCCTCGACCTGCTGGCCACGCTGCTTTTGATGCAGCCCAGGACACGATTGGCCTTCTGGGCTGTCAGCGCACATTGCTGGTTCATGTCCAGCTTTTCATCCACCAGTACCCCCAAGGCCTTCTCAGCAGGGCTGCTCTCAATCCCTTCATCCCCCAGCCTGGATTGATAACAGGGGTTGC
>NW_008824437.1:2430794-2437776 GCF_000699105.1 Pygoscelis adeliae
GAGAAAAACTCCTGGGTTGAGATAAAAACAGTTTAATAATTGTAATAAAATAATAATAATAATGTAATATTAATAATAATAATGATAATACACAAAGCAAGTGATGCACAGTACAATTGCTCACCACCTGCTGATTGATACCCAGACAGTCCCCGAGCAGCGGCCCCCCCAGCCAGCTTCCCCCAGTTTATGTACTGAGCATGACGTCACATGGTATGGAATGTTTCTTTGGCCAGTTTGGCTGTGCCCCCTCCCAGCTTCTTGTGCACCTCCAGCCTTCTCAGTTGGTGGAGCATGGGAAGATGAAAAGTCCTTGACTAGTGTAAGCATTACCTAGCAACAACTAAAACATCGGTGCGTTATCAACTTTGTTCTCATCCTAAATCCAAAACACAGCACTGTACCAGCTACTAGGAAGGAAATTAACTCTATCCCTGACAAAACCAGGACAATTCTCCAAGTATTTTTGCTCTTTTTACACACTAAAACCTGTATTTCTTTAAAAACTGTCCTCCTTTCACTCTTCCCCACCCAAATCTGAAATGGTAATGATTATTTGCCCTATGGTGTTTTCTGTTAGAAAAAAAAAACATCCATTTTTAGTCATGTATATTGTTTTCTTTGTTTTTACCAAATTCTTTAACAATTAGATTTCCTAGAGTTTAAAAATTTGCATTATCCTCTGCAAATATCTTTTTTACATCTGTCAGACTGTACGTGTGCCATCTTTAAAGTGCCTGTTGGCAGAAAGGTGTAGACATCTTGCTAAGATATTATTTTGTAAGAATAACAGTGAAGGTGCTAAATGCTATACTGTAAAAACAAGTAAAAGTAACATATCAAAGTGCCAGTGTGATTAACCATCACAGCACATTTTAATGCTTTTGTAAGAAAATGCTAGTAAGCTATTTCCATTCTATATCAAGAACTAGCAATAGGTATATTTCATATTAACATAAGTTTCTGTGGCTGGAATTAGTATACAACATATTCCATTAAATATATATACATGGATTTCAAATCATCGCAATATCTTCTAAAAATCTGAATAAGATTAGGTCACCTCCACAAAATGTGTATACATCACAAAGCTGTAAATCTTGGCTACAAAGTGTCCTGTTTCCAAAAACTTTGATCATTGTAAATGATCAGTTCAACAATATGCTTTTCTTTAAACACACTTTATTGAGGACTCAGCACGTTTGTCACAGATAGTTCTAATGGACCTGAAAAAAAGAAAATGCAGACCACAGCATTTCAGAACTACTAACAGCTGAGGGAAACTTTAACCTAAATTCCAAACTTTAAATCCTGATTCCACTGGAGCTAATGGCAAAATTTCTACTGGCATTTGGAAAGCTAGAATTTTGACCTTAGTGTGAATTCTCCCTGGAATAAAAAGACATTTTGATACCTATTTCTTAGACTTCTATAAATTTGAGGTGTAATCATTCAGAGGTCTGGAAGATTGGGTTTGACTATTTGTTCTTTGTTTGCAGTGATGGGTCTCCAAAACATGGGTTATGTTCAAGAAATTTTATGAGAAATTTTGATGGGCTTGAGGGTATATTCTCTGGACACACACACACTGGCTTCCCACAGGAGTCTATTTTAGACTAATTTTAGAGGGAATCGTTTGTGTTGAGGGAGAAGGGAATCTCAAGGATACCCTAAAAGTCAGAGCACACTCAAGTATATATTTCCCTAAGTAGGCCCTATAGTACTGTGGCTGACTAGTCTTACATGTCCCATTTGCTGTTGCACTGATACTAGAGAAGTAAAGAAAAGGGGACAAATAACAAAACTCAAACACCGTCCTGTGAATCTCTTCCATGATATCAAGCAAGCATTGAAGAATAGTGGCTTAATGAAAGCCAGCAAATCATATATACCTTCATGTTATGATAAGACTAAAAGACTTTACCATATCATATGGAAAATTCCAGCTCCTAACACAATTTAATAATGTTACCTTAAATATCAGCTTTCATGAAAAAAAAAAAAAAAATTGTGTTCCTACTGTTGTGCTGAATATAACCAATGCAGCAACATCTGCTGAAGATGTGACAAACGAGAACTGTAGCTCACAGAGATGTAAAGTACCCTAATTACTCTTAATAAGTTAACATCTCTAATATATGCTGCCCAAGAGGTACTACCCACAGTATTTTCTCTGGGCATTAAGAAAATCGGGCTGCCATTGCTAAAACCCCGTGATTTTTCTGAGATTATCCTGAGGGTAGATCAAGAGTAAATTGTCTCTTCTCTCAGATATTTTCCAGCTGACTTAGACATGGCACGGAAAAATTTGCAGAAAGGCATAGAGATATGTTGCATAGACATGGATGTTGTCATGGAAAAGGCCCATGGCTGAAACTGGTACACACCTTGGTGTGAGCCTTTGCTTAAAGTACTTAATCTTGTATCAATGAACTGCTAATGTCAATATTCCCTTAGGATTATTTTGCAAAGTAACATTAGAAATCCCTTATCAAATCCAAGGACACTAAATATTTTCACTGAAAGAAAAAGTGACCCTTTTGCAAAACAGCTCAAAATTTTATACCTGTTTTGTGGGATATTGTGTAAAAAAATGCAGATTTACAAAAGGCCTATAACGCTTCCAGTAAATTAATTTTTAGTAATCATAGAGTTCATTATTAATATTTGCCATTAATCAGCATATACCTTTTCGTAACACGGATGATCAATAATCTATGTTCAAAATGCATGCTAAAAGAGGTCAATAGCTGATCACTCTTAATTAGGTGTTGCTCATTAACTCACAGTCATGAACTGAAATGTTTAAACTAAATGTTTTCCCTGTTCTTGAATAATCACTGCTTCTAATAAGTGACTGTGATGAACTGTGCTGCTACTGAATACAACTTTGTCTATCTGTGTTTTGGTAGCTGCAGCTAGGAATGATGTTGAAAAGGAAGGGAAGCAGATACAAACAATATAATACAGTGATGCAGGTTGGAGAAAATGGAGATGAGCTAGCTGGCAAGTAAGATCAGATTTGAGGATGAGGTGAAAAGACTGGGATGTGTACAGCTTGTGCCTGGGACTATCCAGATATTTTTATTTGCTACTGAGAAAAATTAAGCTGAGAAAAGCTGGTTCATATTGCGGAGCTGGCAATACTTAGAGCAAGCGGTGTGCTGCTGGGAGGCTTTACTTGACTTTTTTTTTCCCCCTGAAGCTTTGTAAGATGACAGAAAACTTACTGAAGACTAACAGATAAGATTTTCTTGCAAGTCACAGGATATCCTGCACTCCCTGTATAAGATAGCATGTAAATAGGGATACTAAGATTTCCAAGGCACTTTTTAAATTGGTAATTGTTCCACTCTTTCATTATGTCACTATAACAAAAAGCCATTTTCAAGTTGTTGTCTGTCTCCTGCAATGTATCATGACATATCCCTAAAAAAACCCAAACCAAAACAAAAACCACCCAACCAACTACAGAAATGTGAAAATTAAA
This sequence comes from Pygoscelis adeliae, assembly GCF_000699105.1. Classification (NCBI taxonomy): domain Eukaryota; kingdom Metazoa; phylum Chordata; class Aves; order Sphenisciformes; family Spheniscidae; genus Pygoscelis; species Pygoscelis adeliae. The sequence goes on from NW_008824437.1 coordinate 2,434,285, forward strand.
ATTAGAAATTAAATGTGAAAGGTCATATTGTTATCTGGTAATCTCAGGAAAGAGCAAAAAGGAAAGAAGAATGTCCTCTGTCTTGAAAAGCCAGTTCACTCCACGAGGTCCCTGATTCACCTTGAATTAAAAAGCAGCTTCTGCCCACAACTGACTGTTGCAAAAACATTGTCTGAGTTTGGACAACAATCTCCAAAGTGTTGGTGTGCTTCTGGTAGACATCTAAATCAGTACGTGAGAAAAAACTGTCCTCAGCTAGTCTGACTTCATGTCATCCAGTATGTTTTCAATAGTAATTGCAACCTTCTTCAGTGTGGGTACTTCGGTGAACAGTCATCTTGAGACTGTATGTGGGACTGGCATTCACATGGTTGTCCAAAGCTCTAGTGCCATGAACTACAGACAAGTTCAATTTCTACTCTGTGTTTTCTTACATTAAATCCTGAGTAAAATTCTTATAAATGTCTTCAAAGAGAGGATGTCACTTGCCTTGCTTTTTTCTTTAACATTATGAATAAATGAGCTTTTATTTCCCCCTTCATCTCCTAGTCTTATTTTGGGATGTTTTATAACTTACAAGGAAATATTGAGTAATGGAATGGAAAGTCATACATAAACATTATAAAGATCAGATACCTCAGTCTGATAATAAGAAAAATTAAACACTTGATGGTTACCAGTCAAAAGTTATTTAGGACACTATGATCAAATATGTATATTTAAAAAAAAAAAAAAGAAATTAAATATGTCAGAAGCAGCTTACAAAAAATATAGACCTTTATATAAAAAAATGTGTTTTATTTCAATTTGGCTAAAGATTTTTGAAGACTGAGATTTTAATAAAAATAATTTGAAAATAAAAAAGCCAATATATTTGTTAAAAACATTATTATGAAAGAAAAAATGTTATAATTTTTGTGTAGGAGGTAGGTTATGCACAGAGGTTCCTTTAGGAAGCCCACACATCAAAGTCTATGACATCTGGGCTGTGATTCATGTGGAAATGAAAGAAAAGGAGGAAAGGAGATGTTCAGGAAGACAGATGCAGAGTAGTAGTTGGGCTGCCATATTAGTGTGTTGGGTAGCTATATACCACACCTTCAGGGCAGTTATTCTCTGAAAAATAGTAATTAAAATAAACCCCCTTGAGAATTCAAGGGTATGGAAAGTTTATTCTATGAGTAGGAGTCAGAAGGGGTGATAGCACAAAAATCCAATCTGACAAAATATCTTGGCTCTCAAAGACAGACTATATATTTTTGAGGACAAGAATAGTCTTGCGGTTACAGTCCAGGTCTAGGCAGCAGAAGATATGGGTATGGTGTTCAGGTCTGCAAAATGTCAGCAGTATTTTGTGTTGCTTTCCGTTGTGCTTCTAAGACACCCGTCGCTCTGGCGCACCAGCTGTCACTTGCTGATAGTCTGATGCTTTTTTGCATTATTAGGAGGTAAATGTTAAATGCTATGATTCCAGATTTGCTATTGTCTCTCTTTCACAGACCTAAACCCCACAAATAATGCAGTCCTCAAATGTGAGCTTTTAGAAACCGAGGTCATTTAAGAAAGCTACATTTTAAGGGGATTTTTTGTTGTTTTATTCCCAGTGAGAGGCTTTTGAAACGAAGCATATTTGCTTCCAGAGAAATCCTTCCAAAGCAAAATTACAGTACTGCTCACTTTTAAATTTCACAGCAAAGTAGCACTTAAGGCTTATTGCAGTGCATTAGATTTAAAACCAATTAAGTACAATGCTAAATCAGTGTAAACCACATTTCTGAATTTATCTACAGCATAATGAATAACATCTGCATCTGCAAAGAAAAGATTTATACTGAGCAGCAAAACAAAATGTGTTGACAACTTGAGCAGTTTTCATTCCCTTATGTCATATGTCTTCATTATTTGGTAAAGCTTTACTATAATCCTTCATTGTTAGAGCAGTAAAAGGGGAAAAACACCCAAATTACAACACATTTAGGTAGATTCTTCCTCAGTTCATTTCCTCTTCTCAGCAAAAGTACATCTTACTTACCTCAGGAGCTTTTCCAATTTGAAATCTATTCAGGATTTGACAAGGATCACCTTTCTTCAGGCATGTTGGAGGATCAAGGATTTTCTTTGGACCTCTGATAGACATTTCTAGTATACTGCCCTCTCCAAAAAACTGACTTGCAGTAAAGCCAACCTGCTCCATTTTTCTTCCTAGATGACAACAGGCAGAAAATATGACAAAGGGAATCAAAATTCTCCAATGCTCTTTAAGGGACCAAATACCACCTTCGACAGAGCTGAGCTTCTGTACTAAGTCTGCCTGAAGTTTCATGTGTGACCTTTAACAAATAGCTCATATACAGATCCGGACACGGTTTGTACAAATCACTTTTGCAGGGTTGACTCTTAAAACTTGCCTTCATATAATTCCCCACTTCTCAAATAAAGTAGGAGTAATATTCTATTTTACTTTCTTGGCTTGTAAAGCTGTTACCTCTATGGGGCTCCTTCTTATTTGGGACATGTACAGCACTTGAATCAATGGAAAGGGAGCTTGGTCTGGGTGTCTGAGGCCTGTGATCCAGAAGTAATTATATCATGTTTATGACTGTTTTATCAATGTCCTACTGAAAATGCTATAGACTGTCCTATTTACTGATAACATACATATTATAATACACAGCAAAACAGCAAAAGCTTTTACTGCTGCTGTCTTTCAGCTCTCGGGCAGCGACATATTTCTTTGGGTAAAACAACAACCTGATTCCCATTTAGTTTTCAAAGTCTTTTATGATGAAGAGCATAGAAGGAGAGCTGTTCTTAATGGTGACAGTTTCTGTGAGACAGAATTATTGTCCACAGAAAGGTTACTAATAAGAAAATGAAAGGGCCAGTCGAATCTGGCAAGTCAACAAATGCTTACGGGACTGGTGCCACAGTGAGGGGTTCGGCTACTTAGACCATGGGACTCGCTTTGAGAAACCTGGTTTACTGGGGGCTGATGGGATCCATCTGTCACAGAAGGGGAAGAGCATCTTTGGTCATAGGCTTGCCAAGCTGGTGAAGAGGGCTTTAAAGTAGAGATGCTGGGGGAGAGGAACCTCAATTCATGCCACTCCTACCAGTTTGATACCAGCCAGCAACAGATGCCCAGAGCCTGGAGAAGGAACACAAGTCAGCAGGAGAGCACCTGAAGAGCAGCACAAAGGAACTCCAGCCACTAAGACAGCTTCACTGGGGGCCTAACTTACATGCCTCTGTGCAAACGCACGTGGCATGGGGAATAAACAAGAGGAGTTGGAGGCATGCACACGCCTGCAGAGCTACGACCTTATTGGCATCACGGAGACATGGTGGGGTGGCTCCGATGATTGGAGTGTTGGGATGGAGGGATACAGGCTCTTTAGGAAGGACAGGCAGGGGAGACAAGGAGGGGGCGTCACCCTCTATGTCAATGACCAGCTGGAGTGCATGGAGCTCTGCCTGGGGATGGATGAGGAG
>NW_008824437.1:2440244-2440603 GCF_000699105.1 Pygoscelis adeliae
GGATGGCCCACAGACTAAGGGAATGATATCTCTCTGTGTGTGTGTGTGTATATATATATTAAAAAAAAAAGGGGGTGGTAATTAATGAAAATGTACTGGAAAATGTAAGACTTGAGCATGACGTAGATGGTATAGAATAAGGGGTGGATATTGTCCTGGTTTCGGCAGGGACATAGTTAATTTCCTTCCTAGTAGCTGGTACAGTGCTGTGTTTTGGATTTAGGATGAGAACAAAGTTGATAACGCACCGATGTTTTAGTTGTTGCTAGGTAGTGCTTACACTAGCCAAGGACTTTTTAGTTTTCCATGCTCTACCGACTGAGAAGGCTGCAGGTGCACAGGAAGCTGGGAGGGGGCAC
>NW_008824437.1:2440614-2467030 GCF_000699105.1 Pygoscelis adeliae
GTCAAAGGGACATTCCATACCATGTGACATCATGCTCAGTACATAAACTGGGGGAAGCTGGCCGGGGGGCCGCTGCTCGGGGACTGTCTGGGCATCGGTCAGTGGGTGGCGAGCAATTGTACTGTGCATCACTTGCTTTGTGTATTATCATATTATTATTAATATTACATTATTATTATTATATTACAATTATTAAACTGTTTTTATCTCAACCCAGGAGTTTTTCTCACTTGTGCTCTCCCAATTCTCTCCCCCATCCCACCGGGTGGGGGGGAGTGAGCGAGCAGCTGCGTGGTGCTCAGTTGCCGACTGAGGTTAAACCACAACAAGAATCTACCTGGGTTTCAAATGTATTTTTCTTCTCTTGAAGACTTTAATGAACCTGGGGCAGCCAGTCAACAGAAACTTGGTGCAAAATCTATCTCACTCATCTTTGCATTAGCCTGTAAGTGCTACTGGGGCTAAGCCAAACACCTAGCTATTAGTAAAATGACAGCTTCCCTCATGAGTTTCCAGAACTGATTGTGGCCTCAAAGTTGCTTCTGCTGCAGACCTGGTCAGCAGTGAGAACAAAAGCATGATGATACCCCAAGCATAATTTGTTGTCTGGTTATTCTTGCCAAAAAATAGAGCAGAAAGACTTTTGTTATATATGGAACAAAAGTCATACTCCTAGATTACAGTAACAGCTAAATGATCAGCTAACAATGGAGTACAACTGACACAGAATATTACTTCAGTTTTTGAGCAGTCACAATAAAATCAACGAACTTACTCTCAGAGTAAATTACAATTCAGTTTAATGGCATATGGCCTATAGTGTCTTGGAAAAGTTAATCATCATAATCGAAATTCCTCTCTCAGCAACAGTGTCATTTGTCACATGACAGAAAATTTATAAGGCCTGTGCAATTACAAATAAGTACCTTAAATTATTTTTAACAACAGACGTAACTTTTAACAACCCTCCAAATCCCTACTCTCTATTCCAAGAAATTCTTTGTTAAAAAAAAAGTAAATATTTGGATTTCTAGCAATATGCAACTGGATCAGATATTAAAACCCATTTCTTATAACGTGCCCAATTTTATCTTTCACAATTTTCTTTCAAAGGTGTATAATTACAATGGCTAACATAACACTCACAGTAATTTATAACATAAACACAGATGATCTGTCACAGAGCAATCTTTGCATAACACTTCTTAAAGAAAATCCTAAGCTAGTAAAAAAAGTGTGAATTACATATGTTCGCTTGCTTAAAATAGATTGTGTAAAAATTAATGTGCTTTAGTTAATAGAGTGGAAAGATACTGTTTATAATTTAAAATGCAATCCTGGTTAAAGACACCCTCTAGAAAGTACATGGAACAGGAACTGTTGTCAGGTGTGCTAATCAGGAGCTTAATTGTGTTGTCTGAAAAACAGATATTCGAGAAAATGAGCACAGTGTATCTATATATATGTGGACACATTTTATATATATGTGTATATATATATGCACATAACTCATATTCATATAGTGCCTCTCTGTCTCCCTCTGGTAATTACATCACAAACTTACTAATGGATACACTAAAGTTCTTTGTTACAGTATAAATACTCTGACTTTTAAATATAGGAGATGTGTCCGGTTTCCACACTCAGCGACCCCCTGCTTTTGGGCTTTTACAGCTGCAACACTCCATTCTCATCCTCACATCTCAGAGACTCTGGCTACCCCGTGTTAACATCTGCCTGACTGCTCTGATTTGCAAGCTGGATGCTTGTTACTCATGCACAATAAGAATCCTGTCCACCTGTATGTGAATTCCTGCAGAAACAGAACATAAACATATGAAACCTCTCTGCCTTCTTTAGGGCACTGTAAATACAAATGCACTGTACTATAGGTGCTTTTATTTTTATCTGCTGAAAGAGATCAATCTTTAATCAAGCAGTAATTCACAGAGGTGCATGCTGAAGCCTCCACTCAAACTGTTCAGGAAGCATCCTATATCTATCCTTTACCTATTCTTGATCAAGTTATTGTTGAAGTCCACTGAAAGGAATCCATTAATCTTGTGTTTGATCCATGTGTTTTGTCTTTCAGTAGGAAACTGTGAAGAAAAAGGGGAATTAATACTTTCAAGGAAAAACACAGCCTCTGTAAAGAACAGGTCATCACAGGCTGTTGGATAGAACAGCATTTAGGCACCAAACCTCATATGGCACAGTCAGTTTTCTTTACTCACAACACTAACAGGGAATTATGTGCCTGTGTAGGAAAATAGATGCCTGGACACATTCGAGAGTCAGTGAAATTGAACTGACATTTGAAGGAAATGGGACTGAGAATTAAAAATAAATAATGAGCTATGCCCTCAGAACACCGCACTTGTGGTCATATTCCTCCTTTTTTTGACCACAGCGTTTGTGTTTTGGGCTCCTGCCTTTTGACCAAAGAGTATTCTTTCTCATTTCTGGAAGTCTGATATATAAATTGCTAAGATGGGATTCATTTGAGTGACTAATGTGGGCATCTACAGTGTAGTTGTCTGCAAGTCCCTCTTGACTTCCTTTGTACTCAGAGAAGAGCTGGTCAATAAAGACAATGTTTGTGGTATAAGTCATCCTATCTTAAAGTAAATACTAATATTTGGTCAGAGCAATCATACCCCTAACTTGCTGAGTACAAGGATTAGAATTGCCCAGATATACACATGGATGTTCAAAATGTCCCTCCTCATCTCCAGCTGCCACTGCAGAAGGTCCTGTACCATATGTGCCAACACAAACATTTCAGGCACCCTAGGGAACCCCCAAGTGACACCAGGTGTGACATTTGCCAGCTCTGTCACTGGTATTCAAAGTACTCCAGGACACTAGACATGTATCTTTTGGCAACTGAATCAAGCCCTAAAATGCAGTTTATTTCACCTGACATTAAGGATGTGGGTGTCCACATCCCAACTGATTGTCTAGGCTCCCATAATAGTCAACAGAGAGCCTGACTTTCCCTGAAACACTTTGATAGTGGCCAGGAAGGAATGCTCCTGTAAATAAGCAACAGGAACTGAACTGCAGAGGAAAGCAATGGTATAGTTCATGATATTTCACAAATGTAGTATCAAATTTGGTTAAACATTGGAACAGGCTGCCCAGGGCAGTGGTTGAGTCACCATCCCTGGAAGTATTTAAAAAACGGGTAGATGAGGCGCTTAGGGACATGGTTTAGTGGGCATGGTGGTGTTGGGTTGACGGTTGGACTCGATGATCTTGGAGGTCTCTTCCAACCTTAATGATTCTATGATTCTATGAAATTAAAATAAATGATTAGAATATTTGCTTGTACTTAGCATCTGAGAAGACTGTGATTGAACTGGGCATGAAATGGTGTACATTTAAAATTTGTGCAATGCCATCAAGGCACTGAAGACATTTCAAGGTCAAGGGGCAGACATTTTTGTCTATTGCATTATTTAACTCACACTTTACACCACGCGAAACAATTTTCCCTTCACCTTGCTGGAAGCTGCAGAGGCCATTTTAACGGGGAAAGGGCAGGAACCAAAGGCATAAAAGCCCCTTTGCCAGGGCCACCTGATACATGCAACAGGGAAGCCACAGCAGCACTGTGGCTCTCCTCCCCCAAACTTCATTCAGCCCTGAAGCATACCTAAGTAATGTGGAGAATGACAGTGTGTTGGGAAGCTTGCCACCAGAAACAAAGACAGTTTACTCAGGAATGTGCTTAGAAAAGGTAAGTTAAATTCCTAGGGGAGGGGAGACAACTAATTTAAGGCATGCAAACGTTAGGTGACTCTATTGCTAAAGTACAAGCTTATGAAGATTTAGATTGAACTGACTAGCACTTGGGATATACTAATCTCCTTCTTCATTGATAATAAGCTTACAATAAATGTCTGATTTTTAGATGATTGAAGTTTTATGGGCATTTTCTGCCATAAATCACAAAAGATTGGTTTATGCTGCAGTCAAAAGCTATGTAAACATAACAAAAGTAGTTCATATTCTGCGAGACCAAAATTAGGTTAAATATAGCTACTTAAGGCTCTGTTGGGCCTTTGGCAGCAGTATAAGCTTATATTTCAGCTTTCTGTGTCCGAGTTCCTTATTTATAGAATGGAGATAAAATTTCATCCATTTGTTAAGCTAGCAATTTTATATGGACAAGCAGTAGTAACAAGTGAGATCCTAGACTGTTACAGTTCTTTGAGATACATTCATTTATTGTCAGATTAAACAAAACAAAATAACAAATCAATATACATTGCATAGGGGATGAGTAAATTGCTCATGACTTTGCTGGCCAAGCTTCCTGTTATAAAACAAGGGAGATTCCTGCAATTTGCTTAATGTTTCTCTAGTCATCAGTTCCCACCTTGCTTGTGTTCAGCCTCATACTGTGTTTTCACTTCCCAAATTGCAATATTACTAACACCTAGTTGACTATATTTAAATGTCCTTGTCATAGAAGAATTCAAGTGAAATTGACTTCTGTCAGCTTTTAACTTTTTCCTTGAAAAATTCTCCATCTGTGATGTCAGTTTTCTGTGTCACAGTTATCATTCATGCCTTTGTTTTACACTGTCCCACATCTTTGTTTACAGTATTCCACCCATGGTTTGAAGGGTTAACCCATAGATTGAGAATGTGAATTTTCCCTCTGTTGCAAAAATAAATGTTTTTAACTCCATGTATGTTCACTTCTATCACAAGCAGGTGACTTAATAAAGATTGAGACGTGACCACAGATTATGTATCCCTTTAGCCAGAACCTCCTCTAAAGGGCTAGGTTGGTCTTAAAAAGCTGAGTCTTGCTTTTTTTTCCCCCTGTAAAATAGTTTGGGAAGTGTCATGGACATCTCAAGTGATCTTTGCAAACCTAACTGTGTCACGGACTTTACTCTGGTGCCAGTGGGGTAAGAGCACAGATCCATTATTCTTTAGTTAGGGGATCACAGTGAGGTGTCTGGGGCCAAGCACTTCTCTGCTTCTCTCACTTTGTTTTCTGAAGCTTAAAATAAGGGAGATTGTGTATTGCTGACGGGTATGCTAGCAATCACAGTGTGCTTAGCTTTTCCAAATGACAGGTAAGATATGCTCTAGCTGGAAAAAAAAAAAGTCCATAAAAGAGTTAATTGCCAAATGTATAGAGAAATAATTTTATCTTTTTGCAACACACATGCACACACACAACTTCACTTAAGGAATTAAATACTTGATGGTTCAGAATTAGTCATTTTCCAATCTCTGTTGCCTCCCTTCGTGAAGCTTTTTAAGAACTATACAGTGCTTCTTGCACAAAATTAGTAATTGCCAGACTTAGCTATTTCTTAGTAATTACAGATCAGTTTGTAAGTTCCTTGGGGCAGGCATCAAGCACTGTGGCCTTCTCTGGGAAAGTGCACAGGAAACACTTGGCTACAGAGGTAAATAATAAATACAAATAGTCATAAATAATAAATACTAGTAAATGCCAATGTTTGGGGACAGGTATTTATCTTGTGTAAAACCACATAGCTTCTGCCGACTATAGTAGGGTGACATCACTTTGCACAACAGAAGGTCAGAACTTTATCCCAAAAGGAACCCGTTTCACCCAGTGAACCTGCTCTACTTATCAACTACACTGTGTATACGATAGTTCAAGTAGAGTGAACTAATTTGTTTTCTTGGTAGGGCTATTCAAGACGTGTATAGACATATGTCAGTCTACATCGCTTGGTCCAATAACCATGCTTTACTCCCTGATTCCAATATTATAGAAATATATCCTTGGATGCCTTAGGTTGGATGTACCTGCGTGTCAAAAACATCTCCAAATTGCTGCTACATGATGAGGAACTCACTGGACAACTCTGTACATTCTTGAAGATCTCCAAGCACCAAGGGTTCTGCATCTGAAGATGTTAAAGGCTGTGCTGCTCAGATGTTGCAGTAATGATGCACAACAGTGCAGCAGTTATTAACCCTCTGAACTCTGTCAAAGATGTTATTGCCCTTCACCTCTTTTGCAGTGTCACTAACTGGAAGAGAATGCAAAGACTTGAAAGGGATTAAGAGCTCACTTCCTCTATAGTTTACCTAACAGCGGAAGACTATTATTGATCTAGGATATGACAAGAAGAAAGTCTTAAACCCACTTCAAGCAAACAAAAAGAGTGCCCTGCACTCTTCAAAGACTGATTTAGACCATTTTTTAAATTAAAGAAAGTTTCATATGGACTGACACATATATTTCATGTTTCAAACCCAGGCAATTTGAAACAGCCATGGTATTAAACCCAGGAACTGGCGTTCATAATGGAATTTCTGACACACAGCATTTCTTTGAATGTTTTGAGGGACACTGCCATAATAAAGGTAGGATCCCTGTCGTTTTGAACACTCCTTCCAAATTTCTTTCATCTGTGATTTAGTTCAGGTGGCCTATCTACATTTCACAAACCATTGTAAGCATTAATGATGCCAAAAAAGTTGTGAGCAAGGTCTTCAACTGCTATAAATCAAAACTGCTTCACTGAATAAATTGTTTTAATGGCACTATGCTAACTTACATTAGGCAAAGATTTTTTCTTAGTGTAGTGCTAGGAGTTTCTATTTGACATGATCTGATTTCTTCATAACCAAGTTAGATTGGCCAACCTGGTTCTATACACCTATGTGTGGGTGACTGAACTTGGCACTGCTGGTTTGTATGGAGCTTTGATAACCACTTATCTATCTGTAAAATAAAATTCACATGATGAGTCTTCATTTATATGTCCTATTTTGTGCAAAACAATTCAGGAAGGTCGTGGGACTGTTGGTCTGAGGTGAGCAACAAGAATAATCAGAGGCCTTGAGAATATGAACTGTGAGGAAAGATTGAAGAAATCATGACTGCTTAGTTTACAAGAACGAAGACTGACAGTAGACATAAACACACCTGGAATATAAGAGGTAATGTAAAGGACATAAGTCTCAGCCATAACTGCTCTGGTTAGGAGGACAAACAATGGACATTAGAAAACTGGTGAAGGGTAGAGATGGTGAAGCACTGGAATACTCTTGTGTAATCATCATTGTTAGAGATTTTTAAGAATAGGCTGGACAAAAATGGGTCAGGAGTGGCATGAGCATATGGGATCTTGTCCTTCTTTATGTGATTATTATTTTTTTTTTAATTTCTGTACTGCAAACTACTTCTCTTACTTTTTCAATTTTCACTGGCAGTTTTTAAATCTGTTTCTCTTTCCAGAGTTTGCAGTACAGCCGCCATCTTTTCAGGGACACACATGGACTCCCTCTAGAAACTAGCAACGAGCCAAAGAGTGATTGCAACATTTTAAACCATCTGATCCACCTTTTCTGAAGTGCAAGCATCTGAAAGCACTTTTCCTTAAACAAGTGCTTTCTTGTCTGCTGTATTGGCTGCTTATACAGCCATGGTGTATTTGGTTTCCTCATCGACCTGACATGCACTATACGTTAGAGTAGTATATGGGCTGTGACCCAACCAGATATTTTCTATTATTATAGAAGTCACTGATAAATGGTTTGTTCCTCTTAGTCTAATTTGCCTTAACGCAACTATTGGGTTTATGCAGCGGATATTTACTCTCTGTATCAAATAACAGAATAAAAAGCAGTATATGACACTCAGTGTGTGTGTCATCTCTCCCCTTCTTTGCCATTAAAGAAGAAAGAAGAGGAGAGGAGAGGAGAGGAGAGGAGAGGAGAGGAGAGGAGAGGAAAAAGATAAGATCACGATAAAACGAATTCTAGATCAAATTCTCCTCTAGATATTATGAGAACTACCTTAGAGATACAGACACAAGAAATAGAACAAATAACATAACATATTTAAAGTAAATCAGCTACTGTTTTTTCCTTCCAAATATTCTCAACTACTTTAACAAATCACATTATTTTAGAGTTCTTTATAGTTTGAAATGAAACACATACAGAGATTTTTTAAATTAAAAAATAGAGAAAAATAGACTATGAAAATAAGCTTGGGGCTGAAAAAAGTGAATTTCAATAGAAGAACAGAAATTTAAAGCTTATGGTGTAATGGTATCAATTATTTACTGCATAAACCAGAAATAATAAATATTTCAACCCACGTCAACAGAAACATGACAAGTAGAAGACAAAATATAATTTTTTTCTTCCTCTTGGACTGACATGTCAGACTAATCAATAAAAGCCCATTGTACATATTGTATGTATTTTTTTCACTAATGGAAACGTATGTGTATATATATCTGTTTTATTAGTGAAAAAATACAAGATACAAGAAAGAGAGAGAAAGATCCATTGGTTGGAAACCTGAATTTAAATGCAAACCTAGAAAAAATTCTTAGAAGCTGTTCCAAAAGGATTTTGGAAAGCAGACAAGAATGTGTTCTACTCTTGGAAAGCTGGGAAAAGAAACAGGCCAAATAGTTAAGAAGTCTTTTCTATCTACATTTTGGAGAAGGACACACATCCCAACTCCTGGGTCAGTTTCTTTTCTGACTGAAAATTAGTGTCCTTAATTTTAATTGCAAACTCTTTCTTTGGTCTCTTGTGACCATGAATTTTGTAGGCTAGTCAGACATTTCCTTTAATCAGCTCTAAATTTCTTCTTATCCTCTACCCTCACAGATTCACCATGCCCTCTAAAATAACAGCTGCAGATACGATTGACCTGAATCCAATATTTATGCACAGCTTCTGGCAATGAGCTATTTAGCACATCATTTCTCACAATCCCCAAGTGGCAGGTTTGCGCATTACAACTGATCTCATACAGTCCCAAATACATGGAATCGCACCCTTGAGTATCTGTTCTACATGGACATTAAGCTTGAAGATATTTTTTAGATATGCTTTATACATTTTTCCAGCGGCATTATCACTTGCAAAGCAGCTTTGATACAGTGTTTTGATTCACTTAAGAGCAAAATCAGGCCTTGGCAAAAGCTTGTCATCTGTACATAAGGAAACATGACTTCTTTGTAAGCCACAGAAAAAACAAATGTACTGCAAAAAATCCAATCAGCACAAGAAAAACAGAAATCCAGATCAGAGAAGTGTAGTATGACAAAGAAGCCCTCTCAACCACTTAAGCCAGCCTCTGACTTTGCAAATGTAGAACAACCCTCAGTAAGGGGAAAACTTCACCTGACATTGGTGTCTAGACAAGCTACCAGATAAATACCGTGCCAAAAGTAGCATCACCTCCTCCTGAAGTGCATCAAAAGCCTCCATGACACATAAACATAATAATTATATGACTATTAAATTAAAGTGAGAAGGGAGAAAGAGGGAGGAGTAAATCCCAAGCAGAGCAATGAGGCTAAGTAAGCTGAATGTCAGGGTACCCAGGTGAAAAGACACATACCAGATGAAAAGTCACATAATGAAGTCATTGATTACAGTTTGTCAGCCAAACCACAGAACTCGTAAAGGTGGAAAGCTAAAAACACCCCACACCAAAGTAACCTATTACATTATAGGGGAGGCAAATGTCAAAGCTGCTTAAAAAATGTGTTACACATCAAAGCCAGCAGCCAGCAAGAGGCATCCTTAGAAGGAATGGTGGGACTACAGAGTGTCAAAAATAGAAGGATCAACAGATAATGGATTATAATTATAGGTACCATGAGATCTCTGTAGACTCCTCCAGGAAAACACAACTTACAGTATGCAATAATTCTCATTAAATATACTTTCATGATTGGATTTGCCAGTGCTGCTGCCTATCCTATATTCTTCTTTCTCTTCTGTATCTATAAGGTGTGGTAATTCACTACTACTACCACACAGCTAAGCAACTTTATTCCTATATTTTCTAAAGAACCTTGCTGATAACAAAACCATGTTTTATTTAAATCATATTTTCAACAAGTTTATTCAACGTTATTTGTATAGCCCCCCCCACACACACGCTAAGCTCTGGTGTCATTCTGTGTCCTACCAATGCTGGACAAGAAGGTAGCCATGCCCTGAAAAGTTTGATATCTAAGACACAAGGTAAGAAACAGTTTCCAACAGAGAGAAGGACAAAAGAAAACAGTGCAAGAGCATTCATTGCCTCATTACCTAGTCTCGACATAACAAAGTTGTAACCCTTGACAGTTATGTTGTAGGCATCATAATAAAAAACATTTTAATAATCAAAACACATTGACTTGGGAAGCGTTTACAGGGAATCTCCGCCAGTTTGAAAGTAAAGTCAGTTATATTGCGTTCATTGTAACATGTATGAACTAGGAAAGTGGTACAGAGAGTATTGTACATTCTTCAGAGAAGATCTGTGGTTAGGACACCTGATTTTGGAGAAGGATGGCAGAAAATTAGTAGGGATCTTCATGCCAGAGCGTAGTGGGGAAGCTAGGAAGGTCTGTTAGGTACTGTCTGAAGACAGAAAGGTTTCTCAGAGGTTAGGAGTCCTGCCTGGCTGTGCTGGGTGAAAAACAGCCTTTGAAATGGCTTCCTTTGCATAGACACAGAGGAAGACTGACCTCACATAGACCATGGAAAGTATACAATCGTTGTGGTGACACATGAATGAAAATTCATCTGATCAAACTTTAGACATCTATCATGCAAACAGTGATGTTTGGGACAGAATTCAGACACAAAAATTAAGATGTCTAAGTTGAGATGTTATATCTCAAGTATAGGTACATATATCTCTAAGGCTTCACTGACTGTACTAGCTACATCTCTGTTGAATATAACAGCAGTTTAGGCACTTGGCTCACATGTAGACACCTGAATTGAAGACACTTACATTTAGATATCCAAGTCTCAAGATGAATCCCACTTCTGCAGTAGGATTTCAATGACTGAATATAGGCATCTAGTGTCCTCTTAGATACTCCTGAATTCCATACACTGCACCAGAAAGACTCAAGTGGCTCTGTCATGAGTTCTGTGCATATCTGTCATCCCCACACAAATTTTTTGGATACCCATGAGAGTATCAAATGACACAAGACACCTATGTTTCTGCAACCAAATCCAGTCACTTATGTCTGATGTCAAATGCCCACTTCTAGAATGCAACATATCCAACACATTTTAGGTGTCTACCTTAAGATGAGTTGAATGAGGAATAAACAGGAATTCAAAATGAAATATCTATCTATATAGATAGATAGATAATATAAGATATTATCATATTCATATTATAATTTATCTCTCTCTTGAGTTTCCTAATGAAATCTCAGCTACAGTTTTATGCACATTTTAAGCTCTATTGAAAATATTAATTCAGGTTTATTGAAAATGTTGTGATGCTGTGATTTTATTTTTTTTTTCATTTTCAGAACTGTCATATTTTTAAACCTGTTTCCTAGGAAAATGAAACCTATATGATCAGCCTGTGTGTTATGTCTGTCATTCCCTTGACATCCCTCCAAATATCTTTAAAACTTAATTTTCAATCTCAACCATCTGTGAGAGAAAGAAAAGGTCTCAAAGCTATTAAGGACAAAGAAGTTTCATGAAAACAGCAGACGAATAAAGGAGAGTGATGTAAAATAGTGATTCTACTGGGGAAGTGTCCAGAGTTTTTGGTCAACAAAAAAATTAAAACACATCAGACAATCCATACCAGGTACAGGAAAAGCATCAGCTAGAACAGACACTTTATTAGACACAGGATAACATAGACATGAAACAGAGAGCCAAAGGACAGCAGACATCAGAAATCTACTTCCATAACACTTCAGAAACAAAGAAATTGTTGGGTAAGGAAGTTAATCTGTAAATTATTAATATATGTATGGTATTGTTTGTGTTATGGTTAGATGTAGAAAAAATTATAGGGAGAGAAAAGAAGGGGACAGAATCATGGATACTGAGTAAGAATCAGAAAGGAGGATTAGGAATATCTTCCAATGAACTTGCTGTTAAGTAATGCTGGGGAGACACTTGAGAAATAACCACATTGTAACCAGAGAAAGCAAATTTCAGTTTATAACGGGGAAACTGTAACTTTCATTGATGAATTTTCCCTATGGACAGGACAGAAAAATGCTTCTAAACATGAATTATTGCTTGCACATTTTGTTGTTTTTTGGTTGTTTTTTTTTTAATTTTCAGAACATCAGTAGAAATTCACTCTGAGAACCGTTGACAGGGACTAGATTTAGAAATGGGCTTGGGCATCCAAATTGCCTTTCATCACCTCTATTTTTAAGTCTGAGCTACTCAGCTGTCTCAAAAGCCAATAAAAGACAAACCGACACCAACACCAACAACAAAAAGCAGTCTAGAAAACAATAAATTCTATGATAACTGTCTTAATTTGGAACAAAGTGCCTTCAGGAGGAAGCTAAGACAGCTAGCTGAACAACTAACTTCACATGTCACGTCCAGACTGTAGCTCAGAAAACCAGTCTTGGAATTTATAGTTTAAAATAGTGAAAACCAAAATAAGATCTGAACAAGAGAAGTGTGGATGATGAGGAGAAAAGACCAGCTGTGCTTATGGCTCTTTGATTCACAGCTTTGGAAGTAGGTGCCTAAATTCTAAGTTCTCTTTATCATACCTACATCTTTTACTGGATGTAGCCCAAGGCTTATTACACTCTCATACACTAATCTGTACTAGTTTAAGATTTATTTAGACTAGGACAAATCAATACAATATGTTTGGGGAGGGAAGGGATCCATCTTCATTCATGAAATGCTGATTAATCTTTCATGCCTTTACATGTCTGTTTGCATATTGATCTTATGAGCAAACGAGAAGGAAATTTGTACCTTTTCTTTTTCCTGCCTATGAATGACATTATGGCAACACAGAAACCAATAGAAATTCTGCCACCAGTTTCAATGGCATTGATGTCTCACTGAAAGCTTCAGTGTTTTGTCTTTCTGGTTTTGTCCAGAGCAAACAAAAATCTGTGCCTCCTTTATTCGTTCCCTGTTTAGGGTAACAAAGAAATCGTGCAAGAAAGTTGCAGCACAACCAGACATAGAGAAGGTTATTTCTTCCTGTGATAGGAAAAATAACATTGCTCAATTAATAAGTTCTACCAATTACTTGTCAAAAATACAACGAACTTTGCAAGTGAATGTCTCCATCTCTTTAAACCTATTCAGAGAAAATCTGGATTTATTAAGCAATCAGCCACTTTCTGGTAGTGTTCAACAGGAAACAACAGCTGGCTAATTTAAAGTCAATGATAAAGCTACAAGATTTAGTACAAATCAACCAATATGGAGAATTCTGTTACATAAAGCCCTGAAGCAGCAAATCCTTCTCTCTCTACTTCATTTGTAATCCTATCTAAAAGCTGCTAGTTTCACAAATGGGACACAGGTGTTTGGGGAAACCAACTCTAGCAACTGAAGTCTCAGTTTCCTTTCTTAATGCTAAAGACGTCCAAGTCCCTTACAAAACTACAGGCCCCCCAGAAGACTCCCTATAACACTTACAATTCTACTAGTGGCATGAAGAAAACTGCATAGGTATTCCCAGGTGCAGGACCCTGCATTTCCTGTTGTTGAACTTCATAAGGCTTCCATCAGCCCATTTGTCTGGCCTGTCAAGCTCCCTCTGAATGTCAGCACAAATGCCTAGTACATCATCTACTCCTGCCAGCTTTGTATTGTCTGCAAATCCACTGCAGGTGCATCCTACCCCATCATCTAAGTCATTAATTAAGAGGTTAAATGGTATTGTCCCCAGTATTGGCATGATTTCCCTATCATATGTCCTTGCTGACTACACCCAATCACCTTCTTGTCCTTCATATGTTTGGAAATGGTTTCCAGGATTAGTCACTCTATTACCTTCCCAGGGACTGAAGAGAGACTGACCAGCCTGCAGTTCCTTGGATCCTCAGCATCTATGGGTGTGTCCTGTTACATACCACAGACTAATGTATGTCTAGTTCGTTTAAATGTTCCCTGACCTGATCCTTCTCTACTAAGCATAGGTTTTCATTAGTCCAGACTTTCCTTTTGCTCTCAGTGGCCTGGGATCCCTGAACATCTGTCTTACTAGTAAAGGATGGGGCAGAGAAGTCACTGAATTCCTTGGCCTTTTTATGTCCTTTCTCATCAGGTATCCTGCCCCATTAGTATCAGGTCCACATTTTCCCTAGTCTTCTTTTTGCTGCTGGTATACCTGTAGAAATCTTTCTTGTCAGTCTCTACATCTCTCACCGGATTCAGCTCCACCTGGGCTTTTGATTTACTAACCCCACCTCTGCATGATCAGTCAATGCTTCTTACATTCCTCCTGGATGACCTGTCTCTACTTCCACCTCTTGTATGGTTCATTTTTATGTTAGACATTTGTCAGGACCTCCTTCTTCATCTGCACAGGACTCCTGCTGCCTTTGCTTGCCTTCCTGTAAATCACGATGTATTATTCTTGAGCTTAGAGGAAGTGATCCTTAAAAATCAATCAACTCTCCTGGACCTTTCTTTCATCCATTACGTCTCCCATGGGATTCTTCCAAGAAGATCCCTATAGAGCTCCTGTGTAGTGGAAAAATAGAAGGCTACAGAATTGCCTAGTAGTTTCTTCCCCAGAGAGAAAGACTGAAAAATATTGCAGTTAGGTTTTATGAATTAAGTATTACATGTTGCCTTGCTTATCTGTCTTGTTGGTGGTTTGTTTTCTCCTTTTAATACAAATATTGTTTCTTAAACTAATTAATCTTTGAGACTGGGGAAAACTAGGTCACTGAGCAACAGAAATCTTGTTTTAGTTTTCTCATGTTTCTGTGTGGAGGCTCTAATGAGTGTGTTAATAATGATTTCTTCACATTAAAACCCAGTTCTTGTTGCCAGTCAAGTTCTGGCAGAAAAGTTGCATTATTATTATTTTTTAATTATGCATTTTAAGTATGGTGATTGTCTTTCTAAAAAGAAAACAACAACAACAATAGAAAATAGGTATCCAACTACCCTAAAGTGATAGTGCTTGGGCACATGTTTAGCATGAGACACATGTAATTGTTTATGAACTGTGAGAACATTCATAGAATCATAGAATCATAGTATCATTAAGGTTGGAAAAGACCTCTAAGATCATCGAGTCCAAATGTCAACCCAACACCACCAGCCCACTAAACCATGTCCCTAAGCACCTCATCTACACGTCTTTTAAATACTTCCAGGGAGGGTGACTCAACCACTTCCCTGGGCAGCCTCTTCCAATATTTAACCACTCTTTCAGTAAAGACATTTTTCCTCATGTCCAATCTAAACCTCCCCTGGTGCAACTTGAGGCCATTTCCTCTCGTCCTATCGCTAGTTACTTGGGAAAATTCCCTGCTCCTAGATCATGATGCTGCAGCAGATAGCCACTTACGGGGTAAGTAGCTCAAATGTTAAAAAGATAACCCCATCT
The DNA here is from genome assembly GCF_000699105.1 of Pygoscelis adeliae. Lineage (NCBI taxonomy): Eukaryota > Metazoa > Chordata > Aves > Sphenisciformes > Spheniscidae > Pygoscelis > Pygoscelis adeliae. Next base: position 2,455,970 of record NW_008824437.1, read on the forward strand.
CTATTATGCATAGAGATGTCTCAAGGCCAAGGACCTGAAAAACACTGCAGTGACTGCAAGAGCAATGGTAGTACAATATCAATAAACATGCCATTTCTCAGCTCAGAAGAGATACTTGTTTAAAGAACAAAATATGGTGTTGAACCTGAAGGGAAATTAAGTAGGATCAATGTCTCTATAGCAATGCATCTCTTCAGTTACAAAGAGAATACTCTACATGTAGAAGAAGTGTACAGGAAAAATAGAAAAAAAAAAAAAAAAGATGAAATTGACCTAGGTATTCCAGTCATTAAAAAAGGTCTGCTGCTACTGTCTAATCACACGATTTATGAAAAGGAGGTGTTTTTAAACAGTAAGAGTAAAAGAACATCATTAACTGTGTCCCTGATTTAGCAAAACTTTTGAGTATGTCCTTAACTTTAAGTGTGTACTTATGTCCCATTGACTATGTAGGGACTGAGTCAAATACCGATAACTTAATTTCATGGTTAAGGTAATTTGTTGATTCCTGACCTATAAGAATGCTGTGATATGAGGGTTAGAGTGGGCCAATTAAGTAAAATTTTAAAGAAGGAGACACATTTTGCCATACAGCCAAGGATTTCTTCCAGATGCATAACCTTAGGTAAACAGAGGTAAAAGATTTTGAGACTTGTGGAAGGCAAGAAACTACTTTGACTGCACAATGGATAGAGAGTATGTAAGGGAACAGTAAGGAAAAAGCTGCTGTTGTATTTCCATAGTCCACAAATTCATCTCTCCCTGAGACCTATGCAAAGAGATAAAAGTGATCTTTGGGCTTCAGCAGCCTTAGGACCAAATTTGTCTTGAAATGCAAAGCTTTCTGTGTCACTTACTCCTCTTTCCTTACTTATTTCCTCAGCTGTTTCAACATCCCTAACCCTAAAAAAACCCAAAACAAAACAAACCCAAACCAACAACCCCCCCGCCAACACCACGACCAACCAACCATATACAAAAGAAAAGCAGTTTAGGATCTGCGTAGTTGTACCAGGCAAAACACACGGAGCCTTTGTACTCATTTTGGGACTTCAGGTACTTTTAATGAAAGAACATCAGAAAGATAACTAGACAGAACAAACATTTCTTTTTCTCCTTTCTTCTCGCTATCACCATTGGGGGTTCTTATGTTCCAATGGTGAGATGTTATGAATGTCGACAGATGAAACAGGTATAAAAAAGGAAATGATCCTAGAGAGTCACCTAACTCAAAAACCATGTTAATATTGTGCAGGGTGTCCAATTGCTTCACCCCAGCTTATACTAGCTAAGTTGCCATTATAAAGAAGCAATGAAAGATGAAAACTACATTAAAACTGCATTTGAAGGTAAGATAAGATGAACAAAAATGCATATTGAGGGGTATTAGTGCAGACAAAGAGGAGGTATGGGATGAGACTGAGCTTATTGCTAAGAGGGTTCCTGAAGAACTAGATAAGGGGTACAGTAAGAGGTGTATGAATAAAGCATATGTGCTGAGGGAAAACAGCAACTCACAGGCTGAGGAAGTCTTCAGATCCAATGGCTACAGAAGCAGGCATGCTATTGTATCTGTCACATTGACGCACAAATGACAAAACCTCACTCATTTGTTATTGAGCCCCAGATCCACGGCAGAGCTTCAAAAGGACTTTTGTATAACTGCACACAGGGCAAGGCAGAGATAACAAAATCACAAGAAACACTTTTAGCAGTGAGCGGGCCGTACAGCCCAAGGCACCAGGATCAGTGGCAGAATTATAGTCAGGCAAGTTGAGTAGGTTTAACAGAAAATTATTTTCAATTTCATATTGTTTTCATTTCTGTTGTTAAAGATTTTAAAACATTTTCTGGAGTTTGAATGGCAGAGGAAGTTTCATGCAGCATGACAACAAAGAGTGACTACATATTGGATTGAATAGGTTAAGAAGGTTGATGGATTTTTTGCTCTCAACTAAAGCATTTTCCTTACAAGCCAGTCCTTTTCAAATGCAAAAAATGTTATCTGCAACAGTTTTCAAAGTTGGATAAAGAAAGGAAATAGCCAAATGTTTTAGTGAACTACATTCCTCATTCCTCATGAATGTTTTCTTTAACGATCTTCGCATACCTGGTGTGGCTTTTCTTCCTTTCTATGATTCAAATAAGTTATTAGAAAGGAAGGGTCTTTCTCAGACATAGCAGAAAAAATTCTTATTACAGAAAAAAAGACACAAAGAGAAATAAAATGGCCTGACACACATGCACCCTGGAATCTGAGTAGAGCATACTACTGCCTGTCCTGTATGATTATGTCAACAGAAATCCTAATTAACACAATCTGAAGGCTTGGTTTGTGGCTTTGATTATGTCAGGACCATCCTGCTTCTGGTTTCTATAGTCCAGATATTTTATCCACAGTGCTGCTGTTGATAAGCTGTATGCTGTGACCCTTATTCTGCCTTCACCCGAAAACTGTGGTTATGTCCTGACATTCTCAATCAGATAATCATATCTCTGAGCCCAGTTCCGCTGGAATATAGTCTGCATTAACTGACTTGGACTGACTGTTTCTATGTGTTTCTGACACACAATTTATGTGCAGAAAGTTCTCCTGTGAAAAACATTATCCTTTAGGAGATGAGAACACACAGTGCAACTTCCTTTACTAAAGCAGTTTTATACTGACCATACGCTATATTCACCAGAGACTTTGTTCTTGATATCAATTTTAAATGGTTTACACTCAGATGCTATCATCACGGACGGGAACATGAAGTTCCAAAATAGGTCCTAAAATTACCATTTAGTAACATAGGAAAGGGAAAACTAAAAGGTAAGCAAAAGCAAAAATGCATTGACTTCTCTAGAAGTTGGAAGAGATCTAAGGGTTAGAGACAGCATTAACAAAATAAAACAAAAAAAACCCCAACATCTTCTGAAGCATTAGTCCTTCCCCATTTCCCTTTTCAAGGGAAAGTTATTTCTTCCTAATTCCTACCTCCTGGGTCCACTTATACTGGTTCCTGGATACAAGGTCTGGGTACCTCGCGTGGGTACAGTTATAATTCTTTAATATGTGTGTGGATGCTATTCAAGTCTAGTCTTACAATGGCATATGGGGATGCACAGCTCGTGACCAGAGCATTAAAACTAGAAGATGACTGGATGATCAAAAAAGGATGAATCACACATCAAATGCCAGTACACCTAGAAAGAAATCAATCATATGAGAGGAAGACTTTACTAAAATTCTAAGAGTTCTTACCGAAACATGATTAGCTTTATTTATTCATATTGAAATAGTAACTCGATCTATTATTCACAAGTTAAGGTCCCACCACATATAGTACTTTATGGAACCAAAGGGATGTTCTCTGCCCTGGAAAGCTTACAAAAAGTCAAAATAGCAATTCCTATTGTATCAGCATGATGCCATCATTCAGGCTAAAATACCCAGGCAGAATTCTGCAAACAGGGTCCTGGCTGGGCTTTTTATTTAACCACTTATTCAGACATGCCTAGTCTGGGGAGTGTGGGGTTGCTATTCATACTGGATTACTTGTATTTGCATATCACCGGAGTACAAATGTGAGGTCTATTGAAAATTTACACCAATTCTATGACTATGAAGTAGCTCTTCAATTTTATGAAAAAGTCTTTCTCAAGGTATGGATTTGAAAAAAGACATATTCTACAGAAAGCAACAACCAAGCTCACCCCTTGTGTACTACTTTGGTTATGATTATAAAGACCTCACGATAGCTAGCCACCTTCAATTTCCCTTGTTAGCATTTGTTTTCAAATCAGATCCAAAGCATAAAATAGGAGTCTTGCATAACTTTACTCGAGTTTGAATAAAATCTCTCTCCAGAAACCTGTGTTGTTATCTTGTGTTTTTTTCAGAGGCCTTAGAAAGCCTGACATAGTCCCAGTAGGCAGTTAAATATCAGCATCCATAGGAGGTTATTTTAACTGCACAGTAGAGACTGTGACATGTAACGACTCTAACTCCCATTTTTAAGACAAAGATTGATGGAAAAAGGAAAGTAATGTCACAATAGGAGTCCATTCTATTGATAGCAACAGCAACAAGAGAAATGGCTGAGAGAGAATGCATCAGTTGCCACCGTGGATTTTTAAAACTGTAATCTTTGTCACTTTGTGTGTAACAAGTGTTTCAAATGGCTGTACTACTTATCAAGAGCTGAGCTGGAACCAATTGCCAGTCATAGCTCTGAGTACTCCAGAAAGTTGAATGGAAAATGCTGAATGGAAAACTGATAGGAACAAAAGATGACCAAAGAGAGACCATATAAATAAAAGCTTCTACTTAGTCCTAGCAGCAGTTCTACTCCACTGTTTTCTTCAGTATCTTATTTGATTACTGTCGTGGTTTAACCCCAGTAGGCACCTCAGCCCCGATGTTTTGGTCACAAATCCAAAATACAACACCATATGAGCTACTATGAAGAAAATTAACACTATGCCAGCCAAAACCAGTACAATTATTTACATTAGCTGGCTTATTTATTGTCCAGTTATCAAGAACTCATAGCTCTTCACCAATAAAAACTTGTTTGTTGGATTTTCTCAGGCAGTTCTTACTCCATGCTGTCCTCATTCTCTCCCAAAGTAAAACAGTCCCATTCAGCTTATTATATGTAAAGTTCATTAAACAAAGACCTTTCTTACCCTTTCACTTGTTCTCATAGCAAGGATAAAACAGAAGAGCTTGAGCATGTGTGAACAAACACAAGGCTAGGACATGTCCATAGACACCCCTCTGACGTCCCCTGTCCAAGGCTATATTTTCATTCACATAGTAAAGAAAATCAGTCTTTTTCTGTCAGGAGTTATAATACAGTTCTCTCAGATAAACAAAGAATGAAATTCACTGTAAGCAAGAACTTCTGGAATTCTTAAGATAAAACAAAACTTCTATTATTTAGATGACAATCAAAGAACATTCTTCCTTTCTCATTCTTTCTAAACTTTTTGGTGAATTAAAGACAGAATAGGCATAAGGTGTGAAAAAAAAAGTTTTTTCTGCAACCAGTATGCCTAAGCCAACCTACCAATTTCTTCCACATTTTACCATTACACAGATTCCTAAAAAAAGTCCATGAAAATTGCAGATCTCCCTGTATTCTATTTCACCCTATTAACAATAGGCTTGATTTTCTTACCATTCATGGGGCTGATTGAAGTATCTCATATATCCTCTGGGAACTTGCAGAGCACTGACTGAAAACCACTCAGTTCCACTCAGTATCTCAAGGATGACTAGCTTTGCAGATACTCTTCTGTCCTTATTTGTGGCTTTTTCTCTTCACTACAAACTGATTCAGTACTTTCACTACTCTTCCAGTAGTGAAAACAAGTCCGATGAGAGTTCATCCAGTCTATATAAGTATAGGCAATGTTGATGTTTTTCATGTTGAATGTCATTGTTGAATGGTACAAGAGTAAGCAAATTCCTCACAGCCCGTATAGTTATTTCTTAAATACACAAGCACACAAACACATACATAAAATAACTCACTTCCTACACTTTATGGGTTCTTTGCTAAAGCCAGTCAAAGTACCATTCTCTCCACTTCCAAGAACCATCTCCGGTTAACATCACCTGTTTCTTTCCTGCTGCAAAGGTCAGTTTTACGAGGCTGAAGGTGACCGGTATAAAATCTGCGACTGTTCTTCAGTCCTCAAGTAACTCCATTGTTTCTGAAAGCACTTTCAAAACTTCCTCTCTCTGCATTCTAAATCCCACTTCACTTTAATAATCAATATTTAATAATTTTTTGTTGTTTTTCTATTTTTATTTTACAATTACCTTTTCTACTGTGAACATGAATTACTTCAGCACATTAAATGAATCGCATCCAATTTTAGTTCTTCTATCACTTATGTTGTATCTGCCCACTGGTACAAAACACCAGAGAGAGCTTGAGCTGGAAAGGAGCTTCTTAGCCTATAGTTTGTTCCTGATATAAGTAGTTCTTTTATATTGCCTCATGTAAGACTTAATCTAGCAACTGTGTGCGCAGTCAAAAACTCTGCTGGATGAGTCAAGGCAACGTTGCCTCCTGACTAAGCTAATAGCTTGTCTCAGCTGGAAGAAATGATTCAGTGTTCCTGCAAGATCTGTTCTTAGAAACAATCACCGGTGACAAATACTAGACCTCAAAGCTAACTAGGCCTATCTAGCAGGGGAGTCGCTTTCTAATTAAATAGCATCTGTTTCTTTCCACAGCCACAAAACATGTATAGAAACAGTACTAGCCTCTATGAATGTCCCCCAAATTTGTCCCATGGTTGAGATCTCAGCCATAGACATACTATGTCCGCAGCTAATTTGTAAAACAGTAAGGCAGGAAAGCAGAATTCTGCAGCTGCTTGACTCCAGAACTATATTTCTATGGCTCGCCATCAAATTACTCAGGTTTTATAGCTTTGGAAGTATCTCCCTTTGGTCCTTATCTCTGTGGGAAGTGATAGCTTTTCCTGCACCATAGCTAACATATCTCTGCTGATTGGAGGAGTGTATGTTTGCAATGGGTATCTCCAGCTCATCTTTAAAGCCTGAGTCTGCCAACATGCATCAGGGATTTAGTGAAAATGAGGGAAGGGGAAAGTATAAATGATGGATCCACCATCATGCATATCATCCAGCTTTTTCTGACAGAATAGATGAAGCTAGAGGCACAGACATCTGGACAGCTGCTCCAGCCCTCGATTTTTGTGGCATTTGTGGAGTGTCCCTACTTCTTTATTTCAGAAGGAACTCCCCAGTGACCAACAAGCTGCTGAGACTTCACTGGAGACAGGATTTGGAGTTTAATGAGCAGAGATTCAGCAAAGCATGAGCAACTAATGATGTAGATTGGAAGCCCCATATTGTTTAGTGCACTGCCAGGTGACAATTGTGATTCCAGTTGTAAATTAATATAATCTCAGAGTAAATGATCTGGTGTATGAAAAAAATAAAACAACTGACTTCATTAGGAGAAGGTTGGTCTCGTGGGAATGCATTTTATAGACAATGCAGGATTATTTATTTTTTAACTTGGTGTGTTGGAAGAGAAACAAATCCTGCCAGCTTGCAGTGAAAATAACCAAGGAGAACAGATGTACTGCAGCGTATAGAAGAGATCAACAGAGAGAGAGAGTAGGGCAAAGTACTGGGAAAAATACTTTGGCTGGGAAGTTGCCACATCTGGACCTTTAAACATAAAATCACAGCTATTTCCATCTTCTGCACCCTCCTACAAAAAAAAAAAAAAAAAAAAAAAAAAAAAAAAAGGAAAAAATAAGAAAAAAGAAAAAAAAAGAGACCTAATTAAAAGAAGTATTATACTCCCAGTTAGATATTTAGAGCCTCTGAGTATAACAAACTCAGGATCAAGGTGCTATCTGGTTTGGCTCTTCCCTACTTCAGAGGCTATTAGCTGGGACTCAGCATCCCTGCTCTGTCTAACTGTCGTGGATATATTCCCTTCCATGTTCTTCTCCTCTAATCACTCTGGACCTCAGCAACCTGCTCTGCAGACATTTCACTGAACTGGATAAAAGCATAAGATGAATTTCATTTTTTGACAAACCAACTCTTTTTTCTGACTGAAAGGAAAATGGATTAGTGAGAAATCTTTAAACTACTCTTTCATCCCATGTGTCTATTTTCACATACAGTCATAGAACCCATTGTCAGTTTAGTCAGCACCCCTTCCACTTCTGTTTTAAACTGCCAAGAGTCACAACCTAATAACTGTTCAACAAAGCTGTCTTTCTTGACTTTTTTTAGTGTGTAAAGATACTCTCGCTGAAATCCAGATCATACAGATAGTCTTTGCTCTATATCTCCACTGCACTGCAAGTGTGGTCCATTACAGTGCACTGAGTTGTCCCAGATGCTTGTCCAGAAGAACACAGAATTCCTTTGTTTGTGTAGAAAAAAATTTCTTTCTCCTCAGTTAGTCTGTAAAGGAAAAGAATCACACATTCCCGACCTTTCAAATGCACTTGGAGATCTGTGGATGAAAACACAGACTATTGTCAACCTTAAAGGAAATTAATTGAGACTGACTGGGAAAATAGCTACAGCAACAACAGTTACAAACTTCCCAGTTTTCTTTGTTTCTTTAGTTTCTTTGACTGTTGTGACAGGTAGCAGAGGTAAGTTATAGACTGTATGTGTTACTGTGATAAACTAATGCAGTCATGTGTAAGGTTTTAGTCCAAGGCACATCAACTGAGACAGGGATGTATAATTGCTTTGCAAATCCCATTACAAGGGGGCAAGATGAAGCAGGTTCTCTGACTAATAGACTTGCAAAAATCACGAAGTCTGATTGAGGTTCATTATAAAATAATGCTGCTCACAGACTAGAAAAATAACACGGCAACTCCATTGCCCTCTGGTACTCCTCGCAGAGTAACAAGGAACTGCTGTCCAGCAGGAGGTGAGAAGGATTCAGTTGCTCACAGTGCGCATTTTCATCCTCCTCTGAGACTTATTACTAATAATTCCTATAGATCATTGCAACAGCTCTTGCACTGATTCAGACTGGATCATCACCATTTCATAGGAAGCCATAGAAAATGCTTGAAATACAGCTTCTTGGAGCTGTAGTGAGCACTGCTGTTGGGTTCTTTCATTTTTCATATGTAGGTCAGCCTCTGGCTACTCTCACTTTCCTTCTGCTTAAGCTACATTTCCTCTTTTTTTCCCCTCTGTTTAGATTTTTTGTTAAAACATCTGACAGGAAAGATGCTTTTCGATTTTTGCTATGTCTTGCAGTAGAGATATTAGAAGCTTATTACTTCCTTAATGTGGTAAGAACCAAATCATCTGATTTGAGTGTGTTATTTTTCTTGGTAATGTCTTGTTAGAGTTCTTGCTAATGTCAAACCTAATCGGGCCCTGTAGTTTTATGCTGTTAAGTGTGATTATCATTGAATTTTCGTACTGAAAATTTTAAGTACATCATTTCGTATTCAGTTTTAAACACTTACTTTCAGTAGGAGACATCATTTTAATCACTACAGCCTAATCCAGAAAGGCACATTTACAGTAGCTAGCAGTCCTGTAGGAGCAACTGAAGAAAAGGCATATTTCATAAATCAAAATTTTAATCTTGGGCCTCTGCAACAAATTATCCTTGGCCCTTCTCATCCTGAGCTATTAAATGGTCTGAACTGTGAGCTCAACAGTTGGTTACAAACCATTTATAAGTTTCTCCTTCAGGGACTGGACTTCATAGCTCTGTGTATCCCCCATATTACTTTAAGTCCTGAAATAAACTGTCGTCTCCACAAAACAGGTTTTCTACAAAGTACAGAGGCAGAAATTAAGTTTTGATATGTGCTTCATAAACAGATTAGACAGACAGAAATCCCCCTCGACAGAGCTGCTTGTTCAGTGCAGAAAGGTAGGAAGAGGAAAAATAGCAATATGCATTGTTCATGTGTATGTGCTCCAGTAATTGCAAATAAAAGAAAAAGAGGAATGGATAGGTTTGGAACCATGTACATCTTCTTACAGTTAAGCCAACCATTTACCGGCAAAATTTTTCCAGGTTTTCTATTTTGATTGAAAAAAAGCAAATCAAAAGCAGGTTCACCTTGGATATGGATGAATCTTTGCAGAATCATAATGGAACATGGTGCAAGTTTTAAATGAATGCAAAGGTGAATGCATACTCATGGATGGTTTTGTATGGTTTCAGCTCAAAAACTAAGTGAAATCTCTGTGGTGTCAGCCAAGTCTTCCTTTTGGGCTTTAGAATTAACTTAAGTTGTGCTTGCAGGGTGAGGGTTTATGCAGCTCAGAACTGACTGTGCAGGTTAGCATCATCACTTTTGAACAAGCTATGGGGCAATATCCAACTGTTTCAAGTGCAAAAACTCACTCTTCCCCAGTCCAGTACAAAACAGATTTCAAATTGTTACGGCAGAATGGATATGGGACATAAGAGTTGGTATCTTACCTGTGTATGTATGACTTTAAAAACTGTATTAGAGGAAAACCAACCAAATTTAACTGCACTATATCTTAGGCATGTACAAATTTATAAATACATAGGTATATGTATATATGCATATATTATTGATTAGAGCAGACAAAGCAATGCAACAACATTTATCATCTCAGCTGAATAGAACATAAAAAATTTCTGTAGTAAACAGTTTGGTAAAAACCAAAGAGGGCGCAGCCTCCCAAACTTTATTCACTCTCTCTCCACCCCCAAAAAAAGACAGAATGAATGAGTGAATGAATGAATCAACAAACAAATAAATAAATAAAGTATGTGCATGTGCAGGTATGTATGTATCTCTGTGTGTATATAATTTTCTTTTAATTGACAATATAGTGATTTCAGAAAGAGCTTTTGGGGCTTCAGTTCTTCAGGAACTAAACAGGTTCTGCTTGTGGTTTTTTTCTCCCCCAAAAGAAACCCAAAGACCAAAGACAGCAGTCCCATTCCATGAAAATGTCCCTCTGTCAAAGAAGCAATTTTCTATCAAAAATCATTTCTGCAGAACAATTTTCAACTGCTTCTATTTATTAAAGCCAACACAATAATAAAACTCCCACACCAGCAGTGCTCGTTAGTTGTTATTACTTAGCTATCATTTCTATCACTCCAGTTGTCTAAGTGCTTTACAGTCCTGTGGGAAACAAGTCACGCTTGCCATGAGGAGTTTCTATTTCAAACAGGTAGATCCCAAACAAAGGCAAGGAGATGGAAATAAGAGGGGACAGCACAATGAAATGATAAAGTTATGCTACTATCTAACAGAGGATTTTATTTTTTTTTAATTGGTTCAATAGATGTTGTGGCTTAACCTGGCAGGCAGCTAAACATCATAAAGCTGTTCACTCACTCTCCCCCCTCCCAGTGGGATGTGGGAGAGAATTGGAAGAAAAAAAGTAGCATTCACAGGTTGAGATAAAGACAGTTGAATAGGACAGAAAAGGAAAGGAAAATAATAATAAAAATAAAAATTAATAATGATAAAAGAATATACAAAACAAGTGACTCGATGAGCAATGGCTCATCACCCAACCTTAATGATTCT
>NW_008824437.1:2473466-2475409 GCF_000699105.1 Pygoscelis adeliae
TGGCTGTGCCCCCTCCCAGTTGCTGGTATACCCCCAGCCTTCTCAGTCGGTAGAGCATGGGAAGCTGAAAAGTCCTTGACTAGCGGAAGCACTACTTAACAACAACTAAAGCATCGGTGTGTTATCAACATTATTCTCATCCTAAATCCAAAACACAGCACTGTACCAGCTACTAGGAAGAAAATTAACTCTATCCCAGACAAAACCAGGACAATGGAGTATTCATGAACTCCAGGATCAGTTAGGTAATGCCGGTCTCTGTGTGGGAGATCTAATATTTAAGCATGTTTTGGAAGAAGTGTGCTTAAAAAAGGACTTGTTGGATTTGGAGGAGAAGAGAAATTGCATGTCAGACTGAATCAAGAAAGTGATTATCAGCATAATTGTGCCCTTCCCTAGGGATAGGAAACATGGTTAGGAGATGGCTGCTCTGATAGTCTGGGAAGGAAAATAGACAAGAGTCATTGGCTCATTTTCACTGTAAATGAAGCCTGACAGAGCATCTAAGACCTCTCAATATATCAGTGTGAATCACTAGGCCGTAACCAGGCTGCTATTAGCTGGTAGCAAAGCTTTCCACTAAGTATTCTGATGTTGCTTTTTTCTGAACAAGTTCAATAAGAACATGGCAAAACTGGAAACCAAACCATGACCTCCTTGCTGGAAGCAAACCTTTCCCAAAGACTAAGTCAGTTATGTAAATGCCAAGGTTCTGGTTTATTTCAAAGAGGAATTAGAATTCTTAATTGTATATATCAAGTCTTTGTGAGAACAGGGTCTTCTGTCTGAGTTAGGAGCATAGCTGAGATAAATGTGCTGGCTTTTGCTTGGCTGAACTGCAGGCAAAAGTTAGATGCTGAAATCTATGGTTAGATGCTGAAATGCAGTGCAGTTCCAGTGAAAGTGGTTTGTGTAGGTGGAGATCTGACTTTATCCAAAACTGTTTGGCTCCTGTATTGTTAGGCTGAATATCTTACACCAACCTGCAAACTCTTCTTGAGAATGAAATGTGATTAATCTTGTGTTCCCCAAATCTCTCACTACAATGTGTTAAATAGATATACGCATAACATTTCTATAGGCAAAGTGCTAGCAGAGTTCTAAATATTGTACCGTTACTGTTCCTGGGCATAAGTCCTGCTTTCAGAAAGCATATCTTAGTCAATAAATAAGGAAAAAATGAGGAATAGAAAAGATTAATTACATGGAAATGTTTCATATATGTTCCTTATTTTAACAAGCAGTTAATCAGCACTTTAGCATTTCCAGGAAACATGATCTATTTTAATTTATTAATTTCTTAATAGCCTCCAACAAACACTGAAAATAATTAACATCCTTGCTACTTCAGACTGATGATTTTTAGAGATGAGTGAGTTTGATTGTCTTGAGAATGAACAAATCTGGCTTCAGGAGTTGAAGCATTCACCTATAACTCTAAGTATTGTTAGGTGGGTTTTTTTCTGGTTTAGCGGGAAAAGAATAGTAAAGATGAAACAAGACTGGGAGGAATGGAGGTTTGAGTAAAGAGCAGTTGAGTGAGGTATAAGGATGTCCTGGTTTTGTCAGGCATAGAGTTCATTTCCTTCCTAGTAGCTGGTACAGTGCTGTGCTTTGGATTTAGGGTGAGAACAATGTTGATGACACACCAATGTTTTAGTTGTTGCTAGGTAATGCTTACACTAGTCAAGGACTTTCCAACTTCCCATGCTCTACTGACTGAGAAGGCTGGAGGTGCACAAGAAGCTGGGAGGGGGCACAGCCAGGACAGCTGACCCCAACTGGCCAAAGGGATATTCCACACTATATGATGTCATGCTCAGCATATAAAGCTGGGGGAAGAAGAAGGAAAGGGGGGACGTTCAAAGTTTGTCTTCCCAAAGAACCGTTAGGTGTGATGGAGCCTTGCTTTCCTGGAGATGGCTGAACACCTGCCTGCCAAT
>NW_008824437.1:2475507-2477759 GCF_000699105.1 Pygoscelis adeliae
GCGAGGGTGGGGGGGGGGGGGGGAGCAAGCAGCTGTGTGGTACTCAGTTGCCGACTGAGGTTAAACCACAACAAAGGATAGAAAAGACTTTGTGTAGAGAGCGTAGATGAGGAAGTCTCCTGAATAGAGTTTAGAGATCATATTATTTTGACAAACAGATGAATATGTATTTCCAAAACATTCCCAAGTGACACAAGAGCCTGAGTCCTGTTTTTAAACATGAAAGGGATGGGCAGGAGTGAATTTTGAAAGATTTTTAGGTCCTTTGTCCCATAAAATCACTGAATATTTAGAGGTCTTCATGTGTTTAATTGTGGTCTTCATATCTTTTAATAAGATACAGGTTCAATCACTTGTATCACAAGTTTGAAAATTTTTGTCCTGTGGACTGCAAAATTAAGTCTTTATTAACTTTCTATGTACTAATTTATTCTTTACGTTTTCTACTTATGAAGGCTGGAAAAAATTATTTTCAACAACAACAAAATTCAAGTGAAATTAAAAATACAGAGTCAATCTTAATAAAACCAAAACACAACACAAAAACAGGCCCATTATTAAGCAGATCACTCCACCTTAAAAACAATCTTATAACCCACTGAAGTCAAACAAATTGTTAACAAATTAAACTTATTTTGAAATATTTGCTGAATCAGGGCCAGATGTAATTGAAGATGCAATGACATAGACTACTGATTCCCAAACTGTAAACCAAGTAGCCACGGTAAGTGGTCCCCAGGTGGCTCATGGAACTTTGTAACTACAGAAAAGTGTATTGTGTTTTGAGGGCTGACAGTATTCTCAGAGCTTTATGAGCTGGTGGTGACCATATTGGGGAGGTGGATGAATATGCATTCTTGGACAGGAGCAGAAAAGTGAAGAAACACAGAATGGAAGAAAAAAGTGTTTTGGCAAGAGATAGTGTAAGGAATTTAGACTGGGATACTCCATATCTGCAGGTCAGCTGTACATGATGTCCACTTTCTGCAAAGATCTCTCTTACCTCATGAAATCCTAGCTTTCATTTTCTTTCTCTCATTTTATTTCTGTGTTTTATTAAGGAGATCTGTAGTTTCAGGTATGAAAAAGATTTCATAAATGATAAATGATATTTTGTTAATCTGGGTTTTCCTTCCATCCCTCCCTATCATTAGAGACACAAAGTCCTTTGTGAATCATGAATTGAAAGTCAAAGTCTCTTTGTTGGAGAAAAAAGAGAAAATATCCTTTTTGTTTCCAAGTCAGCTGCATCTTAGTGAAAGGTTCATGGCTTGACAGCCGTGCAAACTAATGGGGTCTAGTTATTCTCACAGCAGACCAAGCACAAAGTGTACCATTATGAGCCTTCAGATGCTGCCTCAACTTGTACTTGAAGAATCAATTTTGAAGACATTACAGAGCAGTCTACAAGTATGATATTCATCTTCCTTGTCTTTAACCATTGAATATTTTACCATCCATACTAAACTAAACCACCAGACTTTACAGTCACTACTGCTCTCTACAGTCAGTGGAGAGAGAAGTCTTTAACAGAGGTATGCAATATAGGTGATTTATTATTTGCCAGTTTGCATCTTTTCCCAGTGAGCTAGAGAGGCAGCCCAAAATTATCCTCTATTGATGAGTTTTAGGCTGACATCATATTTTTGATGGATAAAATGCATGGAGTCAGTCAACATTTTACACTGCATCTAGCATATTGTGTACAGTTTTGTCTCCTCTGATACAAGAAAGACATCTACAAACTGGAACAAGTTCAATAGGGAGCACTGAGTTGGTCAGGGTTAGAGCACTTGCCCAGTGACGAGAGGCTGAGGGACTGGAGCTTGTTTAGCCTGAAGAAAGGACAGCTTCAGAGGACCTAACAGCAGCCTCCCAGGAAACTATGAGAAGGTCATCAAGAAAATGGAATCAGGCTTCTCACAGCCTTGCAGTGGAGTTAGTCTAAAGGTAAGAATATGTATATGCTTGTATCATGGCCTCTCTCCTGTGACCATAAAATGAATTTGATCAGTTTTTAATGTAAAGGAACATTTAATCATTTCCAGCTGTTCATTCGCTGGGACTTTCTTCTCTACCTTAGTGATTCAAGTCAGTTGTATTTAGGCACAAAAATTGCTGTAGGAAACTGGTGCTTTACAAAAAAAGAATGATGGTATCTGTGACAGCAAGTTTGTGACAGGAATGGCCAGATTGTGACTCAGAGTGAAACTATGAGTGAAAAAATGCTATTAATAGCAAACTCAGTTTTT
>NW_008824437.1:2477797-2488128 GCF_000699105.1 Pygoscelis adeliae
AAGTTAAAATGACAAAGGCATTCCCCCAAAGCTCCTTTAATTTGGACAAAGCTTTGTGCTGAGATCCTGGCTCAGACCCTGACACAGAGTCTATCATGGCCTTAACTTTCTAAAAAGCTGTAGATTCCAAAGTTTGAGATTTAGGTACATGTGGAGTAGATGAAAGGTCTAATTTCCCAATTTAAATACATCCTGCAAACTAGATTAAGAAATTCTCATCTCAGTTGTGGCAGTCACAGGGAGAACACAGATGTTCAGCACTTACAGAATAATGTTCTGTTTTAAGGCATCGGTTATTCTTTGCTAAGTAGCCCACATCAACACATTTCCATTGCTTCCAGCATATCCATACCAGTTATCAAATTAGGATCTGCAGCCATTCATTTCAAGTGCTAGCTTGGCATCAATGCTTAGTGGGCACCCTAATATAAAGACTATTTCCTAACAGATGCAATTGGTTCTCTAACGTACATCATCCAGTTTTACGCAGCATTTACCTGCCTCAGTTATCTTTATGCAGCTAATTCACAGATGCAGCAAACCATGTAGTATTTCATTTAACTGAAGAATCCATTTTTCCCAGTACCACTGCCAAATATGCACAGCATAGGAAATATTGACATTATTGCTAGGGGTGGCTTTGTTTCTTTTCTTTTTAAACTGCTATTGGAATAATTTAGATTTTCCTTTGAAGAATTTAGTCTTTTGCAAAAATGAAAGATATGGTGATGAAAACCCCCAAAATTAGAGAGTTCAGATTACTGGTTATTTCTGAACAGCACTTAGAGTAGTGATCTGCATTTAGGTTCAGTAGTGGGTTAACCTTCGTTGGCCATCAGGTATCCACCAAGCTGCTCTATCACTCCCCTTCCATCAACAGGACAGGGGAAGAAAATATGAAAAAAAGCTCATGGGTCAAAATAAGGACAGGGAGATTACTGACCAGTTACCATCATGGGCAAAACAGACTCAAACTGGGGAAGATTAATTTAATGCCAATCAAAATCAGAGTAGGATAATAAGAAATAAGAACAAATTTAAGAACACCTTTCCTCCATCTCTCCCTTCTTCCCAGGCTCAACTTTACTCCCAACTCTTCTACGTCCTCCCCCTGAGTGATACAGGGTGATTGGGAATGGGGTTGCGGTCAGTTCGTAATGCTTCATCTCTGCCTCTCCTTCTTCCTCACACTCTTGCCCTGCTCCAGCATGGGGTCTTTCCCACGGGAGACAGTCCTCCATGAACTTCTCCAATGTGAGTCTTTCCCATGGGCTACAGTTCTTCATGAACTGCTCCAGCATGGGGTCTTTCCCACGGGAGACAGTCCTCCATGAACTTCTCCAGTGTGAGTCTTTCCCATGGGCTACAGTTCTTCATGAACTGCTCCAGCATGGGTCTTTTCCACAGGGTGCAGTCCTTCAGGAAGAGACTGCTCCAGCGTGGGTCCCCCACGGGGTTACAAGTCCTGCCAGCAAACCTGCTCCAGTGTGGGCTCCTCTCCACAGGTTCACAGGTCCTGCCAGGAGCCTGCTCCGATGTGAGCTTCCATGGACTGCGGCTTCCTCCAAGGCATGTCCACCTGCTCTGGTGTGGGGTCCTCCATGGGCTGCAGGTGGATATCTGCTCCACCATAGACCTCCATGGGCTGCAGGGAGACAGCCTGCCTCACCATGGTCTTCACCACAGGCTGCAGGGGAATCTCTGCTCTGGCACCTGGAGCACCTTCTCCCCCTCCTTCTTCACTGACTTTGGTGTCTGCAGAGTTGTTTTTTCTCACATTTTCTCACTTCTCTCTCCCAGCTGCTGTTGCACAGCATTTTTTACCCTTTCTTAAATATGTTATCACAGAGTTGCCACCAATGTCACTGATTGACTCAGCTTTGAGCAGTGAGTCTGTCTTGGAACTGGCTCTATCAGACATGGGAGCAGCTTCTGGCATCTTTTCGCAGAAGTCAGCCCTGCAGCCCTTCCACTACCAAAACCCTTCTGCATAAACCCAATTCAGATTCTATTAAAGGAACAATTGAAGTTTAGTATTTTTAAGCTAAAATAGAGAGCTTTTGATTAGGAAGACAAAGAATATGAGTATCTTCGGTGACGTAAGGATTCATTGTTATGAATGGAAAACAAAAATGAAATAAAATAAGAACACAATGTAAGAATGTGCAAATGATCATATTAGGTCATACTGAAGGTCCATATAGCTCCATATTTTGTTTCTAAATGGTGGTTATGTTTATGAAATTAAGAACATAACAGCCATCGGCTGCTCAGATCAAACAACTGTCCTTGTGGAATCTCCTTCCTTGGAAGTCTTCCAGATTTGGCTATGCAAGTCTTGGCCAACACAGTGAGGACAGTAGTGCCACCCAAAGTAGGAAGTTAGATTAAAGGACCTCCGGAGATCCCTCCCAACCAATTTTTTTTTAATTCATTGTAACAATATTTTCCCCAGTATTTTCTCCTTCCCTTCACTGATTTATTGTGGATCAAGGACATCTCAAGCCAAAGACAGTTTTTATTTAGTGACCTTTAAATAGTGACCCTTTTTTCCCCCAGTGTTTCAGATGAGAAATAATAATAAGGCACTTATCCTTCAGAAAACAACCAAATGCTTTCCATGGTAAATCTACTACTAGATGACCTGGTCTTTGAACTTAAAAAAGGGTGGTGGCAGGATAGGATTCTCCAGGTCTTTTTTCACTTTTTTTCATGCTTCTGAAAATATGTTTCCCAAATATTTGTTCTGTACTGCAAGCACATTTCCCAACAGGAGGGTTTTGCAAGTGACAGTTTCCTTGATAACCTCAGGCTGTGAGGGAGCTGCATGACCAGACACTGGGAGGTTTTATGTGCATGTTCTGAGTCAGTTTTTCACTTCCATTGCAACAATAAATAATTAACTGCATGAAGACCAGCCCTTAGAGGGCAGCTTGTCGCAAAAAGTTATCAACCCACTAGGCAAAGCCACACAAGAGCTTGTCATGGTCACCAGCTTCCCTTTTGTATTAAGAAACTGCTGTTATTTGTGGCTTAAGATATCTTCCTTCACTGTGGACGGGAGGAGGGAGGAAATAATTAGCTGCTGGCAAGCATGTGGGAAGGAAATTAGTCATCATCACTGACAAATGAAAGGAGACGGTCTCAGCCACAAATTGTTTTAAGTCCCACACACATTCTCCAAGTCTCAAAGGTCAACCTGGAGGACTGCATGAACTGAGTGCTGGAGTGTCACTGAGATTGCCCAGCCAGGATCAGGGCTACACTGACGTTGTATAAGCAGCTGTACAGACACACATGCCCTAAAGTATATTGACATCTATGAATGCTCACATGATTTTTTTCACAGGGGCAGATCTGGATTTGTCATGGATGGGGAGATAACAAAGACCATGAGGTGACTGAACAGCAGTGAATGTAGCATACTTTGCCTCCTCAAGTTTCATGTTTGTGTCTACTGCTGGTTACAGGTCTCAAATTTCTCATGCCCCAGAAGTCTTTTTTATGACTGCCAGATAAGAAATTTCAGTGAGGTAGATTTGTAATGTCCATGTCCCTTATAAATAATGCTGTCTTGTTATCGGGAGACAAGAAAAACAAAACACAAAAGCATGAAAAGTCAGTCAATCCAAACATGGTTTTAGGAAAGGTCAATGCACAATCCTACTTAACCCCATCCCAAGGTCTTTGCCAAGCCATGAGATACAATAACAACCCAAAACTCCCACTGAAGTCTTTTTGTCATACTTCTAGCCACAGCCACCTCACTCCTTTTCATCTTTTGATCTCTGTCAGGGTATCTATGAAACTCCTGACAGCAGGTAGGCAGCTGGTGGGTCATGACTGCTGCTTATGACACCAGTAATGATTGTCCTCTTGGTACCTTGTGTTCCCACCATCTGTCATATTTGCGTACTGTGTTATGTTTTTTCTTTGCATTGCAAACTCTTCAGGGTTGGATTTCTTTTGACATGTATCTCTGAAGTGTCAAACACAGTAGGCTTTTACTTTAAAAGTCCTGGACTTGTACTATTTGACATATAGAGAATAAAAAATAATAATCAGCTATTTTTTTAAGCAGTGAGAAAGCCAATGTCTGGGTTAGTCATATTCTCAGAGACATATAAGCCTGTTCCTAAACCTGATAGAATTTATGACTTATAGGAAAACTAATAACTTTTTGTAATTTTCAAAAGAAAAAAGCTATTACAGCTGGAAATAAAATATTAAGTGAAGTGGGCACAGCAACTGAACTGGAGCATTAGTTACACCTGGTACCTATGATTTTGCTTTTCTTTCCCAACAATATGAGAGTGTCGGACACATTCAGTATGTGATACCTATTTCCCCTGTTGCTCTTTAATAACTATTGTTATATAGCTTTTTCTCTGGACAGAAAGAGTAATTCTCCTGTCCATCACACAAGATGTAACTGCATGTAGAGAAAATAAAAGCATTGGTATTACAGCTGTATCTTTGGTTGCATTTATTTCCTTCAATGTCAATTCTACTTTCAACATACCCCTCAGCAACAAGTGCTAACATTAAACAATCAATTAAAGGTAAGATGGAAATTAAATATCTTTACTTTCTGAGTGCTACAACACTTATTGCATGTCCCAAACCTCGTCATTGCACTGGAGTGTTCGAAATAAAACATTTTAAAGTGGGATGGTTCCACAAAATAGTAGCCTGTCTCGCAGAAATTAAAGGTGTTATAAAATCCAAAGCACTGCAGCTCAAGCAAGCACCTTCTGAGTCAGTGTGGTTATTGTAGTGAAACAGTAAGAAGTGGTAGTGAAGAGCAAATTAGACATGAACATGGGTTACAAGAGCACAAAGCTTTCGGTAACACTTTGCTGGGCTGCAGGCACAAAAATATGAGCCTGCATTTATAACCAACAAAAAGTTGGTTGTCTCTGACTCAGAATATAGCTGGAATCTTACCTCCAATTCCAAGTATAAAAAAAAAAAAAAAGTAAATTCACATAAAAAATCAAATGGGTTTGTATTTGGAAAATGTGACTAACAGAAGAAGCTATACACAAAATCTACAACCTCCCATTCAGTTAATTCCTCTAGAACTACTCCTCCCTGAAAATAAGTTCTAATTGTCATCTGCCCCTCTTCTGCCACCAATAAGTGGTAAATTCTGTTTGTTGATCCCAGGACATTCTGCAAATATCCAGGTCTTGGTGAAGGCATCACTGTAAGGAGCATGGGGCAAATACAGAGATATAGTAAAGAATAAGAATACTCTTAGTCTGAAGAGATCTAATAGTAAGGAAAATATTTTTAGATAAAAATACCTTGTTATTACCTTTATCTATGTACAACCTGTGTAGCAGAAGAATGAATTACATTTCACTTGTTTATTTGTTTGTTTTTTTAATGGACAACTTGTGGGCCACATACGTAAAAATCCATGAGTTCAGTGAAATTATCTAAAGATTTACATAGCCATGACTGGTGGTCTGGCTGCAGCCACCCAGCAAGACAAGCATGGAAATACCACTTAAAAGCTCAGTGTTCACATCTTTAATCTTGTCCCTCTCTTTTTTTTTTTTTTCCCTCTGGCTTTTGGATTTTTTTATATTGTGCTAATCTCCCTAAGAAGTCACTCAACTTGGACATTCTGCTCAGCATCACGAGGTGGACCTGCCATGGAGGAGAAGTGTGATCAGCCACAGTAAAGAGACATTTCTCTCCAGGGCAGGTAGTATCTTGTGAGAGTGGTGTGTATCAGTGATAGAAACTGTCACCCTTCGTGCTAAAACCTGGATGACACAGTATCACCACTGTAAAGAAAAATTTTACATTTATGGTGAGATGATATTACAGTTGGATGGTTCAATAACTTTTTTTCAATTCTGATTTCTGAGTTTACTCCTGCGTAGGATTTCTCACCATCTCTCTGAGATCGTTACATTTCCTATGCTACTATAAATAACACCCTTTAAATATTCATCTGCAAACATGTGTTCTAATAAATTATATAAAGAGTTCTTATGATTCATTACAAATTATTGGATCCTAAAGCCCTGTGAAAAGTATCTGATTTTGAAAAATCTGTGGGTTTTTTTTCATAATGTGAGAAAAATAACAAAGCTTGAATCATCTTTTGGGATACATCTCTGCCACCTGAGGTATGGTCTAACGTTATGGAAATCAATAGGAGCTCTTCTGTCAATTACATTATGTACTGGGTCAGACCTGCAGAATATTATGCATCTATTTGCATTGGTTACAGGCGCTTTTTATTCTCACTCCTGGAACTGGCTGCAGCATTATCACTGCTTTTTAGAAAGGGCAATGTAGCATGCCAGTTTGAAAGACTGTTGCCTTCTGGTCATACTCAGTTAGGAATAAACAGATGTAATTTCCACATTTCCCAGGTCCAACCTTATACTGAAACACTACTCCAAAGCACATTCCCCCTTCTGTAATGCCATTATTCCCAGCACTCAATTGTCCCTCTCCATATCATTGACTTCTTTGCATCTCTAAGACTGCAGTTTCCTTTGTGCAGGGCTCAGGCTTCGTTTTCTCACACTAAGCAATCACACAAAACGTCCTGAACCTACAACTCCTTTAGCTACTCTGGGACAGATTCCTATTCTGATAAAAATTTATTAAATTTTAGAACTGTGGAACATAACCTTTGGGGTCTAAAAAGAACAGGTCATTGGAGGTTGTCAAAATACCATGAGAATTAAGAGCTAGGAGGTTACTGTTGCCTGGGGATCATGGGAAGGTGGGAATAACTGGGACTAGCACAATGCAGATTAGTAAAGAGAAAACTGGGCTGGGACATGGATTGCACTTTTGTCTCTGGCTGTGTGATGTGATGTCCTACCTCAAGCCGATCTTTGTCATGGCACACCTGATATAAGCACCACTCTCATGCGAAGTAACAGGAGCTTTCCAAGAAAACTTAACAAATTTTGGTTTATTCAAGGCTGAAATCTAAATCTCTCTCAGTTTTGCCTTAGATGCTTGCTCATATTTTAATCCTTAACTGGTGATATGATAAAGCAACTTGCTACAAAGCTGAGGTTGCTGTTCACAACCAAGAGGAATTTGGAATTTTCCTGTGTCATTAGTCCACAATAAAACAATAATTAAAAAAAAAAAATTAAAAAGTCTTCATAGTTAAATGGTTACAGAGTGATTTTACTAGTAAGTGGTCATTAAAAGCAAATTCACTGACACTGACTGTTGATGTGCTTACAAGCCTTAAGATTTCCCATAGGAATTCCATTGGAAAAACAAAAAGAAGGGACTAAAGTTGTAAAATCTAAGTTGGAGTAGCACAAGAGTCAATAATCACTGGAAGGTTTTTAGGGAAGAAGGGAAGGAAGAAGAACTAACCCTTTTTTTAAAATTTATCAAGGGCCCTGTAACCAGCATCTTTTTGTGTTTTCCCCAACCTCCCCTTTATTAACTTTTACTGACATTTTGAAATATGAGTTAGTCAGTGAAACTATAAATAAGCCACCACCACCCCCCACACCCCCCCAGTTCCAAATACAGTGTATTATATTCAAAGCCTTCATTTCTGTTTTGCATAATTGACATCATTATCTGTCAGGTTGCTGGGCTCAGGTTTGCAGTCGTTATGAGATCATTAGAAAAAGGGTTGTAATAAGTTCAGAAGGCCAGTCGGCTCTATTCTAATCACTGGAGAAGAGAGTGCTGATAGGGGCCTCGGGGAGAAAGTATTGAAGCAGCTAGAGGATTTTTAATGACCAAATCAAGTTAGGAAAATCACCACCTGTGCCTCAGTGAACAGGATAATTTCAGCTTGGAGTGAGGGTGAGTATAAAATGGATTTTTAATCACTTTTATTTTTCTCACCATTTTTATTTGATTTTTTCTTTTTTTTTCTTTTTTTTTTCTTTTTTTTTTTCCCTTGGGATGGGGTTGGTGTCTGGGCATCTACAGAGCAGAGCAGCAGAAAATAGGAAAAAAGTCCAGAAAATAAGGTTACTGAAGGAGAATAAAAATAATGTCCTGTAGTAGCTGAGTGATGAGTTGCAGGTCAGAACAGAAACTTGGCAAATTCAAGGAAACATCAAACATTTCAAAATCAAGGAGAAACAGTTCTGTAACCTAAAAATGAGAAGTGCAGTCTTTTTTTCAGTAGTCAGTGGGGAGAGAAAAGCATTGCCTGCAGATGTTTCAGTCCATCATAATTTAAGTGTCTGAGGCGATTGGATGGGTAACTTGTCTGGGAGTGTCTGCTTTTCTCCATTCACTCTAGAGGGAATACAAATGAGTAGATGAGTTAATAAAGCTAATTATTAGACAGTTAAATGCTCACTCCAATAGTTAAATGACTCTCAGTCATTATTAACTCTAGTAGACTCAGGCACACTTATTCTGCCTTAGACTGGGCATTGTACTTGAGTTTGCAGTTACTCAGTTCTTCCCCCAAAAATTGGTACACCTGTCGTTTATCTTGCCCATCCAAACATCTCCAAAAATCGTATTGCTCTCTTCCATATTGCTATTTTCCATTCTTCAGAGATATCTATATAATATTTTCCAGAAGGAGTAGAGCTCACCTTATCTATACTCCTGAGCAGATGCTGTAGGAAACCCTAAGCACAAGTTAAGATGTAACATCTTTCATCAGCACTCAGTAGGTGGGACTAAACACCATGTTATTTGTATTCAAGAGGCTTCTAGTTAATATGGAGCACAGGCAGAGAAAATTTCCATCTGCTTTGGATGCAAATAGAATGAGCTCATGTCTACTCAGAGGGCAAGAGCCCATGTAGGTATATCCTATGTCTGGCTTATCTGTTAGATAATAAATTAATCAGAGCAAGAGAAATCTCCTTTTTGTACGTTTGTACAGCCCTCAGCACAGGAAATTATGGGTTCTGCTGAGGTCTGAAAAGGCCACTCCATTATGAAAACTAAAATTAAGAGTGAATGCATTGTCATCCATATCTTCATTAAATAAATAAATGGAGCACATTAAAGCCAAGGTGAAAAATATTCAACAGATATACTTCTAATGGAAAGATCATTTAATTGAAAAATAATCTGTTCACAATATTCTCGTATACATTATTTTATTAGTTCCTATTACCAAGAACCCATTTACTCTGCATCCTTTGGAAGATATTATAAGGAGGGGAAAATTCAGACTAGATGAATGGATAATATGTGGGATGAATGACTCTTCCTGTGCTAATATATCTTAGATTAACTGAGGTAGGTAATTAAAATAATTTTTTTAAAACCAGATATAAGTAAGGAGACTGACTAAGAAAAAGATAGTGTCAAGTGGTTGGTTTTTTTTTCTTTCTTTCTCTGTGTCAGACTTTTTTTTCTCTGTCAAGGGAGGTTGCTTGCTTGAAGGCTTCTTTTCTCTCCTCTTTTTTTTTTTTTTTCCCTTCCTCTTTTTCCTCACAGAAACCTTTGACTTTATTATGAAACACTGCCATCCACAAGAGGGGCTATTTAAAGCAAGGAAACAGATGGTAGTTCCCTTTCTCTATTTATACTATCAGTTTTGTGGTTTTCTTAATTCAAAAATAGTGGTTTAGGCCACGAAAGAGCATGTTATGCTGTGTGAAATTCCTATATAAGATTACCCAGTAAATTAATCAATAATGGCCCTACCAGTTCTCAGAAAAATCAGATTTTACTTCTCGACTAAATAAAACTATGAATCTGATCTCCTCCCATTTCTTTTCTCTAAAGTTGGAGGAATCAAACCATCTGACCCTTGTTCATTCCCTTTGCAATCACTCCAAGAGATGTGGAATTATTGGGAAGCTTCAGTTACCTCAGTCATCAAAAGCAGCACTTTTTTGACCTTCCTAGTTTTGAGATGTGTTCTGTATACATTCTTGTTAAATGTTTTGTTATTTTCATGGACGTTAAAGGCAATTCATAACCTTGAATAAGTTAGTACATCTCCTGCCTGCCACAGTTCCCAGCTAGCTCTGGATGGTCGGCAGAACCTTCAGCACTAATGTAGGATTCACCTCAGTGACTTGAACTGTTAAGCTACTCCTCTGGTCTCTCTATTTAGCCATTAAAGAGAAACAAACACTTTTAGAAAAGAATTTTTATGTACCTTATATAGGATGACTCCATCATCTGAAAGAATGTATTTCTGTCTGTTGACTATAACACCAGCTGACATTCTTTTAGAATCATAGAATCATTAAGGTTGGAAGAGACCTCCAAGATCATCGAGTCCAACCGTCAACCCAACACCACCATGCCCACTAAACCATGTCCCTAAGCACCTCATCTACCCATCTTTTAAATACTTCCAGGGATGGTGACTCAACCACTTCCCTGGGCAG
>NW_008824437.1:2489801-2499850 GCF_000699105.1 Pygoscelis adeliae
CCCTCTGCAGAGCCTTCCTACCGTCAACCAGATCAAGACTCCCGCCCAACTTCGTGTTGTCTGCAAACTTACTGAGGGTGCACTCGATCCCTTCGTCCAAATCATTGATAAAGATATTGAACAGAACCGGCCCCAAAACTGAGCCCTGGGGAACACCGCTCGTGACCGGCCGCCAACTGGATTGAACTCCGTTCACCAATTTTATCTCTAACTTCACATCATCTGAATATTCATAAAGCATAGCATGAACTATTTTTTTCCCTGATCTGCCTTCCATGGTCTTATGTCATTATGTGAAGAATGACAGCTTGAACCCTCTGTATCTAAGAACACCCGTATTTCTAGGCACTGCATTTACTCAGCATTGACCAAAGACAGTGGAAGAATTTCCACTGAACATGTGGCAGGCCACTATGCTGAAAGAGTAGCTCCTGACATCAATAAGCAAATGAATCTGTAATTATAAGATCAACATTCTGAAACATTTAGTTATGTCTGCAGCAAAAGATATGAAATACATCTTAAAATGACCACAGTTCACCTTAATGGAGAAAGCATGTCTCACTATGCATGACAGATATAGCCTCTAGAAGCACTCATATGAAGAGCAGTTTGACATGGAGAAGTGTTCCTGCAAAGTTCAAATTTCTATTTGAGCTAGCTCAAATTTGTGAATCATCTTGGTTCTGACGCTCACGTCAAGAATTCAATATAAGAAACTTTCTGCACTCACACAGACTATGTGCACGCTGAGTTTTGTTCATCACCAGAAACTCTTTAAGGACTCCAGATAAGAACAATTAATCAAGTGAAAATTTATTTTAGTATGTGATTTGATTTAGTTACTGTCTTAGGCTGTAGGCTCAAGTACACATAAAGCATACTTTTATGCATACTACTGACTTTCCAAAGCCCCTCCTGAGTTGTGTGTGTGCCAAAGTATCAAGGTTTAGATGATAGCTCTGCTTGTACTGAGGTTTTTGACCTCAGCCCTTCATTAATCTGTATGGTAAATTCTGCTACCCTTTTAGAAGATCAGTATGCTATTCTGCAAATTAATCCACTGGACAAAATACATCACCCTTACTCAGACAGAGAAGTGCCTTGCTATGTAGTCCCACTGAATTTAATGACTGAGCTGAATAAGAAAATATTGATAAAAGTCAAATGAGTAACAGAATGTGGCCCATAATCAGCATAGATAGAAACTAAGGATTTAAATTCTTCTTTTCGCTTCCTTTATTTTAAATGAGGTGTTTGTAGAACTTAATTAAAAACTCAGAAAATCTTTTATTTGCTGGGCAGAGATTTTTTTTTTTCTTTTAATAAGGGCTATAGTTTCCAGTGATGAGTTTGGAAACCCACCATATCCTGTCATTGATGAGTCCCCTTTCCTAGCCTTTGACCTGATCAAAGACAGTATAAAGCTAGTAACTGCACACTAAAGAGTTATTATTTTTCTTTGAAAAATCTGTTTTCTACAGAATTGGACAAATATTCACCTTTCTGTTGACAAGTGTGGGCTTGTTAGATGGCTTTTCCTGATACATGAATATTATACTGCTAATTGGATCTGCTTTAATATTTAGCTTTGCCAATAAGAGTATGAACATGCCAAAGGAACCACAGAAAAGATATCAGAGCCAGTAAGTTAGCTTCATCAGACATCTTCACCCTTTTTTTCCCTGCTTTTATCATAATGAAAACATATGTTAATTTTTTATTATTATTTTTTACTCTTATAAACAAATCTGTGAGATTAAATACTTCCTTTGGATATAAATCTCCTGCACAAGAGCTGATGGGGGCTTAGTGGCATTTATTGATGAAAACTTTCTGAAAGTTTTTTTTGTCTCAATTGGAGAAGCCATTTTGGATCAATTTACGTCTAGTAAATCCATCCTGTATTGATTTCCTCCTGAGCAGATGGTCCTTTTTGCGTCCAAAAAGAAGTTACAGTAACAGAATTTTAAAATACAATGAATGTTGGAGTAAATATATATATGTAATTATTATTATTATTATTATAGTAGCTTGTTTCTTATCTACTTACTAGGTATACAGACTTTAACCTAACATGCAGATATTTTGATCTGAGCACACTTATTACACAGTTGCTTGGGATTATGAGAGATTCTCCATTGACATAAACTGTGCCAAGAACATCTTTCAATTTTTCCTCTTTAAGGAAAAGTTTTGGACTCTATGCCTTCATGAGGAGACTACCTGTGGCTCAGCACTGGTCAGAGGCTTCCAAATATGACTCTTTCTGTTATAGCATTCTGCACACAGCCCAGTAGCATCACATTGAGAAAGAAACAGCATACAAGACCACGAGTGGTGCAGAAGTGGGAAAAAAAGGAAGTCACTTGCTGGTTCATAGTAGGAAAAAATTTTACTAGATTATGCTGGACAAATAGGCAGGTGAAAGGAGAATGACTAGCTCTACAGTTTCTGCCAAAGGCTCTGAGATAGCTGCAAGCCAAGTCTTCTACAGAAGTAGACTGAGATGATATCGATAAATCCTTCACTTAGTGGAAAGAGGTGTGGTCTACACAAAAAGCAAATGAAACACATATAGCTGAATAAGGATTAGATCTGAGCTCCCCAGGCTTTACCTAATTAGCATTGGTTCTCCAACACTTGGCTTCTGTTAGCAGTATATGGTTACAAGAGTGCTTCCTAGGGAAAAAAGGGCTTGTTGACCACGACTCACTATCCTATAATACCTAAGAATGGTCAAGCCTTACAATACTTATCTTAACTCAGATAACTAGGTATGCCATTCAAATACCTTAACAAAATATCTAATCCTTTCTTTGAAGTATTTTATACTTGAAATGACTAATAATCAATTCTTTAGCTGTCAGATTTATGCCTAAGTCATTTTATCCTCCCCCCCCCCCCCCCCCCCCCCCCGCCCCCCCCCATTACACTTCTTCTTTCTGAAAACTAAAAACAAACTTGAAGAAAGAACAGTCAATCAGCAGTGTTCAAAGCTATGGACTATTTTTTTTTTTTCTTTTTACTGAAGCCTTGGACTGGATTATATTTTTTCCATGAGAGCTGAGTCTTTCAAGTATTTGGAAAACTGCAGTAACTGAATGCACAGAACACAACACAGTACTCTCCTATCTGATAATGCAAATAATAAATTTCTTTTTCCTGTTTCTCTAGGGAAAACATTCAGGTGACAGATGGTAATTGCTAGGAAATAAAGAGAAGACTTTATTACCCAAACAGGCCTGAAAGTGATATAAATTTCCTAATGACTTTCCCATGGAAAGACATCTTAATAAATGGATGAAATGAACATTTTCTATGAAGATTTGAATTCTAATTTAAACTCTGATCACGATCACCAAGACCAATGCTCCTCCTCCATTCTGTATCACTATACCATGAGCTCCAACATCTAGAAATGTTGGAGTTGAATGTTGAAAAATCAGAGTTGTTATCATTCAGATTTCAGGTGGAATTGTGATTCTAGGAGTCACATACTAAGCATTATACTAAGCATTATACAAATACATAATACAGGGCAGTCCAGATGCACCTTTTAAGCAGATGAGATGATCAAAGCACAGGAGGGGAAATAAGGACATAGAATTATTCAGGCATCAGTGACAGAACTGGAATTGCTTAAGGTCATAAGAATTCATTGGATCTAGCACTTGCTATTGGAGAAAATGGAATTTCTGCTCCATCAGAAATCAAATGGTCTCTCAATTTGATCATAGTGTCTCAAATGTCAAACCTCACCATTTTCCCTTTCCCTTTGTGGGAAAGAAAGCTGTACTGCCACAAGGGTTATATTACTAATAGTGCTCAGTTTTCATACAGTTTGAAAAGGAACAGAAATATTTAGCGTGGAGGGGAAAAATGACTGTTTCTTTGACTTCTTACCTACCATCATTTGAAGGAAGTATTATTCACCTCCACCATCCTCACTTTTCAACTTCTCTGCATAAGTAACACAAATGGATGTAGATATGGATGTTTCAAAAACAGACATTTAGATATATATGAAGTACAAAAATACCTATTGCCCTCTATCATAGATTTTTATTGGGTCTGGATTTACATCAGCAAAACTATTACTGACAAATTGACACTCCTGATAAAGGAATATTGTAAGATTACACATTTCTAGGAAAAGTTTTGCTATGAAGCAGAAACTAAATAAAATTTAAGATACTGCAGCTGAGGATTTTAAATCAAGGCAATATTCTGATCCTCAGTATTGCATCAGTGTTCCACTACCTAAACAAAGAGAGAAGAGGAAAAAAAAAGTGTTGACTTTGCATTACCAGCTAAACACTTAGCACACATGACTGAGCATGACCTTTCTGTTCAAACACATGCTCTCATCAGCCAGGACAATAGAAGATGTCAGGCTGTAATGTTTGATATATATTCCACACGCTTGGTGAGCTGGATATGGCCCATTTTACTTTCCGATGAAGTAAGCGGTCCTGAACATACAATCATTTCTGGTAATTGCTTTTCTTTTTTTTTTTTTTTTCTTTTTTCTCCCCTCTGCATTGCAATGTTGGATGAAATATTTTGTTTTTATTTTCTTGTTTTTATGCCAAAGTATATACAGCTTTCTAACAAAAGCATTTGCCTTTGTGTTTAACTTGAGTTTTCAATGATATTCAAGCTGATAGAATAGATGCAGATAGAATGGTCTTCAGGACCAAATGTCAAGTAAACACCCAGGGAGTTGATGACTTTTTAAGGGAATTTCCTGTTAGATGTGAAACTAACATATTTGTTTCTTATAGAGATGAATCAGTAACAGGTTGTACCATTAAAAAAAAGATTTTACATTCAAAATAGAAAAAATAAAGAAGAGTAGACCAAACTGCTTTCCCATAGAGGCAACCGTGACAGTGATAAGAAGACTGTGTAACCATTTCTCTGTGCTCTCACTGGAATCAAAATCTTAGCTGGTAGCTATAAGGGTCATAAAGTACCTATTTTTCAACTTCCTCCACATTAAATCTTAAGGCTTTGATTGGTGCCTTTGATCCCACCACTGATGGAAAAAGTGGAGAGAAATGGAGAATGTGGGAGGCAATTTCTTTTATTGCACCAGGAGTTGCATCCTGATGCCATTTCTTGTATTGCATCAGAATCAGTCACATAACCTCAGTTATTTCTTTTTTTTTTTTTCCAGGAGGCCACTATTCTACCTCTTCATTTGCTACCTGAGGCACTCATCCTCATGGTCTCTGACAGAAAATACAACACACTGGAAACAGGACACCCTCCAGTACTTGTTCTTCCCCATCACCTTCTTTTGACATCAGTGGTACTGCTGGTCTCCACAGCCAAGCCAGATTCAAATCTGAGCTCAAATTACCAAAGAGGTAACCAATACCATCCTCACCAATTTCAAATAAAGGCTGTGAAGTCATAGATCAAAGAAGTGGGTTTCTTTGCAACAGCTTTGCTACTTTACAGGGGTTCTTTCGGTCTTCAGCAAATCTTAAATAACCCATCTTTGTGTTACAATGAGAAAAGCTCTGTTTTCCTTCTCTGATTATTTTCTTTTTTTATCTGTATTCTATACAAAATCTTCAAGGTTAATTTCATATAATAATTAAAATCACATTTTGTGCATGTTATATACTTATAAGCCATTTGAGGGTATCAAAACATAAGATTCATTTCACCCACCTCCACCTAATAACTCTCAGTAATACTACATAAAAATCCTGTAGGCAATGGAACATGAAGAATAATTTGCATTGCCACAATGTATTAGGAAAACTTGGATTCTGGCCATAATGCTGAAGTCCTGGCTGTATTTTTTGCTGGGAGTGCAAAGTTCTGTAGTGACAACTACAGACTTGGATCTTGGTTTGGCTTTGCATTTCATGCAAAATATGGCATTTCAGCAGATAATGTCTCCAGTCCAACAAAGCAGGATTTCCAGCCAAATTCTGACACAGTGTGATCCAGGAGTATTGTGAACTATTTACCTGAAGGAAAACAAATATCTTTAAAATGAAATCTTCTCACAATTTGATTGGCCAAGAAATGCTTCTAAAGAGGTGATTATCAAAGACTTCTTATAGGCAGTTTTCTGATTTTCATCACTTCATGATTGATTCATAGTAGGGGCTCAAACCAGTGTCTGTGGGAGTCAAAAAGGTTTCTGGCACTGCAGTGATCTGCAATAGATTGTCATCCCTTTTTACTTTCTACGTACTGCATCAAGGCACAAAGACCAAATCCGAAAAAGGAGTTCAAGCATAAAGAGAATGAGAAGTCTGACCAAAGCAGAAGACATGCTCCCTTGAAGAAGTCAAATGCCCAGGACAGGTCCTGATGTCCCATTCATTGCTGCTTCTTTGCCTGAATGACTGCGGACTACATCTCTATGATATGCAAGTTGGATTACTGTGAAAGAAATATAGTTTAAGTCAACCAGAAAGTGAAACAAAAAGTTTGGTGCAAAACTGGAGAAAGTGTATGTAACACATCAGGGATCGACACAATAAATGGAGTAGTGAAAGTGAATCCAGAAAGCAAGATGGACATAATTGTCAGACATGAAAAGTAGTAAGGCTGACAGAGGACAAACTTGTTCTTAGCATGATCACCTAGAAGTATATTCAACTCAGGTTTTTATGTGGCCTGTATTTCTTCAGAAAACCTTGTGAGAGGTGGGATATCACACAATCTGCCTAAGAAAGCCTGTTATCCCCATTTTACACAGGGAACTCAAAGCAAGAGTTCCCGATACCTCAAAGTCTGCCTAAACTGGGACTCCAGGAGAGTTTAGATACAGATCTACTTTATGGTTTTCTGTATCACTCTGTTCTCCAGGTGCTTCCCCTGATCAGCCTGATGATGCCTTTTGTGTGTTCCTCAACATACTCTCTGGCCAGATGATGAAGCAACTTTTCTCCTTGGAACATTTTCTCCTTTGGAACAGAGGAGTATCCTTGCTCCTGAGATTCAACGTTAAGCTGAGTAGATATTTCCACTGCTATTTTCTCTGGTCATCTTTTAAACAGAAAAACTTCTATCCAATCAGCCATCTATTTTCAGGAGATGATTTGTCTGAATCCCAAGTAAGCAGAAACCCCCATTATGCCAACCCAATTTTGGTACCTAAGCCCACAAAACTAAGTATACTCCTCTCTCATCTTTTTTCTGCACCAGTCTAGCTGTATCCTCTGTCAGAGACGGCTTTCTGGATCCTTCTTTCATTGGTTATTTGGAGAAACTAATACACCTTATTGCCTCCTTTAGACTGCTTTATCTGTTTTGGCCAAGTACCTACCTACATTTCCCGCTGTGCTGGCAAGTAACTAATGCTCATGGTCAAAAAGAAAATCTACAGTGAAGCAAGAAATAGAATCCATGTATCTCAAACCCCAATTTATAATCTTAACACCTACACCATATTCCAAATCTGGGGAAAACAAACAAACAAACAAAAAACTAGAAATACTGTACTGTGAGGGTTTTAGCACCTCCCTTCTAGAATCAAAGAGGGGATTATTCCACCATTGATTTTCTGGGACTCATTTATTCTAAGAGTGCCAAATAAGGCTCATTCCTGCAATATAAACTTCATTGTGATTTTAAAGAAACTACTCACATGTCTTGTATTAAGTACACATTTAAATGTCTGTGTGACTGAGGCTTAAGAAATTAGTTTGTACTATTTTCATATTCCTGCCCCTCATTCTCCCAAATCATCCTACTCCCTTCCCACTATTGTTTTCATTCATTTGTGTTCTCAGTTGTCAGGATTGAAAGCTCTTTGGAATACTTGTTTACTTTTCATTTGATTCATTTTTCTATAAAGCCTAATACAATAATCTGTTAGTAGAATTTTGCACATTATATTAAAACACATACAAATTATAACAAAAACACAACTATTCACCTCTGGAGAGGGAATTGGATGAGACCACATCAATAAATCTCTAAAGCAATACTGGTATTAGTAAATTAAACATTTCCAGGATGATTCTCTGATACTGAGACCATCTGTCACGGAATTGTATGTGTCCACACGATTAAGCTCTAAAACTGCATAGCTAAATCCAAACATGTTTAGGAATGTTTTCAGATCCATGAAAGCTACTAAACTGTGCTCATAAGCTTATTCAGAAAGTGCCAGTTGTCCAAAGCTAAAACCATATCAAGGACCATTCTAGCAATTCAGTGATTGAACAGGAACATTTCTTGATGCTGTTCAACTTACTATTCTTGACATAGTCTAGAGATGCAAAAGATAAGCAAAAAAGCTGTGATAAGAAGCCATTGAAAAGTAAGAAGCAATGGTCAGTGTCTGACACACGGGAAATCTAAGCTGAGGTCTGCAAACCCCCATCTTTATAACTCAAATTGGCAGAACAGTTCAATGTTCCTGTGCTCAGGACAGCATTAACCTGAACAGTTAACTGTTCTTTTCTTGCTGTTGTTGTTGTTGTTGTTTTTCCTCTGCTTGAGAATGACATTTAAGACTACTTCGTGTAAATACTGAAAAGAGAACTGTTCCTCAGGCTGTGACAGCAAGAAATTTAGCATTTGAAGAAAAAGATTGTCTGAAGGACCAGACTTTTGCCCTGTGAAGTGAGTCACATTCTGAACAAGAGGAGCAGCAATAAAACTACAAGAAAATACATCTTTTTTTTTTTTTTTTTTTAAATATGGTTATGGGCATTACAGATCTCAGAAGAACGACGCAGTGATATTCTGTCTCCAAAGACAAACTGGGATCATAAGCAGCTCAGCTTAGTTACTAATAAGACTGAGATTCTAATTGAGGTTTAATGACATGGAACTTACACTGATGCTCTTAGAAAAAGAGTGAACTTCTCAGTGAGGTCCTGTTCTCGACTGCTGGCACTCAAGGGCAGCCAGCCCAAACCATTTGGTTGGGCTATACTGGGAAGAACTGAGAGCACTCTGAGACAAGAAGCTCATGTTATTAATTTAGGCTCAGTTATTAATATGTTAATGAAATATCAGCCACAGTATAGAGCCAGGACAAAAGGAAAAAAAAAATGAGAAAGCAAACCCACTGAATGAGAAACATTGTCGGTAGGCTCAAGTGAGGCTCAGTTATACAGAAATCTGTGGGTCCTCTTGCTTTAGAGGAAAAGTCATATGCATACCTTTTAAAGAGGGATAGATTAAAAAAGGTTGATGGCTAAGCTATAGCATTTTTCTCATTTCGTTTTCCTTCCTTCTCTGTACTCTAAGCCCAAACATGCTTCCAGGCACTGTGTCTTTAGGCACCTATGACTTAAGGCACCCGTGACTAAAGGCACCCAGAATATCTTTGTCATAAATGTTCATCATTTTAGAATCCTACCTGAAAAATCAGGAGAGCAATGCTTATATGCTTTTGAAAAAATCTTTGGTAATACTAGCTGGAAGATTTCTTATCTTGGAAATGTAAGTAACAATTTTAATCTTTATTTCCCCAGACGCATTACCTTAGCATTTGAGGACTTGACCCTACTTATGTGCAGCACTGTATTGTTTTCTGCCAGGTCTTCTATAACTGTTATGTACATGTCAGTATGTTTTGCATTTGAATACACACTATTTGGAAAAGTTTATATAAAGTAAAGAACATTCATTTTGAACCTGTTTGAGCAGAGGGGTTAGACAAGGTGAGCTCCAGAGGTCATAGAATCATAGAATCATTAAGGTTGGAGGAGACCTCTAAGATCACCGAGTCCAACCGTCAACCCAACACCACCATGCCCACTAAACCATGTCCCTAAGCACCTCATCTACACGTCTTTTAAATACTTCCAGGGAGAGTGACTCAACCACTTCCCTGGGCAGCATGTTCCAATGTTTAACCACTCTTTCAGTAAAGACATTTTTCCTCACGTCCAATCTAAACCTCCCCTGGCACAACTTGAGGCCATTTCCTCTCGTCCTTTCGCCAGTCACTTGGGAGAAGAGACCGACACCCATCTCGCTACAACCTCCTTTCAGGGAGTTATAGAGAGCGATGAGGTCTCCCCTCAGCCTCCTTTTCTCCAGGCTAAACAACCCCA
>NW_008824437.1:2500310-2506977 GCF_000699105.1 Pygoscelis adeliae
AGATCATTGATAAAGATATTGAACAAGACCGGACCCAAAACTGAGCCCTGGGGAACACCGCTCATGACCGGCCACCAACTGGATTGAACTCCATTCACCACAACTCCCTGGGCCCGGCCGTCCAGCCAGTTTTTGACCCAGCACAAAGTACACCTGTCTAAGTCCTTTTCAACCTCAGCCATTCTCTGTTATTTTGCTCCAAACACAAAAATATATCCATGCTTAAGAATATGCTTCTGTAAGTCTTTGTTTTCTGGCATCACTCTCACTTCAGTCTCCTTATCCTGGGGAGGGTTGTGCTGTGGAGTGAGGTTTCTAAGTGTGGCAGATTCACAGCCTCACAAAGAAGGAAAGCGAGGGAAGAAAGATAGACAAAGCCCTTGACAACAGGACAAAATGGAGGAGATTCAGTAACAACAAATCCAGCTTTGTCTTAATGCCGTTCATCACACCATTAAAATGAATCCCTGGCAAACATGGGACAAAACTTCTGAACACAGAAAGACCCTTTGGTGGCATGGGACTGTAATGAAGCATCTGCTCTGCTGAATGCACATAGATACAGCAGGGGCTGAGGAAGAAGTGTTTAAGGAGACAGTAAAAACTACCTAGCAACCAGCACACTGCTGAAAATTAACTACTGCCTCACAGACCACAAAATGAGCACCCTAGGTTTCCTGAGCCACTGTATAAGACACCTAAGATTATTGACTTTCTTCCATTCAGCAGTGATATTTTGGGACATATTATGCATGTTATTTGCTTTATCAGAACAGGTGCCAATTAACAAATTTCTTAATATGCTACTGGACCATATAGTGCCTTTACTAAGGACTGTAGGGGCCCATTACACTAATGCTAAAGACATTAGTGAAGTCTACAGTGGCATAAAGGCATCTGCAGAACACAATAAAGTGTAATATAGTGATCCCTCAACTACTTCTGGGCAGATTGGTGTGTCCCTAAAGCATGATGCCTTACCACCCACTGATTGTAATGAGTGTCCTGAGAGCAAGAGAGAAAACTTGGAGCATAAAAACTTATCACGTCACTTCTGTCTCCACCAATTCAACATAATGAGCTGTCTGTTCCTGATTTAACTTTCTTCCTTTGTATTGACAAAGCCTCTTGTCATGTTAGCTTTCCATTTACGGAGATGAAAATAAAGATGAATGCATTTGTAAGAGCTGGAACTTTTTCAAATAGGGACCAGCACTTAGGTCTCTGTTTGTACAGCACCTAATATAATGAACAATGGACCCATGCCCAGCATTCTTAAATTTTGTCACATGAGAAATAATAACTGATATTACAGTTATTGTGTGCTTTGTTTTAGAATTATTACCTACTTTGCTCATAGCATCAGTCATATAGTCTATTCCTTAGTAGAGAGGCATAAACACAGATAAAGTAAAATAACAACGGCTGCTAATTAGGTTATTTCCACACATGAACTGATGTTCTCTATGTACTTTTCACACTTATTTATTCTAGGGTGGGAAGCAAAAAGTAAAATAAATTATGCTTCTTCTGTTTCCATACATTGAGATCTTTATTTATCAGCGTTAAGCTAGTGATTTAGTCAACCCAGAGGGGTGCCAAGAAGCTTGAGTAGCAAGGACAGAAAACATCCCAGAATAAGTGAAGTGATAGCTACCAAATGGAAGCCTCTTGATGGGAGCTGGAAAGAAGGTCTCAGACTTGCTGGAAAGTTGTCAGAAAAAAACAGATATTTACTGTTCTTGACCAATATTCAATATTTTGACATGTTGGTAATATTGCAAAGAAAACCTTTGAAAATCTGGAAACTCTTTTGCATACAGTGATTCCCATAATCCAAAAACACATTTGACACTTCTGGGCCACCATATTGCAGCCAGGTCATGTAAAAGTAGTCTTTCCTACACTACAACACAGAAAAGGTCTCATTACCTCATACACCCAAAGTATTAGAGTAAAAAGAAAACCCTGAAGAAGTTTGAGTAACACAGGAGAATTATCTCATTTCACAAAGACAGTCAAAAGTGCACTGTTTTTTCCAGTTTACTGAAAATATTTAACTGGCTGCAGTCCCCACAGTGTCTGAGAGCACATAATCTTCTAATATTTACCTTAATCACAAGTCTGCAAGATGCAAAAATGTATTTTTACCTATTTTATTGGTGGTTCTTTTTTAATATACCGAATGGGTCTAGTTAATGATTTTACCACTGTTGAAGAATATTTGATAATCAAAGCATTGGCTTTTTTTCTTTTCTTTTTTTTTTTAATTGGTTATTGCTGCTTTCCACAGAAACACAGATATTTCACTAAAATTATTGATGGGAAGATATCTGAAATCCAGGGAGAAATCTCTGCACACTGTAGCTACATCTACACCAATAAACTATGTGTACCCTGAAGCATTCCCAGACACTGAGATAAGCTGGCAAGGAGACCTGCATCTATGCCAATGAACTGTCAGCCACCGGAAGAGCTCAACGGCTTGGAAACTGCCTACTGGGATCCCTGGAATGGTCTAATTGCTAAATCTTATCCAGGAACCCTTTGGGACAGTGCAGCTGCACTGGGACAAAGTGTCTGAGAGCACATAATCTTCTAATATTTACCTTAATCACAAGTCTGCAAGATGCAAAAATGTATTTTTACCTATTTTATTGGTGGTTCTTTTTTAATATACCGAATGGGTCTAGTTAATAATGTTTTTACCACTGTTGAAGAATATTTGATAATAAAATCATTGGCTTTTTTTCTTTTCTTTTTTTTTTTAATTGGTTATTGCTGTTTTCCACAGAAACACAGATATTTCACTAAAATTATTGATGGGAAGATATCTGAAATCCAGGGAGAAATCTCTGCACACTGTAGCTACATCTACACCAATAAACTATGTGTACCCTGAAGCATTCCCAGACACTGAGATAAGCTGGCAAGGAGACCTGCATCTATGCCAATGAACTGTCAGCCACCGGAAGAGCTCAACGGCTTGGAAACTGCCTACTGGGATCCCTGGAATGGTCTAATTGCTAAATCTTATCCAGGAACCCTTTGGGACAGTGCAGCTGCACTGGGACAAAATCACACCATAAAAAACTCCTGAAATATTACTAGTAGAGATATGTGACTCAGCATGGCCTGAGAGAATTTTGGACATTTTGGGAGTAATCCAATTTCACTTTCTCTCTCTGCATCGCACACACACACAGAAAGCAGAGGTGGGTCTGAAAGATTTCACACGCTTCCCAATTAGCAGAGGATAAAGGACCAAGGCTGCAACATCCAGTAAGAAGGGACACAGAGTTGCCTGTAGTAATAGATACCAACTTATTACATCTATAACAGCAGAGCACAGCTCACTGCACTATGTTAGTACCAGCTTGCATGCAGACCCTCTTGTTATGGCAGTAGTGTGAGCATAACATCACATGATCATGGTAATATTTCTTCTGGATCTGGACTTGTTCACATACAACAACCTTGAGTTTCCCTGTACTGGTGGATGCAAAGATCATCTATAGTGACTGAAAGGCTTCTCATGGGAAAACAAAGCAAAACTGAACCACGTAACACTTCCCCCCCACCCCCCAAACTTTGGTGGTTGAGCTCTCTGAAGTTGCCTCCCCCCAAAAAAAAATTCTTTTTGCATGTTCCCTGCCCTATCCATTTATACAGTGGGTGTATTTTAATCTCTACTCTGTTTCTTTTATATCCAAAGTGTTCTGTTTCACTGTAAAGAAATAATCAGCCAATATTTTTTTTAATTCTATTAAGGTATTCCTGTGGAAATAAAATCCAGTAACAGTCAGACATCTTGTTTGCTTGTAATGCTTAAACTGTTACAACATCAGACCATGTTTAGGACGAAGCCTGAAGCTAAGCAAGGAAAAGTTTGAGGTTTACCTGTCTCTTATTATGGTCCCAATATGCTCATACCTTCAGTGTAGACAGGCGTCAGCATATCTGTTGCCGTTTGATAAATGTGTGTCATTATATATCACATAACTGCTTGCAACAATATCAAATGGTCAACATGAGCCAGATCAAAAAAACTGGCTTTCTCTTCTTATATTCCAGGTGGCAAACCTGTACGGGAGAAACAAGCTGCTCAGCTTGCAACATCCCGGGGATGGTCTGTATTTTGAACTGCCACCATCTTCATTTGTGACTGTGAAATCCTCATTATTCCAAAAGTTTCAGACTTTGAAGACTAAACCTTAAGTTTCTGAATATGAATATAAGTTTCTAACTTTAGAAATGTAAGCTTTAAAACATTAATAAAATACACCTACAGACAAGTAAATATTTCTCATTGTTAAAGACGGGAAGAAATGCAAAGAAAAAACTAGACTAAAAGCCAGATGCAGTGACTCACAATTCCAAACCTATCCTCTAGGTAGGTAGCTATACAGATAATCTTCTCAACAGAAATACATACTACCACTGTATTGAGAATGGAATTGAATTAGATAATTACTTTAGTTTATTTATGGTAGTAGCCAGTATTTAAACAATATTTTCTGTTAAAAAAAATCTATTTTTTACCGATCACCTCACAGAAATAGAAATAGAAATAGAAATAAATAGAAATAGAAATAAATAGAAATAGAAATAATAGAAATAGAAATAGAAATGACTTTCCCTTCTTCTAAATCATAGAATCATAGAATCATTAAGGTTGGAAAAGACCTTTAAGATAATCAAGTCCAATCGTCAACCCAACACCACCATGCCCACTAAACCATGTCCCTAAGCACCTCATCTACACGTCTTTTAAATACTTCCAGGGATGGTGACTCAACGACTTCCCTGGGAAGCCTGGTCCAATGTTTAACCACTCTTTCAGTAAAGACATTTTTCCTCACATCCAATCTAAACCTCCCCTGGCACAACTTGAGGCCATTTCTTCTCTTCCCATCGCTAGTTACTTGGGAAAAGAGACCAACACCCACCTCGCTACAACCTCCTTTCAGGTAGTTATAGAGCGCAATGAGGTCTCCCCTCAGCCTCCTCTTCTCCAGGCTAAACAGTCCCAGTTCCCTCAGCTGCTCCTCATAAGACTTCTTCTCCAGACCCCTCACCAGCTTTGTTGCCCTTCTCTGGACACCCTCCAGCACCTCGACGTCCTTCTGGCAGTGAGGGGCCCAAAACTGAACACAGTATTCGAGGTGCGGCCTCACCAGGGCCGACTACAGGGGCACGATCACTTCCCTACTCCTGCTGGCCACACTAGTTCTGATACAGGCCAGGATGCCATTGGCCTTCTTGGCCGCCTGGGCACACTGCCGGCTCATGTTCAGCCGGCTGTCGACCAACACCCCCACGTCCTTTTCCGACAGGCAGCTTTCCAGCCACTCTTCCCCAAGCCTGTAGCACTGCACAGGGTTGTTCTGGCCGAAGTGCAGGACCTGATCATGTTCTTGATGGGACCAGCTAAAAGTCATTGAGAATTAATGCAAAAACTCTTGTGAATTTGTTTGTTTGTTTGTTTAATAACAAGATCTAGTATAGGATGTAAAAGTTTTTGAAAAAATACTTCTAATTACAAATATTTTTGAGAAAATAGAGATAATTTGGAACTTTTAAAAAATTATAATCTATTTGATTTGAAATTGAATTAAAGGTACATCATGCTTAGTGTAGTGGGTGCCTTATACTTCCATTTTTTTTCAGCATGAATTTGTCTCATATAATGCACCAATGTCTCTGCTCTGGGTGAAGGGAGATATTGTATCATGCGTGTTTCACCCTCTGAGAGCATCATAGGAAAGGTGTCTTTACAGGGAGCTAGACCAGAGTAAGTATGAGATAACTAAAGTAAAACTGCTGTAAGTTCTATGGCACCAGCTTCTATATGTGGGATTTGTCCTAGAAAATTAAAATGTTCCGTATGAAGCAGTTTTCATTAAAGGTCTGTTTGAAGTCCTGTCAGA
The DNA here is from genome assembly GCF_000699105.1 of Pygoscelis adeliae. Taxonomy (NCBI): domain Eukaryota; kingdom Metazoa; phylum Chordata; class Aves; order Sphenisciformes; family Spheniscidae; genus Pygoscelis; species Pygoscelis adeliae. The sequence goes on from NW_008824437.1 coordinate 2,506,241, forward strand.
CAAGTTTTGTTGGAGATTTTTTTGATCTGCTTTAACCAAAGAATTTCTGTTCTTGAAAACTCAGATTTGACTTTTCACATGATAGTCCCCCAAACTGATTTTGCATTATTTTGCTTCATCTGATATTGGAACTTATTTATTTTTTGCTAACACACCTAAAAATATTTTTCTTTTTAGCCTGACTTTCTTCCCCCATTGCTGTCTTCCACCACACACAGCACAAACCGACAGATCAAAGTAAAAAAATTCTGTTATATGCAATATGATTCCTATCTTCTTTTATTGCTGTTGCTGTCAACAGTGGCAATTTTATTCAAAATGATAAGAGAGAATATAAAATATAAACAAATCGGCTTCATCTACAGCTGTTTACCATAACATTTAAATGAGAATTTGATATTAATTGTGAAAAAACCTCACAAAACCCCCATTACAACTCAAATACATTAGTCCACATGAAATAAATAAGCCCTATTAGTTCCAGTGATTGAGATTATATTAGCATGTGGTGTTTATAAAATGATCTAAAAACATAATACTGATGTAAAAAGGTTAATTTTTTTGAAATCTTGGATTCATGCTAAAAGCTGCCTGTGCCTTCATCTGAAGAAAGACCATATATTTTCTTTCAAGCTGGTGCTTGGCTGCATCAGATTTACTAAAGAACCAAGTCCTATTCACCTCTAGAAGAAGGAGGCTGAAACAGACGGTTGAAAAGTGTCCAAGAGCACTCAAAC
>NW_008824437.1:2507008-2512879 GCF_000699105.1 Pygoscelis adeliae
GTAATTAGTTGTCTTATTGAAAGCCAGGAGGCTCAGATCTCGCATACAAGCCGCAGCCCTTCCTTGTCTGTTCTTTAGTTTGCATAACCTGAAATAAGACAACATCTTAGGTAAAAATTTTTACAAATGCACATTTTAGAATCTTTCAGTCAAAAGCATAATCAGGGAAGAAATGAGCATGCAACAGTGATGTATTTGTGATTTAGAGTGTATGTGAAGGAGGAAATGTAGAAGGACTGGCCAGGATTATGAGCAGAGTATTTTTGACTGTTTAGAAACACCAAGGCAGTAAAAACCTATAAGCCCCAACATTCTAATTTTAGAGTACAGAAATCTGGGAGTTATGATTGTTTTGATCATTGCTACAAACACTCAGTTGAAAGGGAGGAAGTGTTTAGTGAATTTAAGCCATGAAGGCAAGAAGAAAGTAAGTTGAGATAATTGTCTGGAGAAGAGAGAATCAAAAAGGGAAGAAAAAGAGGATGTGCTTGGCAGTTCTTAGAGCTGAGGAAAGCTTATGGTCATTGAGGAAGAGGAAACAAGAATAAAGAATGTGTTTCTGTTGAACAAATCAAGACTTTTATGGTGGAATGATCAGAATTCATTGAAAGCCAAATCTGAAGAATAGCAGGTTGTTCTCAAGAGACGATCCAATGTTGCAGGTCAGATGAACCAATACAGCTGCAGCCTTTGAGTCCTGTTAGCTAACTGTAAACATGAAGAAATGCAATCTGAACACACATTTTTTGTTTACACAAAGAAGTCCTATGTACCAGATCCAGGGATCATTCATCAACTCCTTACACATTACTTGTCACTGGGCACTTGGCTGACAAAAGATCCATTTCTTTGATGCATGTGTGTGTCTTCATTTAATACAATAGACCAAAGTTCATGTTTACTGTGGATAAATGTATAGTGCGGAAATGAAACATAAGCATCTATTACTTGCATACCATTTTAAAAAGAGTAGCAAATTTCTCCTGCCCAGACAGACAAATTCCATTTTTTTTCACTGTGGACTATAGGTAGTGCTTACACATACTACTGTAAAGCCTTCATGCTTTCAAAAAAATCTGTTTCATTAATACTAGAGCAAAGTCTGAAGGTAGCATACACTTTTACAAGTAGTTAAAAATCAATAAAGGATGCAGGATTTCTCCAGAAATACTGATAATTCTTCTAGTATTTTAAGAGTTACAAGGAACTTCTTGCTTGGTAGACGAATAAGTGAGCTATATGACTTTGAATGTAGTTTACTAATGGGGTAGAATGGGGCAGTTGCAGTGATTTTTCACTTCAGTTCCAACACATTAAAATATTACAGTGAATTTATTTGTATAACTTGATTCAGAATGATTAAATTTAATTTATACATAAAACCTGACTGTTTTCTTTTTTGCTCCTTTTTTCAACAAGAAAAGAACCGTATATTTCCCATTAAATGAAAAATGCAGTTCTTGTCCTCTATTTTTAACACCATTTCTTTGAAGAACTTATGCAGGGAAATCTGTTAATTGAAAATACTAACAGAATCCCCAGAAGGCAAAAATCCAACTGAAAATTAGACTAAAGTTTTACTGAAATATCAGAAGTTCTTCAAACTAATTAACTTCTCCTTGTTGAATGCATGCTAATGGAATGAAACTGTTCCATTCAACACTTCAACATAGCTGAATAGTTTTCTAATAGATTTTTTTCTCAGTAACTGTTATCTTATGAATATCTTGCCAGCCTCACTCTGCCTGAATAGAGCTACAGACTAGTAGCAGTAGTTAAGGATTTATTAATTGGAAAAAAAAAAAAAAAAAGTAAAAAAATCCCATCAAGATGTGCTTATTCTTTTGTCTACCTTCCCGACATCCTTTCTTATTTCTTTTTTTCCCTTCTTTTTTCTTCTGGGGAGGGGGTAGGTGTTTGTAGTTTTGAAGGACTGAAGGTCCTTCCTAGCAAGCAGCTCAGTTTGAAAAGCAGCCTGCTTAGTAGGTGCTGACAGCATGAGTCCCATTGTACTCCACACACAGAGTAGCTTACTGCTGCACAAAAACTGAACTGTAAGCCTCCTTGCCGTGCATAGTGCTGATCTCAGGCCCAGAGTATAAATTAGCATCTGTCACATAGTCAAGGCAGCCCAAATTAAACCAAGTATCAGATCAATTGCCAATTTCTAAACCAGCATAAGGAGATTTTTACTTTTACTCTTTGATCTCAGCAAGTGTGGTAAGATTTTAGGATTTTTTTAGGACTTCTTTTTTTTTAAAATCTCACGTCCTAAGAAATATTTCTTTCCATCCATGCTGCTTGCTGTAGAGTAGCTCAAGCACAGCTGGGCTCCTAGTTCTGAGGTGGTCCCAAACACCCTGCAGACCTGCTGCAGATGGTCCCAAACACCCCACGACTCAGGTCAGACTGAGCCAAACACCCTAAACAAAGCCTGAGCACCCGTGCAGTCGTGCAGTTTACCTGGGCTGACCCTCTCCAGAAAGCTCCCAAATATGGCTCATGGCAGCGATTTTTGGCACAGGTTTGAGCATTCCTGATGTACCTAAAGGGTCAGGCTTTGTTTTGGGAGCAGAAAACTCATGTTTACCTGACAGAGCAGCGTACAGAATAACAATCAGTGGCCATGGCAAACATTTTGAGCCACACTGCTACATTCCATAATGCGAATTTGGAGGATTATTTTGTGTCTGGTTCCAATAGAGCCCTAGGCCATTTAATCTTATCTATCATTGTCTGCAAAGGATTGTGTTACTGATACACAAAGTAAACATCCACCAGTTAATCCCAGGGATCCAGTGAACTTAAACCATTTATGAAAGATACTGTATTTGCAGTTGAAATGAAATCATTGATCTCTGTGTAGGTTACATCTGCTTCACTTTTCATGATGTTCATCCCACAATAAAACAAGTTCATTAAAACCAAGTGAGGATTATTGAAATATTCCTTTAAATATTAAATAAATAATTTGCATTTCATAAGTATATATTTTTTGTCCTTCCAGTGCAGTGATACTTTTTATATATTTATTATACTGCAGTCTAGTTTCCTGGCAAAAATATTTCATTAGGCCAGACTTCACTGAGCTTCAACCTTTCTTCCCATCAAGTATGATCTTGGGGGGGGAACAAAAACCAAAACCACCCGAAACAATAAAAACAACCCCAAAGCCAATCAAAAAGAAAACTCCAAACCCTTGAGCAACCTTTTTTTGCAAATGCTTCCCACTGAAGATCATTTAGGAATAGTTGCTGATTAATAATAATTTTTAAAATACCTTAGATAGATATAGTCTATGTATATACTGTAATTTGAGTGCTGGCCTAGGCTCAGCCTGTCTGCAGAATAGCAGGGTACCTTCTGATGATAACTTGGACCTGGAATGGACCAAACCTGAGTGAGCTCCTTGTTTTAGCAGTATAGGAGCAGCCACAGCTGGTGTGCCAAGCAGCTTGCAGTCTAGCTCAGACAAGTCTCGATCAGACAAAGGACAGGAAGATGCAAAGATGGAAGTGACTCATCTGAGGTTATGTGGCAAAGATAAAAAGTAAAGGTCTTTTCAGTCCCCTTTCTCAGGTCACCAAGCCCCATTGCCCTTCTCATTGGAAATGTATTCTGGTCTTTGGATTTGATAATGTCCTTTCAGAGCACGGGATGATGTCAGCTGATTAATGTTGCAGACAGGAGATTGCAAGATCACTCAAGGTTAATATGATAAACAATTAGAGAACTTAGGATGCAGCAGAAATCATATTGTCTGACAACCCTATAATTGTAACGGTGGTGTAACTCTGAAACACCCCCCCTCCTCAAATGCACACAGTCTGCCTCAACATCAATAATAATTCACATCTCAGTGCTGTCAGAGATAAATATTGCTGATCTCGAGGCCACTGAAATCATCCTGAACCAATAGTTACAGCCATCAGTGAGAGAGACAGAGTGATAGAGGAGACAACACCAAGAAAGCAGTTCTTAGCTTGCATTTGCCACCAAAGCCCTCCGTGACTTTTAATTAAGTCAGTCATGACAGAAAATTCTGACCATAATGCCTACAACTGAGTTCCTAACTCTGCATATTGGGCACCCTAACAAGAGTTTTGTATGATGTTAGATGCCCTGGTAGTTCACAGACCTCAATTAAGTTGTCCTGCTTTTGGCTGGGATAGAGTTAATTTTCTTCCTAGTAGCTGGTACAGTGCTGTGTTTTGGATTTAGGATGAGAATAATGTTGATAACACACTGATGTTTTAGTTGTTGCTAGGTAGTGCTTACACTAGTCAAGGACTTTTCAGCTTCCCATGCTCTACCGACTGAGAGGGCTGGAGGGGCACAAGAAGCTGGGAGGGGGCACAGCCAGGACAGCTGACCCAAACTGGCTAAAGGGATATTCCATACCATGTGACGTCATGCTCAGTACATCAACTGGGGGGAGTTGGCCGGGGGGGGACAACCGCTGCTCGGGAACTGGCTGGGCATCGGTCGGCAGGTCGTGAGCAATTGCATCGTGCATCACTTGTTTTGTATATTCTTTTATCATTATTCTGTCCTATTAAACTGTCTTTACCTCAACCCATGAATTTTACGAGTTTTTTTTCTCCCAATTCTCTCCCGCATCCCACTGGGTGGGGGGGCGAAGTAAGCGAACGGCTGTGTGGTGTTTAGCTGCCTGCCGGGTTAAACCACAACATAAGTTAATATGATTCAAAGTCTATCCAGTCAAAAATATGGATGTGAGCACTTCAGGAATTCAAGCTGCTCCCTCCTCTTGAACCATATTATGAAGTCAAGAAAGACCCAAAAGACTGTCAGTACACATATGAAAGGAAGACTGGAGAACAGGAACAGTCAGAAAAGAGAGTGCAACACAGAATGTATCGACACAGGGATAAAGGGACACAATGGACTTTACAGTAAAGGGTACAAAGGTGTTCACAGAAAACAGCTATGTTTTGGGGCAGTGGTACAGGAATGCACAACATCAACATCTCTATCCTCCATCCACTTTAGATCTATTAAGTCAGTCTCATTATTGTCCAGTTTTAGTGGTGTGTAGGCTTATACATTGTCCAATGAGCTCTGAATTTAGGCTTATGATTTCCTTGTTTGCTAAATCTGCATTACAAATCAGATGACATCGGTAAAAGAGGATTAGAAACAGTTTTCTTGGAAAGATGAAGGAAATAAAAACTGTCCAGGTTTACTTAATTTAACTAGAATGTTTTCTTTCAGGTATTTAATCTTTCTTAAACAATTCGCTAAGTTTAACATTTGGAAATAAAAACCTCTTCAAAAGCTGAACTTCAAAAATTAATTCAGTGTTTGTTGAAATTAAACTTGTTTTTAGCTGAAGCAAGGTTTTTATCAGAAGTTAATTGATAGGCCCAGCCTCATTTCTTAATAAATTATTCATGCAGAAGATGCACCATGTCAAAATTCAAAGAGGACAACATCCCAGGATAAAGAATCATAGAATAGAATCATAGAATCATTAAGGTTGGAAGAGACCTCGAAGATCATCGAGTCCAACCGTCAACCCAACACCACCAGGCCTACTAAACCATGTCCCTAAGCGCCTCATCTACCTGTCTTTTAAATACTTCCAGGGAGGGTGACTCAACCACCCCCCGGGCCAGCCTCTTCCAATGTTTAACCACTCTTTCAGTAAAGACATTTTTCCTCACATCCAATCTAAACCTCCCCTGGTGCAACTTGAGGCCATTTCCTCTCGTCCTATCGCTTGTTACTTGGGAGAAGAGACCAACACCCACCTCGCTACAGCCTCCTTTCAGGTAGTTGTAGAGAGCGATGAGGTCTCCCCTCAGCCTCCTTTTCTCCAGGCTAAACAACCCCAGCTCCCTCAGCCGC
>NW_008824437.1:2514868-2521520 GCF_000699105.1 Pygoscelis adeliae
CTGCTTCCTCTCTGCCATGTTGTATTTCCAGCAGATGTCCGGGAAGTTGAAGTCCCCCACGAGAACAAGGGCCAGCGATCGAGAGACTTCTGCCAGCTGCTTGTAGAACGCTTCATCCGCCTCTTCATCCTGGTTGGGTGGTCTATAACAGACTCGCAGCAGGATATCTGCCTCTTTGGCCTTCCCCCTCATCCTGACCCATAAACACTCAACCATATCATCATCACAATTGTTGAGCTCTATACAATCGAAACACTCCCTAACATACAGAGTGTGGATGCAGTGGTGTCATGGAAAACCTGCAAAGTACAGGATAAATTCAGAAAAATCTCATGCTTTAAAAGCCTGAATTGCTCTGAACTTACCTGACATAGATCTGAGGTAAATCCTCTGATTTCAGATCATATTATTTAAATATCCTTACAGAAAAAAAAAAAGACTAAAATAAAGCAAAACCCTGCATAACTTAATACATGAATATTGATTTTATATATATTTATTTCCATCATTTCCCTTTAAGATCCAAACAGCTGTTCAGCTTGTTCATATGTCATCAAAGTGTCACTCTCATTTCTTTGAGAAAATAAAGAAGGTTGCAAATGGCCACCCAACAATAGCTCTCAGATTTATTTATTATCACTGATGTTTGACCAGGGAGTGATAGGAAAAGTTCTTAGCAAGATGGCACAATTTCATGATAGAAAAGTGTTGAATATCTGTTAAAATTTTGGAATTAGCACGGTGCACTTTGATTGTACACCTACGTCGTGGTTTAACCCCAGCCGGCAGTTACACACAGCTGCTTTCTCACTCCCCCCCAGTGGGATGGGGGAGAGAATCAGAAGAGTGAAAGTGAGAAAACTTGTGGGTTGAGATTAAGACAGTTTAATAGGTAAAGCGAAAGCCACGCACACAAGCAAAGCAAAACAAGGAATTCATTCACTCCTTCCCATTGGCAGGCAGGTGTTCAGCCATCCCAAGGAAAGCAGGGCTGCATCTCACATAATGGTTACTTGGGAAGACAAATGCCATCACTCCAAACAACCCCCCCTTCCTTCTTCTTCCCCCAGCTTTATATGCTGAGCATAATGTCATATGGTGTGGAATATCCCTTTGGTCAGTTGGGGTCAGCTGTCCCGGCTGTGTCCCCTCCCAACTTCTTGTGCACCCCCAGCCTACTCGCTGGTGGGGTGGGGTGAGAAGCAGAAAAGGCCTTGACTCTGTGTAAGCACTGCTCAGCAGTAACGAAAACAACCCTGTGTTATCAACACTGTTTTCAGCACAAATCCAAAACACAGCCCCATACTAGCTACTATGAAGAAAACAACTCTATCCCAGCCAAAACCAGCACAACATATAAAGTATGAGCAGGACATTTTTCTAACAGGAAAGAACTGAAGTCTAGCAGAACTCTTTTTATATAGATTACTACTAAAATGAAGTGTAAACCAGACAGAAGGTAGTCAAATTTTTGGTGCCTGTTTCACAAGGTTAATAATAATAATAATAATAATAATAATAATAATAATAATAATAATGTCATTTAATTTAAAGCAGAAAGGGATGGCTTGCTACCAGACTGGATTCAAACGCTTCTATGATAGTGGTAAAACATTATGACAGGAGAGATCTTTTGGGTTAAAAAATTAATTGTTTGAGACAAGCTGTCAAGTTCTTAACATTAACATGCCCTAAAGTTAAAAATTTATATACCCAGAGACCAAGATTCACACTTGATTGTACCCGAGGTTTTCAATTCTGTAATTATTTTTGGCACTGGAAATATGCCTGCAAGGTTCAAACACTTTAGAGAAAAATTGCCTGGCAGATTCTCTGCAGGCTTGTTTGATTACAAGATCAGAGTGATTTGACTGGAGATGTTAGAAGCAGTTTTAGGTCCTTGTTTTAGAAACTTTGAGAACATACTGTGAAAGACCATGAAAACTTATGAGCAAGTGGTAAAACATCGCTGACAACATCTTTCTTTACCCTGGGTGTTGTGTCGGATCGTAAAGAGCATTCTGTTTGAGTCCCCATTGAACTATGGGAGTTAAACAGTTTCACAAAAAAACCCTACCTGACAAACCAAAATAGCTTCAATTTTTCTCAAGTATGAAAAAAAAAGAACAGTTTATCAAGACAGAGTGTGACCTTTAAAGCTAAGGAAATAAATAGACTATGAGCTGTTCTAGGTCTTCACTTTCCGCTTACTTAGAACTGGAACAAAAGGATTTTAGGTACAGAACTTTGTCTTTTAAAATCTGTCCTCTTTTCTCTGCTCTTTCTGATGCCAGCTGAGATTTGAAGAAGTAGCTCTAAATTACTGTTGGAAATGCTGCTTTTGTAGCACACTCAGGCTGCACAGAAATAATGGAAAGGAAACCTGATGATCCAACTTATTAGCATTACATCTGCTGACTCCAGAGATTACAGCAGGAGTTGGACTGTGTCACCAAACCTCCGCTCCTTTCTTAGAAACACATTCAGAAAAACTCAAGCTTGAGTAACAAAAACATTTAAGAACCCAAATCCCACTAGAGTTATGAAGACTAGAGCTTCAGTCTCAGGCATCCTTAAATTTCAGAGATCTTTAAATTTACAAGGATGCTAGCAATGTGGTAGCTTTTTAGATGGAAGCTTCATCACTAACTAAACTTAGCATCATCTGAAAGAGCCTACTGTGAGTCAGTTTTGCACTGTCAGAAAACACTGACCACATCATTTCTTTAACCTCAGTGGGTCATATGCAGTCTGCTACTGTAGTAGAAACTGGTCTTTGAGATTGCTTTCCTCGTTGGAGTAAATAGGGATCAAGTGTCTGTTTGGTAGGTGGTCTTAGCCACTTCCTTCTTAAACTGAGCAAGACCAGCAGATACACTGATCACATCTAGTAAGTCACCTAAATGTGACCCAACACATCCCAAAGGAGCAAGATTCACTTTATAATGCCCCTTGATCAATGTGATTGCTTCACTCTATAGTAGAAGCTCACCTTAGGAGCCATGCCTTTCTCCCGTTATAACCTTGCAATTTCAAAAATAATTTCTCTGTTGATAAAGACAATGTAATATTAAATTTAATCATTTTTGATCAGGAGGAGAAAACAGGAAAGGTTTTATGAATACACTTACAGAGAGACAGCTTTTGAATGATAAAATATTGTAGTATTGGTCTCCACAGCTTGAGCTGAAAAGAAACAACAATGTCAAATTTGCCAGAGTGTCCTCGAGCAGACTCAAACTCCATGCGTGACCTCACCAGCACTGGTTGGAAAGAGCATACCATCCCGCAAACACACATTTGTGGACATAATTTCAGTCATTCTTTATTATATTTAAGCTCACCTGATTTCTAGGTGTGTGGGGAAAAACAAGAAAAAAAAAGACTATGCATTTTAATATTCAAAAACCATAAAATAATCCCATATTTATTTGCTCCTCATGGCCAGAAGTGGCTGAGAAATGCTACCTTCTGTGAACAGATTAATCTGGAAAATTTTGACATGAGTCAGGAGACTTTTGCCAAATTACTGCAAACAAAGTGTGAACTTAAAAATCATTAAACAAACTAACTCACTCCACAGTAGCTGTCGCTAGCACTTCAGGTATAACACAAACATTTGTAGTGTGTTTCTGGCTGACCGACACAATTATAGTATGCATAAAACATTGTTAAAGACATAACAAAGGAGTTCCTATATGTACCAAGATTGCTTCGAATGCCAGTGACTGTAAGAATGAAGCACATTGGAAGTAACAAAGACACCCAACAAACCAATAATGCTTTGCAATAATTTGGAAAATTCTGGTGTTTTCTAAAGAATCATTTGGTATACAAGCCACCAGAGACTGAAAAGAATGCACTACACTGAGAGCTATAAATAGGTTCAATAGCAACACATTTAATAATATTCTGTGTAAGACTTTCTGAAGGGAAGGATATTTCATTTGTGGTGATGGAAAAAAGTCATTGTCTGTGATTTAATGATAATAAAGTCCAATGATGCTTTCACTGCTACAAGCAGATGATAAACATAAATGTTGGAGGAGATGTAAGGAGGGGAAAAACTCACAAGTGATGGAAGAAGCCATGGCATTTTAGTGTAACTTCCCTATGCTGACCCCACGGGGGGGCACGCAGAATGAGGTGTTCGCTAGTATTAGATATACAGGATGAAACTGAAAGAGTCAGATAGAAAGGGCCAAAGCTAGAAAAATCCATGAAGTATGAATGAAGCCAAAATCATTTAACTCCAGTCACTGTAAATTAACCTTTCCCCAGGTTAGGGGAAGTCTAATCATCAGTATGTCATTCTTATTATTCCTTTTCTGCTGTTACAGCCTTTGAATCTTGTTCTGCATAACATTGAAGGAGATATTATATTTTCATGCTAAAGAAATAAAAATGGCTGCCCTGAGTCATATGACTCCATGGGAAAGAAGAAAAATTTTCCAAATAATAAAATGTGATAATTACAGCCCTCACCAACATTTCAGTCTTACTCTGCAGCTTTTGTTATGTTTTGGGCCAGAATGAATTAACGCGTGCTTGGGGTAGTAATTGTCTACTTTGCTTCACAGCTTGTGGCATCTCCACCTGCCTAGATGTGGTGGGGAAAAAGACAGCCAACTGGCTATCCCAAACCGATACTATATCACTTGCTATCAAGGTTGCAGATAGCCCCGTTTAATGAAATACCTCTCTTTAGCCCAATAAAAAACTATTAGATTTCACCAAAGGATTCTGTTTGCTTTTAATATAACTTATTTTCATTCCTAAGGACAAGCCATTTTTTCATATGAGGCTTAAGGAAAAGTTTTATATGAAGGCTATAAGAAAAAAAAAAAAACAAAAAAAACCAAAGTAAGATTCCTCCAAAGATCAGTAATATTTGCTTTTTCTAATCCCCATTATTTTAAAACACTCTTGTTGACCTCTAATCTGAACAGAGCGCTTTTACTTTGACAGCAGACTAAGGATAAATAATCTTTAAAGTACTTAAATAAAACTAACAAAAAAAATCCTGACTGTTCATATAATGGAAGCTTCCAGTACTATATCACAGATTAACAACAGTACCTCATGAGTCATATGGTCTAGTCCAGGACCATGATCCACTGGAGAAAAAAGGAGCATGCAGAACTGGAACAAGTATTCCCCTGAAGCTTTGCAGCAGTATATACACAGGAAATCAGTGTCAACCCAAAAAAAGATTTCTGGTATAAATTTTGCAGCTGGAAACTTTCAATCGCATCTATCATCTTAGGTATTTTAAATAGATAGAAGTAGATGGAAAAATGTTGGGTGTTGACTAAGCTTGTAAGGAAACAGGGGCACGTTAGCTGTGCTCTGCTTTGAACAAATCGTGAGCTACCGGGTCAGAAGCTGTTCCTGAGCCCACAGAGGTCACCCACAAAGTTGCACAGGAGCTGAGAAAGGCTCTGGCAGTGAATGTAAAAATACAGCCTTTCTTTTGTGCTCTTGCATGAGAATTCCCTGTGACGACAAGAAATCTAACTTGATAAGGATAAAAGATTAATGTTGTCATAGCAGTGCCTGCCATGCCACAGTCAGCTCCCAGATCACCTTCCCTGTGGAGCAGACTGTTCCTGCTGCTCCCAGGCAGGGAGGCAAAACTGAACTGTGGGTCAGAGGGAGGTTGAGTTACATTTAATAGTAGCACGTAAAGGTATTTAGGGGCTCTGGAGATCTCGTCCACTTCAGTAGTGCTGCCTCAAAGCTCCATTTGTTGACAAATAATCAAGGTGAGATCAAAGGGCTTAGCAACCCAGAGGTGGATTTTCCCCATAGAAGAGGGAGTACGTTCACACACAAGGGTGAACATCGTAGGAGATGACATATGGATTGTTAAAAAAAATAAACAAATAAAACAAAATGTTGTAAGTATCATTGAGAAATGGGTAACTGAAAATACTGACAGTTATAAACATGATGATTGTCGTGGTTTAACCTCAGTTGGCAACTAAGCACCACGCAGCCGCTCGCTCACTCCCCCCCACCCAGTGGGATGGGGGAGAGAATTGGAAAGGCACAAGTGAGAAAAACTCATGGGTTGAGATAAAAAAAGTTTAATAATTGAAATAAAATTATAATAATAAAAATATGATAATAATAATAATAATACACAAAGCAAGTGATGCACAGTACAATTGCTCACCACCCGTCGACCGATGCCCAGCCAGTCCCCGAGCAGCGGCCCCCCTGGCCAGCTTTCCCCAGTTTATGTACTGAGCATGATGTCACATGGTATGGAATGTTTCTTTGGCCAGTTTGGCTGTGCCCCCTCCCAGCTTCTTGTGCCCCTCCAGCCTTCTCAGTCGGTAGAGCATGGAAAACTAGAAAGCAGCCTCTTCCAATGTTTAACTACTCTTTCAGTAAAGACATTTTTCCTCACGTCCAATCTAAACCTCCCCTGGCACAACTTGAGGCCATTTCCTCTCGTCCTTTCGCCAGTTACTTGGGAGAAGAGACCAACACCCACCTCGCTACAGCTTCCTTTCAGGTAGTTGTAGAGAGCGATGAGGTCTCCCCTCAGCCTCCTTTCCTCCAGTTCCCTCAGCCACTCCTCATAAGACTTGTTCTCCAGACCCTTCACCAGCCTCGTTGCCCTTCTCTGGACACGCTCCAACAT
>NW_008824437.1:2524412-2541118 GCF_000699105.1 Pygoscelis adeliae
ACGTGTTGATCAGGTGTGTTTTCCTGTTCCTTCCAGTGTCCTTCCCTGCCACTGTAGGGATTGAGGAAAACACTACCTGTGCTCCCGATCCTTCAACCAGTCTCCCCAGTGCCCTGAAGTCCCTTTTGATCACCTCAGGACTTCTCTCCGCAACCTCATCGCTGCCAGTCCTTGGCTAGTGTAAGCATTACCTAGCAACAACTAAAACATCGGTGCCTTATCAATTTTGTTCCCATCCTAAATCCAAAACACAGCACTGTACCAGCTACTAGGAAAGAAATTAACTCTATCCCTGCCGAAACCAGGACAGTGATCCAGAGGTCAGACACATGAATTGCTTGTTGGTAGATCTCATGAAACATCTAGAAAACTTCTGCTGAATATTATAGAGGAGAGGTTTTTTTCATCTTATGCATATGTGAAAAGGACTAAAGGGAAGAAAAAGGGAAAGGTTTGTTGAAGGAAAAAAGTTAAGGCAGGGAAGCAACTGTTCCTTAAAAGCCTGCTCTTCTTTTATGAGCATATGCAAATGTGGTAACATGAAGATTAATCTTTTTATTATTATTATTTATTTTTTTAATAACTGGAAAGCTCTAAAACAAAGATGAACCAATGCCACATTGATGGAATCATACCACACAAGCCAAAGAGGAGAGCAGACAGCTGACATTAAACTTCGGGAGAGGGAGTGCTTGGAACTGCCAGCATATGCTGGAGAAAGGAGAAGGAAAAAAAAAAAAAAAGAAAAGTAAAAATCTAGGAGGAACCTTGATTTCCATAACGTCTCTGGTGGAACTATTCCCCCTGTGGGCTGGTTATTTTCCAGCTCAGTAAGGACATACTCCTCAGGGCCATAAAACAGCCTTTAAAGAAACCATGAAAGGCTCTTGTGAAAAAAACACATTTTTCTGTTGATTATATTCACTAAATAAGGGTTTGAACTTGTGCTGAAAATCAAAGAATATAGAAAATGACTGCTCCAGTTATCGACAGCTGTATCTTTAACATTCTTACTAACCACTGTAAGAACCCAAATACTGATCTAATCCATTTAGGTCATTTTTATACATCTCTTCATCTCTGAATGGTGCAAAGCACAGACTGTCAGCCAAAGGCAAGGCATTCCCCCATGTCAGGATTGAGAGCCATCCAAACCACTAAACCACCCATTTTTGGCACCATTTCATCGCATCCTCCTATCTTCTCCCCAGCTTCCTCTCTGCAGAAATAAGAACACAAGGAGGTTTGCCCTCCTGCCAAAGTCCATGCAAATAATAATAACAAAAAAAGGATAATAAAAAAGGAAGGTAATAATATTTTGTTTCCATGTCTGTAGAACAAAAAATAATGTCAGCTCAAGACATCAAATACAGGGCACAAATATGAATTATAATCTGATTTCAAAGTAAATTTAACTTAAGACCTATACTCAGGGAACTGCATGTGTGTGTATAAAGCAGTGCTGCTGCCAGTCCTCCCTTTTTTCTGCTACTTCAAAACTGTTCCTTGGAGGGAAGAAAGTGTGTTTGTCCTCTCTTTACTCCAGTGATTCAGTACAAAAGAAGCCCAACACTTATTGTGTCTGCAATGACTGTTCCACAAACTGACTGCATTGTTTCAGTAAAATGAAATAAAAGATCCTTTAATAAAAACTAAAAGCAGTCCTTCCATTCCAAGAAAATATGTTTATTGCATTATATTTCTAGTCAGGCTAAATTTTTACTTCAGTTACTGAGAGGGACATTCAAGAGTAAGAAAAAAGCCTCAATAATCCAGGCAGTACTAGGAAATAGTATTCAGCTGTTTCATGATCATTCAATTTACAAAACATAACTAGTGAGTACATGCCCTTTCCTTTAATAAAAGGTGACCAGTTTTCTGATTAACATTTCTTCTTTTTATTGCAGTTTTGCTTTTTAAATATGTTTGAATTTCAAGGGGTATTTAAGGAAAGTAATTAAAACTGGAATTGCTTTTAAGTCACCACACCATATCCTATTTCACCCCTTCTCCATACATTGAAATGAAGCTCATGATTTTAAATTAGTTTGCCTACACTTGAAATGGCTGTGTTTGTCAGTTAAAAAGAAAGTTAATAAAAAAAAAAAAAAAGAATTTCTGCATCTAGCTTCACAGGAATACATAGCTGAAAAAAATCCCTCAACTTTCCACAGAATTTACGGGTATTGTTTTCCAGACTACCAATTGGCATAACTGTTCTTGCAAACATTTTTGTACTTTTAGGCACACTTTAGAAAAGGTGGAATGCAGAAAGGAGAATATCGAAGTGATTTGAATCAGCTCATCACAGTGCAGAAACTCTAATGGGGTTCATATAATAAGACCTTAACCTGGGACCTTCATGACACTTAATTTGGAGAGGTAGATATAAAGAGTCCTGCTTGACTGCAAGAAAATGGAGATGTGAAAAATGAAATAATTTCCTGATGGAAGAGGGTGCTGTAATCAAGGGATTTAGTCATAGCATTAAAAGTGAGCTTTAGGAGTATGATTTCAATACTGACTAGCAGGAATAAGAAATTACTTTTTATGCTTCTTTTTGCCCTAACATGAATCTGTTTAGTTCATTGGATCTATTCTTCTTTTTTCTAGTAAAAAAAAAAAAATCATTGTTTATCATATTGTGAGAAGGAGGCAAAGACTAGAGAATGTTATTTATATCACCCTTGAAAGAGGACAGGTTTATTCTCTGCATAAGAGTACTAATTAAGGTTGTGTTGTGCTTTTTAAAAATAAGCTTGCATAAAATTTGGGGGAAAAAATTACTAATATCATCTTCATCCTGAGTTTCTTGGAAGGAATTTTTTTGCTGTATTTATAAATATGGGGGAAAATGGTTTTGCCCATGTTCTTCTGGAAAAATCCTTTATTGGTTAAGCTGTAAATTGATGATCAGATTGAAGTCACTTTATTTTTCTTTTTCCCTCCAGCTAAATAGCCTGAAGTTTTACTTACCCAAAGTATCTGGTGGTATAAAAAGAATAAAATTTTAACATCAGCCTTCCCAGAAAATGGGAGACTTCCTGTGTGGCTGAACAACGGGTTTTTCAGAAGTGATATATTTCTACTCTGATCTCACCAATCTTTCTGCAGTAGTCTTACAGTAATTAAAGGACAGGTGATCCCATATGAAATCAGAATCATACTGTCTGAATCATCCTCAATGGCTGTTTCCAATACAGCCATTACTGTTTCAAGATTTTTTAAACACTTTGGTGGCCTTCATCAATTCCAGTGGAATTTTGCAGAGTACAAAAAAAAATCAAACGCTTCAAAACAGATAAAAACTCCTGCCACTAATTCAAAGACCAAACTCTCCGACCTTCATAGATATGGAGACACTTCTTCCAGTTGTTATACTCAATAAAGAAAAACTAAAATATCAATGACACCATGGCAGTCTTGTCTTTAAAAGTGATCATAGGGTTTAAATAATTATCTTCAATGACAGTATTATGCAATTCCATGAACTCATCAGATATTCCTGTCATTAGCCACAGGACAGAGAGATGAAACCACTTGCCCTTACTACGGCAGTTTATGATCACACTTCCCAGTGGAGGAGATAACTTTCCATAAATACAAATATACCTTGCAAATAGGAGAGTAAGAGCCAAAATTGCCACAATCTTTTCCTGAAACATTTCCCCACCTCTTTAGTCATTCTGAATTTCCAGGGTCTTTTACCTTAACTTAACAGTTGAATAGTGTTACATTTAATCTTCCCACTTATACATACCCTCTCTGCTTGACATACTTGCTTTACTTTGAGACAATAGGAACCCCCTTTTGTTTAGGATCTTATTTTCTATTCTACTTTTTTTTTCTCCAAGAATTTAAGACTCGTGACATTGTCGGCCCTTTCTGGTCTTTTGAGTGAAGCCAGTTGCATCATAACACCTAGCACTGGATACAACTCACTGTTTTCAGTTGGAAAAGTAACTATGTTACACATTTTTCCCTCCATTCAAAATATTTTATGACCAATTTTAAAAATGCAGCATTGCAAAAACACAGAGAAAAGGGAAGAAATCTCTCCCAGACTTGGAAGATCTTAACTCATTTTGAAGCCAGTTCCCACAATCAGGAAAGGAGAAATGGCATAGCTTTTAGCATATACTCCTATATTCCTCATGTCTCCTATCCATTTCATTTATTGAGATTGGAGGCAACTCATGATGGGCTTTTCCTTTATATTATATATTTCTGTACATTATGTATAACAAAATTGTCTTTGAGCTTGCTAAACAATAAAATGTTTGGCCAACAATGCATTAAAGTACTTTAAATGTCATTTTAAACTGAATCAGCAACATTATTTGAATCTTCCAGGAGATCCACAAATAATTTATATAACGTCTTAAATGATCAGATAATGGTTCCCACTAAAAACTGCAAATGTGGATGCTTGACCTCACCACAGTTTTGTTTTCTGCATGTCAGTCCTGTCCTCCCCTCCCTCCTCCCCCAGCATCCAGTCTGAACACAAATAAAGAATGTACAACTGGCTATGAGTCATCTTAGTGAAGACAGCACAGTAAGCCACAATTCTGAGTAGGGGCTGAACACAATACTTTTTGGTAGTAGCAATCTTGGGAATGGTCATGCTGAAGTTTTCTGTACCAAACGTGAGATAGGTCCATGTCATTCATAACTCCAGGTTGGTTTGCTGCATCAGGAGCAATGCTTCCTGCTATTCTTCCAACAAATATATGATGATGCATACATGGTTCTGTGTTAGTAGGAGAGGAAAAAAAAAAAAGCATCATAACTATACATGTGTAAACAGTATTTCCACAATGATCAAATCATTCTTTCTATTGGGCAAAAAACCCCCACCAAACCTCCTACTTTCAGTTTCTCCTAGTTCTGGTGAGGATGAAGTTAACTTGCTGGTGCTTTCCAAATCTCCTAATAAACTTCCAAAAAGTAAAGATGACCCTGGTGCAAATCCTTCTTTCATCTTGCAAGACATCATTTCACTAAATTCCCTGTACCTAAGGGGTTCGGAGGAAGAAAACTAGCCTGCTTTACATTGATGTATGATGCTAACTACTGCACATATCTCTGACAAGCAATATAAAAAACCCCAGATAATTAAATTCAATACTGGATAGTTTTCTCAGCAAATGTAGAAAGCAACGGAGCAGATGTAACTGCACCACCTAAGAGAACTCTGAAAAGCTTCATTACTTTATTTTTTATGTCTGAATTATAATGTCTGATTTATTTTTTTGTCTACTGAGGAAGTTCAAAGAAAAAAAGCTCAGCTGGAGGTATAGGAGTCAGCCCTGCAGACAGAAGATGATGGAACAGATCCTACTGGAAGATATGTCGAAACATATGGAAGACAGGGAAGTAATTAGAGACAGCCAACATGGTTTCACCAAGGGCAACTCATGCCTGACTAATCTGTTGGCCTTCTATGATGGAGTGACTGCATCAGTGGACAAGGGAAAAGTTACGGATGTCATCTACCTGTACTTCTGTAAGGCTTTTGATATGGTCCCCCAAAATATTCTTGCTGCTAAATTGGAGAGATATGGAATTGATGGATGGACTGTTAGGTGGATAAGGAATTGGCTGGATGGATGCATCCAAAGAGTTGTGATCAACATCTCAATGTCCAAGTGGAAACCAGTAACGAGGGATGTTACCACTCAAGGGTCTGTATTGGGACCAATACTATCTAATATCTTCATCAATGACATAGACAGTGGGATCAAGTGCACCCTCAGCAGCTTTGCTGACAACATGAAGCTGAGTTGATTTGCTTGAGTGAAGGGATGCCATCCAGAGGCACTTTAACAAGCTTAAGGACTGGGCCCACGTGAGCTCCATAAAGTTAAAAAAAAGCCAAAGGCAAGGTCCCGCACCTGGGTCTGGACAATCATCAGCATCAGTTCAGGCTGGGTGATGAATGGATTGAGAGTAGCCCTGCTGAGAAGGACTTGGGATGTTGGTAGATAAAAAATTGGATGTGAGCTGGCAATGTGTGCTTGCAGCCCAGAAAGCCAATCATATCCTGGGCTGCATCAAAAGAACCGTGGCCAGCAGGTCAAGGGAGGTGATTCTCCCCCTCTGCTCTCATGAGACCCCATCTGGAGCATTGCATCCAGCTCAAGAAAGACATGGTCCTGTTAAAGCAGTTCAGAGCAGGCCACAAAAATTATCAGAGGGATGGAACATCTCTCCCATGAAGAAAGGCTGAGAGAGTTGGGGTTGTTCAACCTGGAGAAGAGAAGGCTCCGGGAAAACCTTATTGCAGCCCTTCAATACTTAAATGGGGCTTATAAGAAAGACTCAGAGGGACTTTTTACCAGGTCCTGTAGTGACAGGACAAGGGGCAGTGGTTTAAACTGAAAGAGAGTTGATTTGGATTGGACATAAGGTAGAGATAACAAAAAAAAAAAAAAATTATGATGAGGGTGGTGAGGCACTGGAACAGGTTGCCCAGAGAACTTGTGAATACCCCATCACTGGAAGTGTTCAAAGTCAGGTTGAATGGGGCTTTGAGCAACCTGATCTAGTGAAGGGTGTCACTGCTCATGGCAAAGTAGTTGGACTAGGTGATTTTTAAAGGTCCCTTCCAACCTAAACCATTCCATGATCCTATGAAGTTTAGCTTCAACACATGGAGAATGTATGCACAATAGAAAGGACAGTTTGAACTGCACTTCTATGTCACTTGTATCTGCTGCAGGTAACCCCTCAGAAAGCTGTATAAAACGATGGAACTGCAAAGAGGATGAGGAAGAGCAAAGGATAAATAACAAAAGACATAGAAAGTAATATTTTGAGTCCTGTAATATTCTAGTCTAAAAGGTACATCACGTCTGGTCTTCTGAGCATGACTCTGATTGCTTTGGGTCAGCCTGTCAAAGATATTTGGCACCCAATTAAATTTACAAATTAGGTGGGTACTGAAGGCTTATTAAGATCAATTCCAAATCTCCTCAGCATTTAAGATGTTTCAGAAAAGCCTGGCAGGTATTTATCTGCATAATCAGGAGCATAAACAGCTTTGAAAAATATGCCCTTAACCCATATCAGTGTGTTGCTCTAAAACAGATTTCAAGAGAATCAACAGCAGCCAGAAATGGTCAAAGAGAACAACTAGTAACATGGAAAAGTTATACAGATCTTAAGGAAGCAGGGAGATGATAAGATATGATGGCAGAAACGAAGTTCTGGCTGCTATTAAAGGGAAAAAAAAGTGGATTATTATTTAATCTCTCATGATAAATAAACAAAAAATGAGAAATATAATGTAAAAAATGGCATATGTAAAGGTTGCTATACACAGAAGCTCTCCCTATTAAAAATGTGCGTCTCATCTTGGAACACATTTGCCACAAGATGTCTAAGATAGTATTTCTCATAGTAAAACACACTTCACAGTTTTCATATACACAGTGATCATCACAAATTACATTTACATTGGTCCAGAAAACCAAACCCCAAACCCACAAAACAACCAAATGAAAAACCCTTTTGATATGTATAAACATTACTCACAGCCTGAAAGGCAATCACAGACTAATGAAGTTAAGGCAAAGGTTCCTCTATGGTTGAGTTACTTCATCCTTGTCAACGTTTCTTGTGCTTTGTGTACACAGATATTGGTATCCAACAGTGAGAGAGACTAGATATGATCTTAATGGACCCTGTCCAGGCTGCTCTAGCACAGAAAATCTCATGTTTACATGATCATTCGTGTTCTTCATATATATAGTAACACGACTGGTGAAAGACCCAATGTAGGGATGAGCACAGTCCTGGCTAAGGAGTGTTCATTTGATGAGGGGTGGAGGGGGAAGCAGAATGTAGCATACGTCTTATTATAGGAGAATAGATGCAAAGACAACATGAACACTAAGAGCAATCAATATTTATCATCATTGACTTGAACAATCCCAAAGTTCCTGAGGTTGAGACCATATTCCTGAAAGATTATGCTGATCTGGCTTTGGACAAGTGACTTACTGCCTTTGTATTTCAGTTATTCTAAGTATAAACTATACAGAACACATATATTCATCTAGTCCCAATCCAGCCACATGGTGAGATTGGATCTGCTCTGGCTCCCTGAGTTTCCTTTCTTTTTCTCATCTACCCACTGCACCTGTTCACTGCATCAGTGTTGCTTCTTCTACCTTTTTTCAGTCCATCACTGTTTCTTCCCATTTATCATTTGGTGCCTAACTTCACCTTAAGGCCTGCTAAGTAAATGTCTTCCCCCATTTCTAAGAAAAATCTGAAAAAAAAAAAAAAGAAAAAACTAAAGAGGACACCTAGGTTATTGATCCTAGTCTCTCACACTTTCAAGCAACCACTTTAGTCCCTTCCTAGGGCAGCACAGACAAGAGCAGACTTTTCCTAGTTACTCATAGCTGAAAGCCATCACTATAAAACCCACATTGCCTCAGTTTGGGCCACCTAACATAAGTATAGTCTACAGGATGAGCATGTGTTTCGGTAAATCCAGTGCTAAATCAGTATTGAACATGACAATAAATCAAGGAGTTTCCTGTCTTTAATAGGAGATAGGCTGTGAAAAGCATTAGCTTTTCTTACAACAGATTTAATCATTCAGGAAAAGTAATTTTGATAATAGTTTCAAGATTTCTTGCAATGACATCAGCCCAGTTTATAATTTCATGTTAAAGCTAGTTAGCTTCCCTACATTCAGGGTATTTTCACTTAACATCCCACTCAAAAGCATCTTACCTGTGTTCTTTCATCTTAATTGACCAGTGATTTCTAATCCACCTTCACCTAAGCAACAATGAAACTTTGCTCTGCTTAGCCTCTCTGCTTTCCTGTTATTTGAGTCCTCCAACTAAGGTATTTTTGTACTTTTGCTCTGGCTGCAGTGCATAGTTGAACACCTGTTCCACTTCCTCCAGGTGTTTCCATTTCAGTGACAGGCAAAGCAATCTCCAGCTGCCTAGACATCCTTAACACAGAAGCATTCGTTCCTTAGCTCTAAGGGCAGTAGCTGAAATAGATAGAGATTATTTTCAAGTTCTTCTACAGAGCATTTCCAGAAATACCTGTACTTGCTCCATGACACTAACTAGATAAAGCTTAAAAGAAAACCCACCAGCAACAAGTTCTACAGCAGGCAGGGCTGAGTCTCTCCACTTAGGAATCTTGTTCTCATTAGTGTAGCTTCAATTCAGGCTGCCTGAGAATGTGGAGGCCGCTCACATTTGAGCTGCAAATGCACAAAAAAATCCCTACTACCCCTTATTTGAAATTAGGGGTTACAGCAGATGTTTTCAAGAGAGCTATCAGACGGTGTGTAAATTCTGGTTTGATTTACAGATCTTATTGTTGGCACAGTTCTGTCAGTGACATTACCTTCAGTTATTCCTGCACAATATTTAAGTGCAATAAAGCCTAATCCAAAGGAAGAAAAACTTCCAGGACTTGAAAGCTTTTTTACTGCCATGATAAAATGTAATATCCAGCTTTTATGTACTCTAGATCATTACAATCCAACAAGTATCACGGGGAAAAAGCAAGAAAGACAAATATTTGGAGAGGAATAATGCCTTATAACAGAAGTGGAGAGATTTTCACTGCCTGTTCCTTTGTCCTTTCGAGAAATATATCTCCCGATCCTGATATTATATGTTTATATTGAGAGTCATCTGAACACTGAGGTCCAGGCTATAACATATAAATACAGACACAGATATTATGGGAAAGCTTGAAGCGTTCCCAGTGAAGTCCCATGGAGTACTGTAGTAGCTCAAAACCTACTGTAATTCTTAGACCTCCTGCATAGGTCTTTGGTTGTTTGTTTTTGTTTACTGTATTTCTATGAAAATTACCCAATAATGTCTCTTTTCAAGATTTTTAATAGGGCAGAGAAATAATAGGGTGTAGAAATAATGCAAGGTGTTAACCAATAGATGTTCATGCCTGATTTTTTCTCCCAGCTCCAGCTCTAAAATATTTAACGAGGACCCCCCAAACATAAAGTCATAGTAGGAATGACTGGGAGAAGACAAGACAGCACCCGGGAAAAAACAGCCTGAAGTCAAGGAAATACTAGGCCAGAATTTTATCTATTGTGTAGCAAAATCTCTTCATTAATGGAAATTAATTATGCTTATTTCTTTCACCCAGTAGTCAACATCCAATGTTAGTCTCCAGAGCAACTGTTTTTCCATCTATCTCAGTAGAGAAAATGAAGTCCCTTTCCTGTTCTTGGGTAGAAAATGTAAATTTCTGCAATGGAAAAAAGTTTAATGCATGAGAAAATTTAGACAAATGATGTGATAAAGACAAGCTGCTTCATTCTTCTTTTGGTGATAGCACCACTGTCTGCAAGCCATCCCATAGCTACCGAGTGAGCACCTAGATCAACAGTATCAAACTAGAACAGAGGTATTTACCCTAAACTTTTCTGAACAAGCCTGTGTGTAATTAAGCATAAATTCTTTCTTTTGTCAAAGTTAATGCTTGGTGGAAACTGAAAACATTCCAGCTTCTACAAATCTGGAGGTAAGCTTCATGGGGTCAAGAGTAGCAGATTGCCTTGACAAAGAGGAATGTCAGCGTTGGATAGAAGGTCTAGTCCTCCTAATTCTCTTTCCACAGACAATTCCAGCCAAGGTCACATTCACAGTGACCATTTACTAAGTGAAAGGAGTGAATGAAACTGAGTTTTAGGGGGGTTTCTACCTCAGTGGCAGGTTAGCTTGTCCCTTCGTCAACTTTCAATTCCTTCCACTGAAATTAATGCCATAATAAAATCAGAACCATTTCCCCTCATCTTTAATAACAGGGCATGAGTCCCAGGTGGTTTCATATGCTTTTGAGTTTCTTTTACATATCTTCCTAAAAAAAGCACTTAATATTTGATTTTTTATTTATTTATTTACTCGTGCCTCAGGAGAGCACACCTTATTTGCAATTCCTTTCTGGTCCACTCAGGCATGCTGGCAAATGGGTAGTCCGAATACATAGAGCAAAGGTCAATGAAACATCTGCTTTCCTGGTCTTGTTATTACCAGTATGCTCTTTTCCAGCCTCTGTTGTTCCGGAAATCTTTCAAGCATATAATGGGTAAAGTTCCCTCATATCTGAACATTCAGCTCCAGCTGACACCTCAGTAATTTGTTTCCCATAGCAACTCATTCGGGATTCTTGACCTTGATGGAATGGCTAATGTGGCCACTCCTAACTCAGCTTCAACACCGCGGAGAGATTGCAAGTAAACCATTACAAGTGTATTTGTTTTACAGCCTTGTTTTGTGTTTGGTGCCTTTATTTCATTAACCCTGGTTTGCTCTGTTTCAGCAGTAGAGCCCCATAGCAAGAGCTTCCTCCCAGATTTCTTAGTTTTAAAAAGAGATACACTTTAGTGGTTGATATAAAATCACATGTAGCACTCAGAGCACCTGTGTTTCCTGAAAGAAAATGGGATGGCATCAGAGTGTTTCTGTTTTAATTCAAACATCTCTGATGAGTTCTCTATGAGCAGCATTGCTGGCTTTTCAGAAACAAGACAAGAGCTGAGCAATTCCAGCAGAGACGCTTGAATGTAAGTATTTCTGAAGATGGGTGTAGTGGTAAGTCAGTAGGATGAAGTTCACGTTCTCTGTTATTCCTTCATAAGAAAGTGTAACAGCTATATAATTGAGTGAGCAGTTTCTTAGCACCTTAAGTATCAATGCAAATTTGCCATTGACTTAAATAAAACATAATTTTAATAATGTATTGTTTAAATTAACTTTTTCCCCTCCTTTTTTTTTTTTAGTAGATAATGTTTTTGGGGTATGTAAAAAACCAAAATAATATATATGTTTATGAGTAAAGCTTCAATTTTTTTCCTGAAAAAGTGGCGCAACTGAAAATTGAAGGAGAAAATATTTTGCCAGAAAATCAGAAATTTTCCATTTAGAAATGCTGTAAGTCAACTCATGAGACAATCAGTCCACCAGACTCCAGCTCCTGATGTCAATAGAACAGATTTCCCATTTGAGTAAAGTACCCATAGTATAGAAATGATAATGTAATAGATGATGACAGCTTAGATGAAAGGAAGCATCGGAATATCATGGGCAAAATGATTTGTCATGGAGCTTGGCCCACAGAGAGGAACAGGATATACAAGGTATCAGATGTTTAACCTCCATAAAGCATAGGGGAAGCATTACTAGATTTAATAATTAAAAAAACCCAAAACAACAACAAAAAACAAACAAAAAAACCCACCTATTTTTCTTACCAAGACATTGAAAATATCTCTAACATTACTTGTTCAGTTACTCCATTTGAAAAGAGCTTGTATATTAAGCTGATTATAAACAAAAATGTCTTTCTGCTTTAAAAGGAGGGAGAATGCATGTTTGCATGTATGTGTGTGACAGGGAACATATTTCCTCTTCAGAGCTGCACCAGGATTTAGTGACAGAAAGGGAAATTTGTGAATGTCAGGGGTGACTGAATCCCAGGTCCTGTGTTAATGGATGATAAGTTTATCGGTGGTTAAACACTGATTCATGCAATTGTTTCACTATGCAGTCCTTAAAATTTTGATTCAAAAGTGCTTGTGAAAACAAAACCACACAAAAATAGAAAGAAAAAACTGAACAAAACTCAAGCCATCATGCAATATCCATACCCCTAGGAAAAAAACAGTGAGCAGCCTGTGAACAGTAATCATACTATAAACTACAGGCTGAACAGCTGGAATGAGAAATCAATAATTCAGCTAGAAAAGATAATGTGTAATAATTAAATTATGAGTAATTAATATATGATAGCTTACATCTTATGAGCCTGCACTTTGAGAAATAATGTGACTCTGCAAACAAAGCAGCAGCAAGGTTTCCTGTGTTCTCCCTGTGCCATTGTTTAGCAAACAAAACCCCTCTGCGAGTGCAGAGCTTTCTGCCTACACAGCTAAGATGCCTATCCAGCCACTTTTTTAAAGCTGACTTGCAACTAGAATGACAAAATTCCATCTACTCTACATAATACCAATAACATTGAATTAGTACCTTTCAATCCAGAGGAATTAACATTCTTTATATAAAATCATGTCAGAAATGAGTCTGATCTTACACCACAGTAAAGCAGGAGTAAGGTGTTAAACTCTAAACAACCAAGAGCAGCAGCAGCAGCCCTTGCATTTCCATACTGACAGATCTTGATCAAACACAAGAATGAATGTTTTTCTCCTGTAACTATAAACCAGGAACTCTTCAACCAAGAAAGAAAGGTGAAGCTGATTTAAAGATGCTATTTTTTCCAACAACCCAGACTTCAGATGAAGTTAGCAAATTAAAGCACATATATGAAAAGTTTTTAGTGTAACTTCTGGCTTTTACAAATGTATGCAAAGTATTATGATCTTTTCCTTAAAAAAGGTAACAAACAGACCAAAGAAGGGTCAAAACCATGTCTAAAATTTCAGAGGAGATACTAGAAAGGAGATCAATACCATGAGTCCTACCCTTGCCTTCTGGCCAATGGATTTACCAAGACTGGATTCAGCAGAAGACACGAGGTGTAATTCCCCAGACCTCCAGCCATGCAAAATGGAAAGTGAATGCAACTGCTTCACTTGCATCTCTCTCTGTCTTGAATTGCGACTCCATCTCATCTTTTTTTCAAACCAGTGAGGCAGATATTTGTACAGATCTTCTGACTACACAAATACAGTCTGGAAACCTCTACTCTGGTAGTGGAACATTATGCAAAAAGAAGGTAGAAAGATAATTATGAAGTTTTGGCTTGTCTGACACATTGGAGTGAAGGTTGAAAAGATCTGATAGTCATCTGGACATGCACCAAGGGACTATATAAATGAGGAAAGAGAAAGGCTGTTTCAGCAAAAGGGTAAAGCTGTAACAAGAACAAATACGTATAGATAGGCTGTGAATAAGAGTAAACTTTGAGGTTTTTTGTAACCAGCAGGATAGCAAAGGTCTGGATCAGCTTTACAATATGTGAAAACAAAATACACTTTATGATGGAGCTCAGAAACTTCAGGAGGGATGTAGTATACTGCCCCCATAATAAAGTTTTGATGTTATCGTATGGAAGCCCCTGTATCCCTAAATTATCTTATTAGTGTGGTATTACTACCATAGTAACTGATCTGGTCTGAGACTTAGTAAAACAGACACTGATCCAGATTATCTATCAACTAATAATATCAGACACGGACAAAGGAGTGAATTTATTGTGGATGGGTTACACATCTAGCTAATGTCAGGATTTATAGTGTCAGGGAAGCAAAGTTTGCTAAATAACCCATCTTATTATTATTATGGTAGTGGCTGTAAGTACCTAGAGGTAATTGAGTCAGTCTTGATAAGATGCTGTAAGGGAGGACCAGATGCACACAGAAAGATGCTGTCCTTGTATAAGAGCATATTCTCAAGAAGCTCAGCTCCCATCTACAGTCTTGCTTACAGGGTCTGAGTTTTCAATACTCAGTGTGCTAAGTAAGAGTTTACTTTACTTAAAAAGACTTTCAGAAACTGTCTTTTAATGTTACTTTTGGAGCAGTCGGGGATGTTGCTGGAAACCTGTCTCTGCCTGCAAGGAATTGATAGTGTATAAAATGTGTCTAATGTCCTAGAGGCAAAGGGGAAAGAGAAAGGGATAAATGGTTGACTCAAGGACACAGTGAAAATCAGTAGCAGCAAAAAAAAAAAAATCCTGTCTCCTAACTCTTGTTCGAATGTCTTGACAACCTTACTGTAGTGCTCCTCCATCACTCTTTCTTCCAAAATAGTGCATGTGGTATACTGATTCATCAAGAGTATTAATTATCCTGGGTCTGAACTGAGCCAATGCTTGAGATTCCTAACTGAAATGCTATGCCAACAAAGGAGGCCACTTTTCCTTTGGCCTTTATTTTGTATTACACATCCCTGATTATTATCAGTTCCCCATTACAATTGATTCTAAAAGGAAAAAAAAAAACAAAACAAAACACCAAAACTTTTTTCCTCATTCTTTTCTGGAGCCACAAGGCTACTCAGAGTCAGGGAGGGATGTGGTCTTTTATACTCACAGCAAATCTTACAGCACTGCTAGATTAACTGGACACAAGCTCTTTCACAAAATGATGCCACATGGAAACACATGCATATGTTCTGAAAAGCACCATGTCATTTACACAGTTCAAGTGGGTGCAGGTGAGAATTAAACAAACATCGTCTCTAAGCAGCTTCTCAGCTTTTCATACAGTCAGCAGATTGGCCTGTGGTGTACAGAAAAGGCTATTGTTGCTTTTTAATCTCCTTTCAGTGTAGGGAGCTACTGCACTGATAACACATAAATTGCTTATCCTCCAAAGCAGCCTTCACCTGACCACCAACTGCACTCTGCTCTTGCCAGGCTCCTGATAATCTCTTCCCACTTCTCTTTCAGTCTGTGTTGTGCTTAGCTTGAGGGATTTCTGTGGCCCCATACATAAGCAAAATTAAAAAGATCCTTTTTTCTTTTTTTCTCCCCCCCCACTCCCCCCCGGCACTTTCCTGTCTGTCTGTGAGATGAAAATCCACTGGGGGGGAAAAGGAAGGAAAATGCGGTGGTGGTGCTAGCACGCCAAGGAAAATTCCAATTCTAAATCACGTTGTGAAGTTTCACATGTGCTGTGAAATAATCAAAGGTCACAAAGAGGGGGCCAAATTCTCAGTGATTCTCAAAATCCACCCCATGACTCCTCACTTGTCCATCTGAAGTCCTATGGCAACAGCTAACATTTAACTTTCTGAAAATAAAGCAAGCCTCCTTTCTCTCGCTCTTCTTTTTTTTTTTTTTTTTCCTCTCCACCCCCCCGCCCTCCCTCTTCCCCCCAGGATTTCATCACAGTAAGGTATAGATATAAACATTGTCTGGCCACCACAGAAGTCAATGAGACATCCTCACCTTGAATACTGTGCAGCCATCTCATCCTCCAAACAAAAGATGTTCAAAGATGTGTAACAAAAGGTATTAAAAAAAAATCAATGAGAAATTAAATACAGCAAGATTATTTATGAAGAACAAAGAGAATAAAAAGGTGGCACATAAAGTTGCAGGAAAGCAAGCCAAAAATCACTTCAGGATTTTTTCCTTTACTATGTAAGAAGAAACTGGAAGAAAATATTATAGGTATAAATTGAATAAAAGAAAACATTTGGAACTTGTTTTTTTCCCCCATGTGATTAAAGAGAAGGAATTAATTGGAGTGGGAAGAACTTATACTTT
Organism: Pygoscelis adeliae; assembly: GCF_000699105.1. NCBI lineage: Eukaryota > Metazoa > Chordata > Aves > Sphenisciformes > Spheniscidae > Pygoscelis > Pygoscelis adeliae. The sequence goes on from NW_008824437.1 coordinate 2,540,664, forward strand.
TTTACTTAGGGAAACTAAATCACAGGTAGAATCTTGCCAGGCACAACTGGTTTAGTAGTACTGATGAAACTCATGTGGGTTCCTTAATATTGAGTATTCCTTAATATTAAGTATTCCATCTCTGTCTTGTGAAGAACACTCAGTGAAAGTCATCAAGACCTCTGCTGAACAAAATGATAGAATTGTATCATATCATAGAATATTCTGGGTTGGAAGGGACCTTTAAAGGTCATCTAGTCCAACCCCCCTGCCATGGGCAGGGACATTTTCAACTAGATCAGGTAGCTCAGAGCCCCGTCCAACCTGACCTGGAATGTTTCCAGGGATGGGGCATCCACCACCTCTCTGGGCAACCTGTGCCAGTGTTTCACCACCCTCAGCATAAATAATTTCTTCCTTATAGCTAGTCTCAATCTACCCCCCTTTAGTTTAAAGCCATTCCCCCTTGTCCTGTC
>NW_008824437.1:2544807-2545168 GCF_000699105.1 Pygoscelis adeliae
TGCGCCGGGGGTGCTGCACCCCAGCCTCCCCCTTCAGCAGTTCTGGCTGCGTGGAGGCATCGGCCGCCGCTGGGGTAGCTGGTGCAGACCCCCCAGCTGGAGCCGTGGCCTTTACCCTCAGACGAGCACCCACCATTCTGCCTTGAGGGTCAGGCAGGATGAGTGCCCTTGACCTGTGCCCAGTTGCTGGGTTATGTGCACGCCGAGTCCCCCACTCGGCCCGTGGAATGCCTCTCCTTCGAAGAGGCGCCCTCCCTGCGCGCCCTCCCTCGCAAACTGCCACGCAAACTGCCGCACCACGCCCTAGCTGGCGTGCCACGCCCTGTTTGCCCGTCCTGTTGGCAGCGCTCCTGGTGGCAGG
>NW_008824437.1:2545256-2546240 GCF_000699105.1 Pygoscelis adeliae
GCTCCTGGCAGGTCTCTGCGCTCCCCGGTGGGTTCCCCGGCTCAGGAAACCCCCCTGTACGTTGCAATCCACCACTCCGCTGCGGGATGTGCCTGCACCAGAGCTGATCACCTCTGCGAGTGACCTGCGAGTGATCTCTTCAGAAACTCTGATGCTGCACAGAAGGGACCTAACTTCAGATTCTTAAGGCTTACTCCCTGCTCCCAAGTCGAAACTTTTTATCTGGCAGTCAGGATCAGTGAGGCACAGGCAGGAGCTTTTCTCCCTCACCAGCACAGCAGTGCAAAGAGTGAGGAGTCTAAGGACAAGTCAAAGGACTGATCTTAGGAATGGCTTAGCTGCCTCCCTAAGATGAAAAGTAAAGATGAGGTGGGACCTCAGTGGGGTGGTTGTCAGGACAGACTGTATTGGGTTTGCATGGCAAGGTTTTGGTAGTGGGGGGGATACAGGGGTGGCTTCTGTGAGAAGCTGCTAGAAGCTTCACCCGTGTCCAATACAGCCAATGCCAGCCAGCTGCAAGATGGACCCACCACTGGCCAAGGCTGAACCCGTTGGTGATGGTGGTAGCACCTCTGTGATAACGTATTTAAGAAGCAGGGGGAAAAAACCTGCACAACTGCTGCTGGAGAGAGGAGTGAGAACATGTGAGAGAAAGAGCTCTGCAGACACCAAGGTCAGTGAAGAAGGAGGGGGAGGAGGTGCTCCAGGCACCAGAGCAGAGATTCTCCTGCAGCCCATGTTGAAGACCATGGTGAAGCAGGCTGTCCCCCTGCAGCCCATGGAGGTCCACAGTGGAGCAGATATCCACCTGCAGCCTGTGGAAGACACCACGCTGGAACAGGTGGATGTGCCCAAAGGAGGCTGTGACCCCGTGGGAAGCCCATGTTGGAGCAGGCTCCTGGCAGGACCTGTGGACCCATGGAAAGAGAGGAGCCCACACTGGAGCAGGTTTGCTGGCAGGACTTGTGACCCTGTGGGGGACCC
>NW_008824437.1:2546674-2559429 GCF_000699105.1 Pygoscelis adeliae
CCTTTCGCTGTATTTTCTCTCCCCTGTCCAGCTGAAGAGGGGAGTGATAGAGCAGCTTTGGTGGGCACCTGGCATCCAGCCAAGGTCAATCCACCACACAGACAAAGCTGCGTCACAGCTAATCAATATTCTCAGAGCTCTGTTTTCTCTGCTTTCCACCCCTGCAATTACTGTAAGTGTGTGCTGAGGTGCTAACTCTGAGTGAGAGAGAAGGATTGTGGCTCAACACCCAAGCAGTGGTGTGGGTTGTACAAAGCCTTCTGTAAGAGATGATTCATCCTGACACCCATGTTAGCGCAATGATATGTTCTTCCAGAGATATCTCGAGCACTTTACCAAGTGCCAATCTTGTTGCATGGGAAGACTTCAAATAAACTGAGTCAGACAAAAGTCAGTCTGGTTTGTAGAGAAATATGACGAGGTCTGGGCAGTGATATCCTGTCACCAAGAAGTGGATGGGTCATGACTGGAACAGGTTTGCATGTGTATGCCTGTGTCTGGGTAGGCAGATGGGAGGGAGTCAGAAACTCTGTTGCTTCTGTCCCTTACGGGTCAGACTGAGACATCCCAGGACAACCCACCCTTCTCCGGGTGCATCTTTGACATGTGCTAAGTTCTCTGTGGATTACCCTGGAGTCCTGTGCCTGCAAAGTGCCAATAGGCACTATCAGGCTGGGGAATTGGAAGGAGCAGGTTGGGGGTGAGACAGACAGGACACATCAGTAGGGTCCTTACACCCTGTATGTAAATAGAAAGAATGCCTCTGCTTTCCTTGTATCTGTGTGTAGTGGCTTGCTACTCTTTGGAAAGAGAGAAGCGTGGACCTCAGCTGGCACCAGCAACGGTCATGTGCACTAACTTCCAGGGCTCACAAAGGCTGCAGGCTGTGCACAGCCACAATGCTGATTTCCAGGGAATTATCTCACTGCTGTTCCTCAGGAGACAGCTTGGCTGGTCTCCAGGCACACTTAGATCATTCAGCAACTCAGGTCTAATTCATTGACTGGCAATGTCAGAGCTGGTGCCACCTAAAAGTGAAACCTGGTCTCTCAAAGCCAAAGAAATGTGGGTGTGAGAGGTGTTCTGTTGTGTCTGTGGAGGTGAGCAAGGTTGGCTGTGGTCACACATCTTACAAAAACTAGAGTTGTGCCTAGGATTGCTGTAGATTTGAGGCAACATAACTACCCCAGTAAATGACCAGATGGGATGCTCTGCCTGTGCTTGAGTTTTCAAAAACCAAGGCAGCAGGATGAAGTAGAAGAATCTGGTTGTATTCTGACATGTATCTAACTTGACCAGTTGGTTCTAGGTTATCTGAGAAGTTCTCCATCTTCCTTCAGGAATGAACTGAAGAGCATTGTCAGGGCTGGGCTTGACATGCCCTTTGGTATACTAGTTAGGATGTTTTTATTTCTCTCTGACCATGCTCCAAAAGCTGCAACAGTGTGGATAGCCAAAAGGTACTACTGAAAATAGTGCTTGTACAGAACAGCATAAATCTAGCCTCAAATCCAAAATTTGTTGCAACCCCCCACTTTTTGTTTGCTTGTTTGTTTGTTCGTTTTCAGTTACCAGGCACCATTGACTCCTTGTAATGAATACGAACAATTTTTATTCAGTAAAGTTTGACTGTAATTACTCTCTTCATTATCCATTTTGATTAATGACTTTTACAGAGTAGGAACATTTAGGGAAAATATTCTCTTGTTTTTTCCTCAGTTAATGTTTGTTGCTTGTTACAAAACACACATGCCAGATATATCTGCCAACCACTATTTACCTGAAGTAAAGCCATCGCAGGTACTGCCTTAAATAATGCATTTGGCAGCATCTAGTCATAGAACTCCATGTTGATATGACAATTTACAGAGTGCAAAGGTAACTAGATCAAAAGCATCAGAATGATGCATTTAAACATAGGTGATTTTAGCCAAAATACCTGTACTGCATTTCCTAACAAAGAGGTAGTTTGGATTAAAATATACCAAAATTAAAATATTTTGGGCTTAAGTACTTTAAAACCAGGGTAATAAATCAGAGACATGGACTATTTAAATACGTAAGTCAAAGACTAATTCTACTTATATAATCTTGAGAAAGAAAATAATGAGATAATTAGGAAAAGTCAATGGACAGTTTTAAGATTCACAATAGTTTCCATTAGTTCTTTTAGACAAATCAAACAATCTCCAAAAAATTCTGAAAAAACTTATTTGGCATTTTTATCTGCTTTTAAATAAAATAGTTTGAAGTGATTTTGACTTCATTTTAAAATATCCAAATGTTTTAGAAAACTAAAATAAGATCTAATGTTTTACACTGGGATTAAGCAAAACAATTTAGCTCATCCCAGAGGAAATTTCTTGAATGTTTTGATTTTTCAAAATTTTGGGGGACAAAATGCTTATCCAGAACAATTCTATACACACTTTTTTGGGAGTCTGCTCAACGTGAAGATTTATTTGTGTAACAATATATTCTGGTGAATGTATTATTCTATATAGTTGGTGAAAGGGCTGGAAGGCATGTCCTATGAGGAGTGGCTAAGAACTTTGGGCTTGTCTAGTTTGAAGAAAAGGAGGCTGAGGGTCGACCTCATTGCTCTCTACAGCTTCCTGAGGAGGGGAAGTGGGGATGGAGGTGCTGAGCTCTTCTCCCTGGGTTCCAGTGATAGGACGTGTGGGAATGGTTCAGAGCTGTGCCAGGGGAGGTTTAGACTGTACATTATGAGGCCACCCCAAGAGGGTGGTCAAGCACTGGAACAGGCTTCCTGGAGAGGTGGTCAATTCCCCAAGGCTATCAGTGTTTAAGAGGTATTTGGACAATGCCCTTAACAACATGCTTTGACTTTTGGTCAGCCCTGAAGTGGTCAGGCAGTTGGACTGGGTGATCATTGTAGGTCCCTTCCAAGTGAAATGGTCTAGTTCTGTTCTGTTCTATTCTATTCTATTCTATTCTATTCTATTCTATTCTATTCTATTCCATTCTATTCTTCCATGTGAATGATCCTGTGAAATTGCTAAGAATGCCCATTTCTATATAACAGTTAATCCATAAAACTTTACCAAGTTCCTCAACATCATTTATTTCAGAACACTGGCCTTTATGGAGTGGTATCTTAGAGACTCAACAGTGTCAGAATATTAAATAACTATCTCTTCATATGTCCTTTCTAACAGAAAAATGTTAAAGAGCCTGTGCATGTATACTGTTCTGGTGTATTCTACTGCTTGTGCCAAGATGCATTGGAACAACAGTTTAGTTTTAATTTTGTGATTATATCAGAGAGATGGAAAAAAGTCTTATTTATTCTAAGCACTTTTGTTGATGACTTACAGGTTGCTATAAAATCTGGAAAGTCAGATCAATTTTATGAGCAATTAAATGGGGTCTATCCAAAGGTAATTAATTTTATGGTAGAAGTTGAGCAAGGTGATGCTATCATATTCTTATATCTCTGATGATAGGAGGAAATGATAGCTCACCGGCTATTAAATGTTTCCAGATGTTCACATTCCATATCATTATTTATATTTCAGGTCTGTTCACTGTTTTGTTATTAAAGAAGTTCTTCTCTTCTGGATAGTTAAATGTGCAATTTATGCATGCTCTAATGAATATTATGTATACCAATGTCTTCATGAAAATTAGCTATTCACTTAATAGATGGTGGTTATCTTCTGCCCATTTGCAATGTGACCAACAGTTAGACGTGTATCAGTGAAAATAATAGTTCCCTCAGATTTCCAGAGAAGATAAGGAAGGAAAAGGAATATAGTGAGCCATAGCTGGTTTTCTTAAAGACTGAATATGGAAAAGTTGAGAATGTAGGTAATTACTTTCACAAACATCACTGAGATATTCTGCAAGAGTTGGAATTAGATTATACTCTCAGAGAAGTAAAAGTCACCACAGTTCAGAAACTAGAATATGAGAGAAAAATCTGTCTGAACAAGACCAGGAAAATGAGATCTAGGAGTGTTTTGTTGCAGCCTTACATCCAGCTTTAGGACTTACATATAAGAAAATCTTGAAAACTTGCAGTAGGTAATTATGAACAAATATGCCCTTCCAAGCAGTCTTTATCACTCATTCTCTTTCTTCTAAAAACTAAGCTATTGCAGATAGCATCTGGATAATCTGAGCAGCCATTTAAATGTCCACATTCCTTTGAGAATATTATGAAATTGTGTATCTTAAACAAATTTTCTATTAAAAAAAAATCCCAAATTTAGTTGACTGTTAGGTGAAAAAATGTATTTCTTTTTACTAGTTCTGACAAAATCTGTAAAGGTGTCTTGTAGGCTTGTGTAATGTTCTTTATTCTTTGTAACATGGGTCAGGGAAAACAAATATTCCTAATCCAAATTCATTATACTTGTTCATCTTAATGGGTTGACTCTTATTTGTTTTCTTGACACTCTCATAAGTTTTTCTTGTTTTTCACTGAGGAGGCTTTCTATGTCCTTTATTAATCCTGTTGATTTTTTTAATCTCTTCTTGTTTTGAATTGTCCTTTTGGAGGAATATTCCACCAATGCCACATAGTACATTAGATGAGATATCACACAGAATTAGGCATTATGCAGAATACCAACAGGCACTGTAATATGATCTGAAATATCTTAATCTCATTCTTTGTGCATTCTAATATTATGCTTGCATTTTTACTGCAGCTGAACGTCAAGAAGAGGTCTTCAGAGATATCTTTGTCCCTTTCTTCATCTACTGCTGTTAGTCTTGAATGCTGCAAGGTTTGACACGTGATTTAAGAGTTCCTTGTGCTTTATTATTTGATTTTTTTCAGCACGGAATTTCATTTGCCATTAAATAACCCATTTATGTAAGATAAAGCCCCTCTGAAGCTCATCAGCAAGCTCTTTGTCCTTGATTAAGGCTGTAAGAATAATTAATATTTTGGTCTGGCTGCCAAACAAAAGCTGATTAGCATTTAAACAAGTATATAAATGTTTCATTGTTTCTTCCCAAAATGAAAACCTAGGATGAACAGGTTACTGTACTTGACAAGACTCTCACTGAACCTCAGGTGAAATACTCTGGTGCTCACATAGTTTGAGGAGTCAAAGCAATAAAGCATTAGCTAGTCAAAAATGCTGGGAGAGGTAAAAGCCTCATCACCCTCCAATAGCCCCGCAGATTGCGTGCCCAATGAAGATGTGAAGAAGGGGCCTTTGTGCCTACAGACTAAAACAGCTGTATCCATTTGGTTATAAGGCAGACCAAGACAACCTTGTGCACAGATTTGAATTCTCCTGTGGGTGCTGCTCTACTTTTCTTTTTAGGCTCCTAGGATGAGAATTTAAATCTGTTGCAGTCTGGTAGCTGAAATGCAGACATCAAAGCATGCTTCCTGACACAAGATGGGGTGGTGTCAATGGAGGTGTTACCCTTCAGCTTCCCACAGTTCACCTTTTTGCTGAGATACGCTTTAAGCCTGATGGTTAGAGTATTCACATTATTGCACTTTCTCTAAGGTAAATAGAATAATTAGAGTATTTCATCTCCTGATGGAATGTTCTAACTACTGGTTTACTGGAAAGAACAGTTGCCAACTGTTTGACAGTCTAGTTCTTCAGACATTTTTCCAGTCTGATCTAGTCTACATTTGACAAGACAATTCTGAAAAAAAACAGAAATATTTATGGTAAAATAACTGTTCTTGTCAGGTATTCCCCTATACTTTTTTTATTCTTCTTCTACCTTCCTACCACCTTCACCTTTTTATAGCTCATCACTCATCACCTGTGATGATAATTACTAAATAGATTAAGCTCTGCAAAAGCCAGGGACATTCATTGTTAACTCCTTGCCATATTGAAAAATCGCTGTTTAATCCTATTTTCCCCAGTCTTTTATCCATTTCTTTACTTTACCCTGGTGTTGTACCTTCTTATCTGTTTTAAAATGTCATGTAACAAATCTTGTAAAAAGTATTCTATAAGTCTGAATTAATTATTTCTCATTACTTATTAATTAAGAAAAATTAATCTTATGCCCCATGAAATGAAGTTCATAAAAGACTGAATACCTTTGGTCAAGTCTAATTTAAGATTTATTTCAAGAAAATAGGCAAAAGTCAGTGGTCACTGGGCCTTATGATTGCAATATATTGATGGAGAAAGGGTTATTTATTTTCATGCATAGGTTTCCATGGGCCATCTGATTCTCTGCATGAAGATTATTCCATTCTGAGAAATACAAGTAAATGTTTAAGAACTTTGATAGTTATTTGCTTGTTTGTTTCGAAGGTAAATGGTGGTAGTTTAGTCAGGGAGGTTTACATTTGCTGTATACACAATGGTTTACATGCAGTTCACTTCTGCCAATGACTGTAATGAGGTCAGAAGGGTTATTTGCAGGCAGGAAAGAGCTGTTACAGGATCAGGACAGAAGCTAGTGAGGGTGGCTCTGATTCTTTCAAGACAGATGTCCTGGGAAAGCTCAGAGTGTTTCTAAAATAAGGTTATTTTCAGAGTGTATCAAATATACACTGAAAAACCTGAGATATTCATAAGGTGCTAGTTGTCACTTTCCATTTAGAAGAGCAATTTGAGTGCTCTATGAAGTGCTTTTCTCTTGTAATGCAGTGGTTAGAGCACTGACCTGGGGTAGGAGATATTGACCTTCCACTTTCTCCTTCATTAAACGGGACTAATTCCCACCTCCCTCAGCTCCAAGGAATGTCCAGTGGTGGTGCCTGAGGGAGGATGAACCCTCCATTTCTCATCATGCTGCTTCCTGGCAGAGCTTGAAAAACTTCAAGATCAATGGACCTTAAATACACTGAGGAAGCATGACTGTTCCCTGGTAGTTGGGATGTTCACCTGAAAGAACAACAGAGTTCATCTATCTCCAAAATAAAAATAAAAATAAAAATTAGAAATTCAAACAGTTATAGGACAACTGGCTTTATAGTTCACGGAAATGGGAAGGTATTTCTCAGTACTATCTATGAGTACGTATCACCTCTTGAGAGTGCAAGCCCAGGCTTACCTCACAGTAAATTCATCCCATAATCAGAGGGAGATCCTTAAAAGATACCTATAGAAATCTTGATGTCACCTATGATTCATGACCTTTGATACTGCAGGTAAATGAACAGAAAGTGAGATTTATTTAATGCTATATAACAAGCCTTGGGGTTAGGAGTCCAAGCTCTTTGACACAGTCAGCCTTAGTCATTAGAAGGAAGCTATTTCAGTAATGAATTATTACAACCCTGGGAGTACTTTGGTCATGGTTCATCACCATGGTACACTGTAGACCTTAATAGGGTCTTACAATGTCAATATGTGCTTTATTTAAGGTTCGCATTGTTTTAGCCGGTCAGAAAGGATAAAACTCACCCCTGCGCAGCAGGCCAGAACATGGTCTATTCATCATGATAGTCCCACGTGAGTCCTCAAAATGTATTTTAACAGAGATGGAAGTGACACATAAAGCTTCTGTGAAGTCTTTTGCACACAGCTGGATTTCAGCTGTGAACAGGAAGGCACCAATTCACAAATAAGTTATCTGATAGAAAATTTCATCATCAATCAGATTAGCTAAATGACAGGAATAATTTCTCTAGCCTTACCTACAATATCTGAATCTTGTCTTTCAGTATAGTTTTGGGTAGGCAAATTTAATGGAAAATACTGGCAGAAAAAGAATAGTAAGAATGGAGGAGGGGCTTTTTTAGATTAGATAGATTTAGATTTGGTTCATATAACTTAAAGCCAAAGAATTCAATATCAAGCATCCACCTTCTGCATGGTGGCCAGAAAATTAAAGTCCTATTAAGTGCTTAAATCCCTCTGTGTTCCACCCCCCTTCTTTTCTCAGTTCTTTTGTTAAGTAATGGCCAGAGCTCCACAAACGGGGGAGTTTTCAGTGTGTTTTTGCATAATAATAAGTAAGTTCAATCTGACCTCCCTTGTTCAAAAATATTTGTCTTTATAAAGGAGAAACATTTTTGTTTAGCTTATTGCACTAATCATTCTTTCATTTTAAGCACGCTTTGAATGTTAAGATGTTATTTTTAAAAACACAATCATGTAGCTTTTAAAAAATAACAAATTGCATTCCAAGCAAAAATTTTCCATCAGAAAATAATTTTTTTTCTTTTTCCATCATTTTTTGTGAGTTCATTGATCTTGAACTTCTTAACAATTCCTTAAATTACTCTGATGTCCAAGAAGTTTACTGAAAGTGTCTGTTCAGTTCTGTCTCTCAGCATATATTCAAAATAACATTACTTTTTTTAAAACAGGTGTTTTCAAAAAGATATATTAAACTGAACACAGCTATTTTCTGCCTGAGTTTTATATAAATAGTACCTTTGTTCCGAGTCTGCTGTTTTACCAAGAAATCAATAATAACATAAACACCAAAGCAAGTGGTACTAACAAACATTCTGAATTGAGGGGTATTGATAGGTAGTTTCATTGCTTTACCAGGCTTCATGTATGCCTGCTGGAATCCATCACATAAGATTAAACAGGAACTTCACTGTTTATATTTACTGGCATCTGAGAAGTCAATAGTATTCATAGAATCATAGAAAATTTTGGGTTGGAAGGGACCTCTAAAGGTCATCTAGTCCAACCCCCCTGCCATGGGCAGGGATATCTTCAACTAGATCAGGTTGCTCAGAGCCCCCTCCAACCTGACCTGGAATGTTTCCAGGGATGGGGCATCCACCACCTCTCTGGGCAACCTGTGCCAGTGTTTCACCACCCGCAGCGTAAATAATTTCTTCCTTATATCTAGTCTCAATCTACTCCCTTCAGTTTAAAGCCATTCCCCTTTGTCCTGTCACAACAGGCCCTGCTAAAAACTTTGTCCCCATCTTTTTTAGAAGCCCCCTTGAAGTACTGATAGGCTGCAATAAGGTGTCCCCAAAGCCTTCTCTTCTCTAGGCTGAACAACCCCAACTGTCTCAGCCTTTCTTCATAAGGGAAGTGTTCCATCGCCCTGATCATTTTCGTGACCCTCCTGTGGACCCACTCCAACAGGTCCGTGTCTTTCTTATGCTGAGGGCTCCAGAGCTGGACACAGGTCTCCAGGTGGGGTGTCCCCAGAGCAGAGTAGAGGGGCAGAATCACCTCTCTCGACCTGCTGGCCACAGGAGGTGATTCTGACAGCAGGCAGAATCTTCCTTCTAGAAGAAATTATTACAGCGCCACCCAAATGTTTGGACTGTCCCAAGCCCAAATATTTTGTATTTAAATGCATCTTCTGCCTCACTATTAATAGCATTAAAATGCCCTTGGGCAAAGATTAGGCTCAGGGAAAACTCATCACTTCATATCCGTTTTCTCCACAGTTTCCCTCAAAGCACTTTACAGGTGACCATCTAACAGGTACAGATGTACCTAGGATAACATGAGGGAGAGAAGCCAGCCTTTACAGAACGCAGGAATGTAAAGTTAAGATTTCAGTAAGTAACATTTCTTCATACATGTCCACCACATAATAGTACGTTAAAAACAGTATAATCAGAAAAGCAAAACCAGAACATCCAGAAATTGCAGTTAATAGAAGAACTTAAGAGTCACAAAACAGAACTCTTCAGGTTTCTGCTGCTCTAGTATACTCCTATTCATGTGAGGTTACAATCAGTTCCTATCACAATCTCTAAGGTACTTCTGAAGCTAAAGTCATAAAGCAAACAAAGTTCAGTCTTTACGATCAGGTGTGCAAAGGCCAGCAGGCTGCTCCCATTACTGCAGCTTTACTATGCCACGGGAAATAAGCATACCGAGTCCATTAAAAATGAAAAGACTCATAGTGGATTCATGAATTACTGTGAATCATTTCACCCCTTATCAGTGCATAAGGAATATGAAAATTTTTGTTATTTAGTATAACTGTGTAGTGCTTCTACTAAATGGTATACAGCAGGACTATTGCACTTAGTATGGTATGTCGCTATAGATTTTCCTGCATAATTTTTTTTTCCCCCCATAAATTGCTTACAGGTAGATAACTCTTTCTGTCCAAGCAAGTTCCTTGGACACTCAGAATGACTAAGGCAAATATAAAATCTTCCATTTCTACCTGTGCAGAACAAAAAAGCAGTAACTGAAATGAGGACTTTGTGATTTTAAAACATGCAAGAATTATTAGAACCACAAAGGGAAAGATTTGAGCTCTTCCTTGATTTTTTTTTCCCCCAAGATGCTCGGTGATGTACTGTTCAACTGGATAAAATGTTGATTGTAGGAAGTCCACTTTTACAGAATTATAACTATTCTAGATGGTCTTATGGTTACAAACACAGGGCTGGAAGCCAATGGGAATGAGGAACAGATTTCTGAACATCTCTGATTTTCTTGTGGGACTTTGAGTTTAAAATTAAGGCAATCGAGACAATTGTCTTAATTTTTCCATCTATATGAATAGGATTAGCAAGGACAAAAACTAATTAATCACCCCAATGTGCCTTAGACTTTTCTCCAGCATGCCAATGCAAACAGAACAAGCTTTATTTATTATCTGTTATGACAGTTAAAAATTTACATTACTTTCCTTTGTCTAGGAAAATCCATTGATTTCAGCAAGCTTTAGCGAGGGTCACAAGATTTTTACACTGTCTTAAAGGCCAGACGTTACTCATTTTCCTTGAAATCACTATCCTCTGCGCAGTTATCTTGAGGAAGGATTTATTTTCCTTCTTCCAGTCTGGTGTTCATCTTCTCTCTTAACTGGCTGGGTAATTCGAACTCTTCTGTCCTCCATGTGTGTTCAGTAAACACTAATAAACTATTCTTTTTCTGCATAGATTCAATTCTTCCTAGCATTTTTTCTGTTATCTATCTTTGCTAGTGCAATATTTAAGTTTGCTTTTGGAGCCAAGATACTTAGAAACTACTATATATTAAAACTTGAGTGGAAGTGCTCCTGGTAATTTGTTTCCATATAGAACTTTCATGGAATGAATATGCGTACAAGAATCCCTCTCTCTAGTGTGTCTCAACTCATTTCCAAGTAATCACTTTTAGTTACGAGAGGATGGTTCATTCACATTTTTATTCAAACATGTGTAAGCATTTCCATCAAATCCATTGGAAAAGTCTTCTTCAAACTCACTGAGGTTGCCAGGGGTCTACCAATCAGTAAAAATTATTTCAATGCATGCAACACAACTAAGAATAATATATTTTTTACATCTCTTTTATGTCAGGTATTTTTTAATTTACTAGCCTACAACTAAATTTCAGTCAGCAAGAGGGGTACTAAAACATCTATCAATTATTTTTCAAACTATTATAAGTTAGTCTGGCTAAATACATACAGACTTTAGACTAGTAACCTCATATTTCTTGAAGCGACTCCGAAGTTGCCCCCCTAAAATGTCTTTGATTCCACATAGTCTGAAGTAAAAATAAATAAATAGATAAATTATATTCTGCTTGTATCTGTATTAGAAACAAAATTATCTCAACACAGCTGCTGAGACGACATGAAGAAAATTATCTTGATTACTCCACTTGGACAGCTGAAGGACTGAAGTAGTTCTTAAGATGTGGACAAAGAACAGCTAGTATTTAAAAAAAAATACAAATTGGAACCTGAAAATAGGTTACTACACTTTCCTTATAAGAATAGGTATGTGAGAAAGATAGAATCTAGATCCCCAATTCAATTTAATTGCTAAACACTCTACAGTCTTGTTGCAGTGCAACACTAGCAATATTTGTTCTGTGATGACACCAACAGGTCCCAGCTAAAAGTGGGGACTCCACAGGGCTCAGTGTTATAGTAACACATTTAAAAGGCTTTAATATCATCCTTTGTAAACATATGTACGAGAAAGCCAGCATGAGGAAGGAAGCACTGTTCCAAATTCATTAAGAAAAAAAAAAAAAACTATCCCAAGGTTACACTACAGCAGAGCCAAGAATGGAGCATTATTTTGTTAAAAACTAGTGAAATATATATATAAAAACAAACCATACATATCTATTTTATTGACGTATTAGACACTGAAGTAGAGCCAGATTCTCCACTATCTCCACTGCTATGGCCACCCACTCCAGCACAAAATGAAACTGTATCACTTTTCAGAAGACAGTGTGCCATCACCACAAAAATGTTGAGGGACTACTATAAATGCAAAGTCATGGAAAGAATCAAAAACAATCAAGAAAATTAGTAAGAAGAGGTAAAACAAGTAAAGAAAACATCTGTAGAATAGGTACTTCTGTGCTGAACAGGCATTAAAATTACAAGAGAGAAAGTAACGTCTACGTAATACCAGCATGTTTTTTCTTGAAATAAATCAGGTCACTCATTTCCCTGTTATTGCATCAACTAAACTACTGAATGGGATCCTCAGAAGATGATCTGTTTATGACAATGTTAAAAGACTGCCCAGCAAATATTGCTGCAATTTCTTCATCTTTCTCCCCCCTGTATATTTCAGTCTCCCTACCTTGTGATCGAGAATTCCTCCCTACTTCTCTTTTTTCTCCCTTTTTCTACCCAATCTTTTGTTTTCCTCACATACTAGTCCTTCCTCTCCATTATAGCTCTCACATCCTTCTTAAGATTCATGCCAGATCTTGCCTGTCTTTCACACCTTTAAGCACTTCTAACCTCTCACATTGGTGCTTTTTATTCCAGCTTCTAATAGCACTAACACAGTTTCCGTTAAGAGCCATCTCAGCTGTGATGCTGCAGCATCCTAAACTGACACAGGGGGATTGCAATGTCATATTTGTCAGGGCCCACTGAGCAACCACGTG
>NW_008824437.1:2559474-2567089 GCF_000699105.1 Pygoscelis adeliae
AGAAATGTGAAAGGGAAAAAAATACTGAATGCTTTTTTTTTTTTTTTTCTCTGTGTGGCAATCACAGGTTATCTCTGGAAGGCATAATGAAAAAAGAAAGACAAATAAGAAATACTGGGGGTTTCATTCAGAAGGCTGCACAGCAAAAGTTCAGAGTGGAAGGGCCCTTAATACAGAGCTCAGAAGAAAAACTGGTCTGATTATTTATAGCATAAAAAAGAATGATCAAGATAAGCTTCTGGTTTCAAAATGGGAAACTGTCAGGAGAGGGGATGCTTTCTTCTGGTGCAAGTACCCACATGGGTACACGCACATACATTTTGTCCTTCCTTTGTTATCCAGCACAGAGAAGATGTGGACCAATTCCTACCTGGTGTTATAGACTTTTTAAATTTTCCTTCAGCCTGATCTGAGATGGCCGTTTCACTGTAAATAGGCCCTTGCTTCTCAATTAGGTCTGTGAGCAATGTGGACCATCATGAGCAAGAGGTTATTCTGGCAAAAGTGGAAGGAGAAATTCTACCAAGGGATTTAGAATCATAAAATCATTAAGGTTGGAAAAGACCTCTAAGATCATCAAGTCCAACTGTCAACCCAACACCACCAGGCCCACTAAACCATGTCCCTAAGTGCCTCATCTACACGTCTTTTAAATACTTCCAGGGAGGGTGACTCAACCACTTCCCTGGGCAGCCTGTTCCAAGGTTTAACCACTCAATCAACCATTTCATCCTTGATATGCCATGTTGGCTAAAAGTCTTACAAAGGTCTCCAGAAAACTGATTAAACATGAGGCACTCATCTAGATGGTCTCTTTTGGCTCCCTTCATCCCTACATATGGCCCATAGTAATGAAAGGTGACAGGCACTGTTACCCATAGAGGTCCTACTTAGCCCAAATTGCAAAACCTGCAGCCTACTTGTTACATAAGCCTTTGACTGAAAACCAGGATTTGGATCCCAGTGAGGGCTCAGTTTATTATTCTGTAATAATAATAATAGAGAACCTGTTGCATTCAAAAATTTGAGCCTTGATAGCTAAAAGGCAGAGATCTCCCCAAAACCCCAGAGAGGCATTTTCTTGTTCAGATTTTAAAAGTAGTTGTAATTTCATCATAAACCTCTTAATCCTCCATAACAAAGTGATGCATGAGAAAAAGAGCAATCAGATCTGAAATATGCCTTCTATCATCTCCTTAAATTTCTCAGTCAAAATCTCACATATTGACCTTAATTTCTGGGGAATTATTCCTCAGAATATCCCCAAATCTTGTTGCACAGCATTTGTCATCTCTCTCTGAAACATTACCTCTTTGTTTCAGCTGTTCCCTGATGCTGAAATAGTACAGTATTTGACTCCTTTACCTAATATTGCTAAGATTCAAGTCTCCAAAGATTTGGATGTTTAAATACAAAATGTTTTAGTTCAAGCCCATCTCACATAAACTGTTATTGATAAGACCACAGTCACACACAGCTGACTGTCACTCAGGTGTTTATGGAGGCAGAAATAAAAATCCCATTCCACCTCACTGTTAATCAATCTTTGTCATTCCACCAAGTTCTTTTATCTGATAAGCTCCCCCATGGCTAGGAGAAAGAAAAAAAAGAATCCCGTAAATGGAAGCCCTGCAGCCCAAACTGGCAGACTGAAGGAAACGCAACACCAGGAGGAGCACAGCTGCACCTGGCAGTTGCAGGTTTTCAGGCCAGCACAAGTCACCCAAACACCCGCCAGAGCCGGAGGTGTGCTGGCCTGTTTCTCCAGCTCACCAACAGCTCTGTGCTATAGCCACCGGTCCTCGGACCCCTTCTCCAATGTGTCATTTTGTTCGTTCAAACCACAACACACTCTCACAGTCCAGATTTATGTCTTTCCTTGCCCTTCTCACTACTCATCCAAGCCAATCCCCATCATAAGCACTGTTGCACGGGGACCATCCCTGCTGGCTCTGATCCATCAGCAGAGACCTGGCCTGTAAGAGCTAGCCAGGAAGGTAGTTAATCCATTGCAGGTGGCCCAGGCACTATTCCCATTGAAGGCTCATCTGGTTTATGACAGGTCTAAATTATATCCCAAAGGCTGTGCTCACCATTGTGCTGCTCAAGACTGAGCCTGTACTCCAACCCAGGCTCCCTGTGGTCACCCACACTGCTGATGTTTGCTCATGTCCTATGCTAAATTGGGATCAAGTCAACTTTGTCTTTTTGACAGGGAAACAGGGACATAGACTGGGTATTGGTGATAGCTTGAGATGCACAGCTAGCGACTGGGCAGATGCAGCCAGCACAGCATCCTGCCATGCACTGTGTCCAGACACAGTGCTGACTCTTTTCCCGCTCCCCACATGATGCTGAGGGTGAGCCATTAAGCACCAATGTGTCCCCACAGATAGACCCAGGTTCCTCCTCCTCTGGTTTGGATGGTTTATGGACGGTATTCCTGAGATCAATGAAAAACCACAAAAGACTTTCTAAGTAGAAGGAGTGCCCTGGCCTACCAAAAATATGAGATGACTCAAGAAGCAGAAAAACACCAGGGGCTACCAGCACCTCTGGACCAGGCAGAACAAGAAATTTCAAGACCACAAGAGACAGCTTTGGTGGGGATACCTAGGCACGACACCTTGGCTGGTGCTAGGAGTTTTGCTAGCACTTATAGAAGTCATCTTCTGGTGCTGATAGGAGGGCTAATCTTGCTGCAGAAGAGAGGAGGAGAATGAGGCTCCTTTGGAGACTGGCACAGAACAAGAGCTAGATAGAATATCTCTGATATCTCCAAACGCAAATAAGATAAATTTCACCAAATGCAAACTTGCAAATTTCTTCTGGGATGCTGCCACGAAGATAAACAGAGGTCAACAACAATGTAATTATATCAGTAAATAGAAGCAAGAGTAAAGGGAGTAACATAAAGAAGGAGAAAAGAGACAACCTGGTGGGTAGCATGTGTGGGGAAGGGGGAACATCACTAGAGAATCCTCGTTCTTCAGAAGAATGTATTTCAGCTTTGAAGGGAAAACTTGCTGAGTGAGCTTGATATACAAAATTCTGTGGTCACATACTGAGTTTCTAATTAGCCCAGGAACTGTGAAGGTGGGAAGGAAAGAGGTTTGTTTTAGGGTGTACCGTGAGAGAAAACACAGTGTAACCCCAGTCCTTCTGACTTATGTTCACAGTTTACATTGGCTCCTTATGAGGCAGGAATAAGTATATCACAGCCTGCACTTCCCTCATGGGAGCTGGAACAGCACTGGATTGGACAAAGTTGGCCCAAAGTGCCCTGTTCACCAATTTTGATGGCATGGCTCCTGCTGGGCTAGCAAATGTTCTGTAACAAGCAGCAGACTGTGACAATGCATATGGCATTTGGGACACTGCTGTGCAAGTGATTATTTTAATTTTTTTCATGAAAAGCCCAGCTGGAGAGTGTGAGCCATTGTTTTCCAGGTAGGACACATGACTCGGAGCAAGAAGGGGTTTCTGATAAAGCCATGAACTTTTGGTCTCCTGACACTGTGAGTATTTCTGTCTGAGAGAGGGAAGGGGGTGACAACATTGCTCAGGGCAGATGGGGACATCTGGTGACTTGTCCAGCACCCACACACTCAACATAACTTATATTAATATTCATTATATTCCATCAAGGGCTGTGATTGAGTGGCAACATTTAAAATTCAAATATTCATAAATCCTTTTGCACAGGCAATATATAATTACATAAACACCATTTCGGTCATTGGATAGTTGGGAAAGACTCATCTAGTGATGTTGTTGTTACCACGATGGATACAGTCTCTGCCTAATGGTACCATTTACCCCTGTTTTGATGTTGCTTGACATAGACTTCTCTCTACACCAATTCTTCACCAACTGGTAAGAGAGTCAGGCAGACAGATTCAGCAGAATAATAGGTGCTGTCTGGGCATTTGGTAGTCCAAATTACTGTGTCAACAATATTGTGAAAGCCAGTGTCTGGCATGTTTTGCTAAACTGCTACTCCTGAAGTTGTGCACTTCCTATTAGTTTTCTGGACTATACAGATATTTCAGTCCAGATAATGCAAGGCTGTTTCCTCCAGGACATCTGTTTCTCCTGGAGTGGGATGGAATGGGCCAGAGCCACAATCTTGACCCCTGTCATCTCAACAAATATATATGAAAATGACACTCACTGACTGTGAGTGCTGTTGATCTGAGGCACGACAGATTTGCATACAGCACTTTGAAAGGCCATGAAGTAGGTGGTTCAGATGATTCAGGTCAGGTCTGAGGCTTACAAAAGCCAGTCACAGATGAATGTAAAGATGTGTAAGATAGCAGTTGGGTTGAATTTCAGCCCTGTGAAAGTGCAATGTGAATACAACTAACAGAAGCCAGTGTGAACAGGTGTCGCCGGTGTTGACTCTACTAGCTTCAGCTACTAAGCCTGGTGAGCTGAAGATGTGAACTGATCAGCAAGTGAACTTAATACAGATGTGGCTTAGTAGACACTGGAATAACCATGAGTCCATGGAAGTGTTGGAGAGCAGCACTCCAGTGCAAGAAGGATGCACTAAACCCAGTATTCCTTATATACCAGTGCCCATCAGAACAGCATATGAACTTTGATGACAACTTTACATTGAATCCACTTCATGAAGAATTTTTATGTCTTTTTCTTCTTATTGAAATTATATTTTATAATTTCTATTGTGTATTAGATTGATTTTGATCAACTATTCTAGGCCAAAATATTTCTCTCAAAAATGCTTTTCATGGATGCTGTTCAATAATTTTCCATTTCCAATTAATCCTATTTCTCTCCATCCTATTTCTCTTCACACACCATGGACAGAAACTGAAAAAGGGCACAAATTCTGCATGAGGCAGAAGACTGCCATGTTACAGTAGATGACTAAGGTGATGACACACTTACTATCCTGTCCCGTAGTGATATTTAGAAATGAAAATATTTTTTGTTTCAGCTATGTTGTGCAGGTCTGAATTTCTGACAAAAAATTGATTCGGTATTTGACTTTGTCAAACATTATCGATAGATGGAAGAAATTGGCATCAGTAATATAAAACACTAGTACACCAGCATCACTTGTTTTGCAAGAATGCGAAGTAAGAATATGAAAAAGGAATTAGGTAAGGTAAAAGAGAATCAGGACCAAACTATTTATATTACAAGGGAGGGGAGAAAGATGCTTGCTTCTAGCTTTTTAAAATAAACTTTAAATCCTATATCTTTTGATAGCATTATTTTCCAATTATTGCTTGAAAATTGTAGAAGCACCAGAAAAAAAGCATATTAAATCCACAGTCAATTACAATTTATCAGAATACTATTCTTGCTTTTCAACTCCTCCCTGTATTTTATTAAGATATCTTTCTCCTAAGGATTAGAATACCTTAAATGTCCATTAAAACTAACAGCTAAGATAGGAATCAGGATTAAATTTATGTTCTCCATCTCACCATTTCTGGAAGAGTTTAGCGGTAATCTCATGACTTTTGGGAGACAGTAATTATTATAATTTAATTATTGTAAATTGTTTGGTTTGCCTCTATCTAACTATGGCTTTAAGGAGCTAGTTCTGTACAAATGCAAAAGCCTGGATTCCAACATTTCTTTCTTTAACATGTTTTACAATATTTGTTATCTAATTCAATTCAATTGATATGTTGAGACTTATGACTTGATTATTACTGAGAGTCACAAGTTTCTTAAGAGGTGAAATACATGGTGTTAGCAAACTAAATTAAATTATGTGCTTATATTCTTTGATTCTTGCATCCAACAGTTATCTGGGTGCAGGGGAAAGCAGGATGACAATTTCTTTTTCAGATGCACAATTGAGCTGACAGCTACAAGTGAAGTGAAAGTGCATCTTAGAAAGTTGTTTCTGAAAAGAACAAAACCACTAATCAGCATTTTCAACAAGAGGTGTTTTGAATTCATCCAGGACTTTTAAGAAAAATGATTGGTTTCTATTTTTTCCAATCTTTCTTTCTTAAAACACATTTACTGGAACTCTTGTTTTCATTGAGTGGCCACCACACACATACCTTGGGAACTGGTCACCCCAACATGGATGTGTCTAACAATTATTTGGTGCATTTTAAAATTAGTTTAACTATTCAGATGCTTCTGAAACCTCATGGTAAGTGACTAATCACAGAATTTGACTTTTCTGAATCTTTATATCTTATCTTATCTTAACCAGAAAAAGAAATCAAAACAAAACAAACAACTCCCTCACCTCCTGAAACACGATTAGCTAAAATCCTAGTTTTTTAAAAATTTATTCATAATTTTACCGGTAATAGGAAGAAGAGTCCTCTTGTCAAAGACTCCTAAAATGCTTTGTATAAAGTCCCTGTCAGCTCACCACAGAAGAATTAATTCAGCCTTTATTACAGCAGAATAATTAAGTATTTCTTTTTAGATTTTCCCCAAAACTAGTTCTGGAATCAGACTGGAGGTCAGCAGAAGTGGAAGATGATGGAGAATTTGTCTCCCTGATTTGCTAATTCTAGGGAGCAAGAAAGAAGGGGATTGACTGTTGCTAAAAGGAACCATTTATTTTTCTTTAAATGGCCAAACAAATCCCTCAAACCAAAAACCCCAAGAAAACTAAACAAACTGAGCTTACAGGTGATGCTTACGTTAGTTTTAGTCCCTGGAGTGCCATTTTCTGCAACTTGTCAGTTATAGCAACTACTATAGCAAGCATGCAAAGCACAATTCATGTTATCCTGATTTTAACTGATGCCTACAAGAAATTATTATTCTAACTAATTGTAGTTGCTCTCTGCTGGGAAGAAAGGATTAGGGGAGAAGGAGGGAAAAGGATGGGGGAAGTGGAATGACAAGGTACTTCCAAAAAATGAATGTTTCAGAGATTACTAATTTCTTTTAAAAATACTGAGTAATCTTGACTTGCTGCAAAAGGCTTTTGTTAGAGTTGGAATAAATCAGTATGAGACTTACAGGGCAACTTTGCATTAAAATATCTTTAGTGCTAGCTCACTCTAAAGTTGGGCTGGTTAGGACGTTACACTTTTGTTTTATTTTTCACTGAAATACTTTTTCCTAGATAATAAAACACTTCATGGAGATCTATTCATAGAATCAGAATGGTTAAGGTTGGAAGGGACCTCTGGAGGTCATCTGATTCAACCTCCTTGCTCAAGGAGGACCACCTACAGCCAGTTGTCCAGCATTATCTTCTAAAAACGAGTAAAGGGAAGAGTTCTGAAGTCTATCACAAGATCTTCCGTCATTTCTGGAGATATAAAAATAAATATATTCTTTTAAAAAGAGTGGTTTTATCACTGTTCTCACATAATTATATTGTGCCTTAACATTCAGAAGTTTTTTTTCTTCTCCAATGTAAAATATAAGAAGGAATGGACAAGTAGAAAGGAACAAAGAACTAGTGAAAAAAAGAAAAGTTGAAATGAATTACATTTATCCTCCACCGTTTATCCTCTGGGAGGATGAAGTAAAAAAATGCCTACCTGGGGTTCTGATGAGCAACAGAGAATTTATTAATTTTAAACAGAAATTGTTCCACACTTGTCATTCATTGGGAATAAAATCTTTCATCTGGTGAAATACAACACAA
>NW_008824437.1:2567126-2572561 GCF_000699105.1 Pygoscelis adeliae
ATCTCCGTAATGATAATATTTGTCATAACACTTGTGGGCAGGTTGTTTTGAAAACACCAGAACATGCTAATCTATCCACAAGCACTGAAACTGTTACATATACGCAAGATGTTTTTATTTGGTGCTCATAACATGCCATTGAAACAAAATTACCACATCTTTCAATCTCTCTCTAAGAATTAATTTCTGTTTAAAATTTGCCATGATTTCCCTAACAATGCCATTTTGTGGCTGCAAGCTTTACACTCCTAATTTTTTCTTTAAAAAATTCTTTTTCTCTGGTGGGAATCAGTGTCTTAAATTCCCTTTAAATGTCCCTTAGGCATAAGTTACATAGCAGTAAAAAGAGGCAAAGAAGTCTGAGACTGTACGTGCAACAGTTTCAATCTTAGCAGGGTCAGCTTTGTTTGCATGTATCATTGCATTTTACTCTGCGGAAGGACACTGATACTTTAAGAAACCTGTAGGCTCTGGGTTCTGCCTTTTAATTAACTTTAAGAAATTTCTGATGGTATTAGTTAAATTTGCCTTTCCTGCCTTTAGGACAACACATAAATGCATACACAACTGCTAGTGCTTTCAGAGGAAACTACCAATACATCTAATGGAAGATCTTTCCCCCCTTCGTGTCATTTGTACTCAAAAATCTGTACCAAATTATTCAGCAGAGATGTCTTATATCATGGCTTTTCCACCACATCATACAGATACAGCTCTAAATCTTTGACAAGGAAATCAGAAATTGTGGAGTGAGTGATGTACACTGGAGAGGAATGGAAAACAGAGGCGTTCACTTAGGGATGCATCTTCACTTCCTCAAGCAACCTCGTGCTGTGCACCTGGGACCACCGCCAAAGCCTATCATCATTTCCCCACCGCGTGCAGCAGCATTCGTCTTGAGCACTCCAAGGCTGGTCTTCTGCCCAAGGAGCAGTGATGCTGTTGAAAATGAAGGGTGCTCCAGAGCAATTTGCCTTCCAGAGGCAGCCGTGTAAACCCAAGTCTCCAGTTTGGTACAGAGCTGCTGAGCTTTGCTGTGATCTGATGGGGACCCTGCTGCAGTCAGAGATCAGAAGTAGAGCTGGGGTGCTGTGGGAAGGCAGCGGTTGGGGAGAAGCAGGGGGAGTGAAGGAGATGAGGTCAACTTAAATAAGGAATCTACTTGGACATGCATTACCTATGCTGTTTTTATGTAGTAGTTCAATAACTAGTTCAATGCACTCCTGGAATAATGAGGTTGTCACAGATTGCAAATCATACAACATAGTAAGGGAGGTGCAGTTCCTGCCTTCTGGTTTTCCTCAGTCTACCAAGGCTTAGGAATTAGTGGAACCTGGATCTTCAAAGCTAGGACAACATGATGGTATGCAATCACTTTCTCATAGACTGCAAAAACCTATCAATTTACTTTCTGAAAGAAGTGAACATAACAGAAATGCATGATTCAGTATAACCTCGTATTAACTGCTGACATATGGATACATTTTCTCTGTGAGGTTTAGCTCTTCCTTCTGACTGATGGATTCAGACACACCTTCCTAAACTGATCACTGGCTGCTCGTTCCTTGCATTATTCAACAAATTGTGACTTTACTGCTGCACTTTACTGCCATGCTTTATTTTCTCCTTGCAACCAGCAGGCCAGAAGAATAACAAAGGGGATTGAATTTCTCTTAGCAAATGAAAAGAACGGGGGAAAAAAAGGATACACAAGGCACAGTGCAAACCTTCTTGTCACCACTATTGAACTCCCAAATCCTGCAGGTTGAACATGAGAAGATTGTCTTCTGATACATAGTTCTACAGTGACATACAGAAAGCTTACTTCATGACTTTGCAGTACTTTAGTGCTTTTCTATTGACCCACACCACCTATCTGCCAGTTGAAAATTGGAGGCATCATCTGCATTTCCTGAGCAGCAGAGAGAATTTTTTCTTTCTGTTTGGCCGTTTCTGATTTTTGTCCTCCCCTAGTGCTCTGAAGAAAAGGGAGTCCTGCATGTTGTCTGAAGACAACTTGCACTCTCATTCTGTTCTTCTGGTGTAGTTTGGGGTGAAATGTAAGACCAATTTGTAGTACGGGACAATCCCCATAAGTAGAGTGCTTAGCTAAAGACTATACCCGCAGGTGCTTTCTTCATGTACAAGCAAATGATCTCTTCATAAAGAACACATAGGGGGAGGAAATTTTTTTTTAGCATTTGAGTAGCACAAAGCTCTTGGCAAGCTGAGCAAAAATGTGGATATACAAATCATAAATGTCCAATCTTTTTTCCCAGATCAAAGCATTTAGAAATGCATAACAATATTGATTAAAATTGGGAAGAAAGTACACACTAGATACAGAGGAAGAGCAATGTTCAGAAAGCATAATTCACATATTTATTTTTGGGTTTTTTGTTGTTGTTTTGGGAAAGAAAGCACCACAACTTCCTGAATAATGATAACAGATTTTTACCTACGTGTTCAATGATTTTATTTTTATTTTTTACCTTATTTTATGCTATCACAAAATAATGTCATCTATCATTGCTAGCATACTACAATGCAACATAAAATATTTGAAGTATTTGGGTTTAGCTTGGTAACAATATTTCAGGGCATCTGCTAGTTAGCAGTGACTGAAACAGCTTATCTGATAATCAACTTCTTTCCTGTTTCCTGTAGTGAAATGTTTGAACATCTAGATTAAAGAGTCTTCTACTTGTGGTATAATTAAATAATTTGTATCAAAAACCCACAGATGAGGACACTGATTCATGAAAAGAAATAAGATATTTCAGTCTTTACTAATAGCAGTTGCCCTTTATGATTTGGAAAATATTTAACATAGTTATTTCAACAACCACGTAGTCACTTCCAGAAGCCAGCTACATTAATATATAGAGCAGCATTAGATCACATACCATGAAAAGATGTGAATGTGATTGAAATAGCCAAACTAAAAATCAACCCATCAAGATGATTTAGAATTTCAAAAATATTTTCCCCACTGTATTATCCATGAAACTTAAAATATATTTGGTTTCACTCTAACTTAGAATGAAAATAAAGGATAAAATGTTAAAAATTCCTAGAAATTCAGAACTTTTAGCTTGGAATTTTTCTTTTCTTTCTTTGTCCTTTCACATTGGCTTTTGTTTAAATACAAGGGAGAAGCTTTGTGCCAAGTTAACTTCAAAGCAAACTAATGGACTATCTTTTTCTTCTTGGAATTAACCTTGTTGATTGTGGCAGGACCTCTACTGTCACTCTTGGTCTCAGTCCTGGCATTGCTTCCTTTCTCCTGCAGCAATAATTTTTGATTATTTTGTTTTCCTTGACTTTGCTTGGTTTTGACTCAGCACCCACTATCCCATCATCTAAACAGAAAGAGATTCTGATAGGGACTTCACACTAACTTTCATGGGAGACTACACAAACAGAGAAGCAGCTGGCACATGTACATAACTCTGTTGGCCTCATCAACAAATAGCACTTGAAAATCCAGGAGGTTCTGCACTCTCCCCTTTGGCTGCCTGATTCCTCTCTGACAGAAAAATATCAAGCAAAATTGTGTATATTTGCTCTGTCTTCCTTGGAATGGAATGTCCATTCAAAATTGGAAATTATAGTCTTATGGCTGTGAACAGGAAAAGTGGTTAACATATGGCCCTTTAGTTATGGGGTCACCAGAGGGTACCTTGACACAAGCTCCTCTCAGAGTATGATCAGTTGAAGGAATATCTACCTTAGCACTTTTTCATGGCTGCTAACATGAAAATACAGATTTCTTCAAGTGCTGGTACGGGTGAGAGATATATCACCTTTGTAAGATGATAACCGATTGCAGAAAAAACATCTTGGTATGTGTCAGTTGATATGTATCATATATTCCCTGAAGTAGTCCATGCTGGAAGCAATCTTTTAAGCCATCCAGCTTTGCTCTGTGCAGAAACAGAAAAGTTAATTCATACCTTTGTGTAGTCTAACTTTAGAATACCCAAACAGAATGAGCAGCCCTAAATAATTTTTCACTGCTGGGACACTCTTCCTTGCACTCGGCCTCAGTATGCTGAATTTAATGTTATAGTTATTTGGATTGCTCTTAAAACAGACAAACAAAAATTCTGTTCAAAAAGCATACTCGTTTCAAGACACACTATTAGATCACTTTAGGAATCTTGGCTACACGACAGAGATGGGAAGTAACAGGGAAGGTTTGGGAGGTTTTTCTTTGGTTTTTTGGTGAGTTTTGGTACATTTATTTTGAGTATTCAAAATTCAACCAACTTGGATTTTAAAGAAAATTTTCACACAGTTTCTTAACATTTTTCTCACATTATCCATTTTTCTTTACTCACCCAAAGAAAAACCAATAAATAAAAACAAAGAGACAGAGTGCAGTGTAGGAAAGTTTTATCAAAAATATAGAATAAGAATGCTAAGAATAAGAATAGGATACAGTAGAATTATTATGTTAAAAAACTGGAGAGGTTCCAGCAGAGGATTACCAGGATACTTGGGAGCCTATGGCACAGTACCTACAGAGTGAGGTTCAGGGAGCTCAGACTACTTAATCTCATGAAAAGGTGGTTAAGAGGCAATCTAAGCTCTGCTTTCGGGTACCTGAAGAAAAACTACAGAGATGATGGAGCCAAACTGTCCTCCACAGTGGCATGAGATGTAACAAGAGGCAACAGCCCGGCAAGGGAGATTCAGACTGGACACTAAGACAAACCACATCACTAGGAGGGCAGTTCAACACAAGAACAGGTGATAGCATAGCTGTAGACCCTCCATCCGTGGAGGTTTTCACACATGTCAAGCCCATCTGGTCTGATCCACAGATCCTGATGTTGACAATAGTCCTGCTCCCAGCAAACAGCTGGACTGGATGGGTCCAAAGGTTCCTTACAACCAACATTGCTATGATTCCACTTTAACATACCATAGAAAATACCATACAAAAGGAAGGTATCATAAATTATATGGGGATTTCTTTCATACCTGATGAAAAAAAAAAAAATCAACTTTTGAACCACAGACACACACACAGACAAAATGTCTTAATTCTGTTTTGCAATGATGTATGATGAAAATTTGATAAACAACATTAGACAATGGAGGGTGCAAAAAGCAAAATGTAATGATTCAGGCTACAATTCTCAAACAAAAGTATTATTATTTCCTTTAAAAACAACCATCTTTTCATTGGGCTCCTTACCCTCTAAGGAATACTTGCCACATGAGTGGTATTGTTGCATTGGATACAAATGCAACAGATCTGGACAAAATATCTCAAGGAATCAGCTGTTGAACCAGTAAGAAGGCTTTCTTTGGGCCACTCTGTTCTGGCTGAGAAAATAATAAGTCCCTTTAATAGGAACTCTGCTAAATGGAATTTGGATTCCCACCCTGCTGTTGTATACAAGATGAAAAGGTACCCTCCATCT
>NW_008824437.1:2572598-2584820 GCF_000699105.1 Pygoscelis adeliae
TAATAGTTACAATGCACCTGTAATGACTACAGCTGGGCAACATTTTCATAACAAACCAGAAATAATTTGCAAAGCTTTCATCAATCTTGGGCCAACTTCTGGATGTTTTGCAGTCAACCTGAGTCCATATTCTGGGCACACTCCTATGCCAGATCTTGACTGAAGCTTGTCCAGGATTGCATTTTTCAATGTCACCTGGAAATCGCACCAGCCGGCTAATTTTGTGGTTACAAATACTTAGCAAGGTGAAATTCAGTAGTTTCAGATGAGATATATTTTTGAGCCCTTTCAAAATGGAGCTAAGATCCAAGACTCTTGAGTATGAACCTACAGAATATAAAGCAAAAATAATAATAAAGTGTCCTTCAAAGCCTCTGGCACAGAAATCCTCTGTTTCACATTGCATCAGCTGGATTTTCTTTGTTTGTACTTAATTAGGTCTATATTTTTCAAAGGGCTGTTAGAGGTAACATTGTGCTTTTGATTGCCTTTTCACAGTAAATAAGTTTAAGCCCACAAATTGAAGACTACCCCGAGCCAAGTGCAGTTAGCTATGAAATGGAGGAGAAAACTCCAAGTGTAACAGAGTGGTCCCTTTGCCTGACATGTCTCCTTCAATTTTCATAAGTGTTTTACTTAGCTCTCTGTACACAGCTGTCTAGGAAACAAGACTGTAAACAAGCCTCAGATAGCCCAGCAGCTGTAATACAATTTCATCCCTTCTTTCTTTAAAATCTGTATCGGATATATATATGTGTGCATGTAAATATATATATATACACATATGCGTGTTTAAATATATATATCCTTGTGTATATATATGGAGAGAAAGAAAGAGGGAAAAGAGAGGAAAGACATGTCCATTAATGAAGACTTAAGTCTATCTTTGGCAATAAAATAGACTATGGACTTGGAATAAAAGCAAACAAAAATAAACGTAAGGAAAAATTCCAATTTTTGAATAAAGCTATATCAGCTGTTCAGATGATATGCATTCAGATATTTCAGTTGAATTAGCTAATAAATGCACAGAACTACTGACAGTTATTTGAAAATGTTATGGAGAAGTTCCAGAATTTTAGACATGGTATCAATCTTCCAGCATTTGACCCTGGTAATTACTCCTTTGTAAGTCTAATTTCCAACCCTTCTACACAACAGAATGAGTTTCAAGAAAAAAAACAACAACAGACAAACAAAAATAAAACCCCAACCATGTAGAGAGTATCAGATCTATGAGTAATAAATTCTGTGAGTTTATAGAAAAACAAATCATAGCAGTCAAACTTGATTGCTTTTCTCAAGAAATCAGTGAATGAAATTAAAAAAACAATAACAGAACAGAGAACATACCTGGATTACACTAAAAAACTGGCTATGGCATGAGAGTCATTAAAGTAATTTTGAATATAAAAATGGTCAGGTAGAGCAGAAACAGGCTATGGAACCACAGAAGATAATGATAGTGGAGCAGAAATTTTGTGGGATGCATCTAAAACAGCACAGGAATCAACAGCAAGCTGAGTCTCATCAGCCTCCTTAGCAGTGATTTGACGAAAGGAGGTGAGCAGCATGTAGAAGATTTTTGTGGCAAGGGATGCTACAAGCACCTGTGGAGTAAAAATTCTAGCAGAACAGTATACTCAGCAGCTATATAGGCTGACAGCAAATAATTAACCTACGTCCATGTTATAAAAATACAAGGCAATATGCTGCTGTGGCATGAGCAGACGTGGCATCACAGTGGGAATGATAACACCTGAGCATTAATCTTAGCTCTGCTGCAGATTTTAGGTATAAGAGTGGGCCAGGCCTCTTAACTTTTTTGAGTCTCTCCTTTTTCTCTAGCTGTTGGCCGTTTAATGAATGCAAGCTCTAAATTCTTCATAACAGGAAACATTCCCATTCAGCATTTGTACAGCACCTAGCACATCAGGACAAGATCTGTCACAGCCTCTGTCAACTCTTGTCCACGCAAATGCATGTCACCAATGCAAACAGTCAAAATTTACTTACAGCTGGTCTAGCAAGAGGATGAATTATTGTATGACTGAACATGCCACCACATGTTCCATGAATGAATATCCACAGTTTCCCTCCACCTTCTCCACGTAGTATTAATCATTTGTGAAGCAGCATTTATTCACCATTCATTCAAATAAGGAAAAGAAAATGGATTTTACCTACTAGAGAAAAATGCATTTCCCTCTTTCCCATGTATTTGCAAGTGTTTGCGAAGAAACAGATAAAATTCCAAGGGCATTGGGATACTTATGCAAAAAAAAAAATATTATCCAGTGTTAGAATGCTAATGCTAACAGAAAATGTGGAGAGGATATTAAACTTCATGCATCAATGATTGTTCCATTCTCTTTCACTGAAAGCTGAATTAGTTTACATTTTACAGAGGGTAAAAGCTCGGTTTCCTGAGACCAGGTAATTCACTGAAATTTCAAGATGTATATTACCATATGGTAACATGCTCATCTTGCCTTACTTCTCTACCAGAGGATCAGCTTACCCTGCTTCTTGCATAGTTTTTCTCCCTAGACCATCTTTATATCAACCAGAGTCATCAAGAGGATTCAAGACTCAGAGGGTCTCCGAGTTCAGTCTTTGTACTCCAAACAGACTCTTATCCAGTAATCTCCATGAGATCATAGAACAGCAGAGACACTTGGAAATACATGCAAAAATAAACAGCATGATACCATTTAAAGAAATAACTTTTACAGACTAATGTGAACTCCTTGAGCCCAAAGCAGAATAAATACAGACAATACATCTATTAGCTGCAAATGAATAAAACAGTATTTATAAAATGGGTAATTTAGATCTGATTAATGTTTATAAATGTGTTTACATAAGAATTGGATATTAACCTATAGCTTTAAAGGATTTAATTAGCCTTGGAATATAGTCTCAGTGTACAATGAAAAATAACTAATTCACAAAGGAAAATGCAAAGAAAGTCTGCAAGCACAAATGAGGTCAATTAATTAAGCAATTTACATAAATTTGAATGGTTATTTTCAGGGCATTTTTGACATTTTGCACTTTCTATTCCCATCACACCAGCAAAAATACTTTTCTGTCACCCTATTTATATGATACATCAACCATCTCATGGGATCACAGAATACCTGCACACACTGCAGTATAACAGCTTCTACACACAAGCTTTCTGAACCGTGCAGAATCTAGCATCCCATTTCCAGCTGTACTATCTTATCACCAGCAGATGCATTTACAGGCTGTTATAGCTTCATTCTTACCTCTAAATGGAGAAAAGAATATGAAATATAACTTCATCTCCATTACATTTTTACATCCTGAATACCAAACAGATGGTAACAATTACAGATGGGAGTATGTTTCTCACACAAGAAGCCAAATGCTGCATAGCTCACCAATTGAAATCTGGAACGAGTCACTTAATGCATTTAGTTTACCCGGATCTTAATTGGTGAAAAAGGGTAAAGGAATTTGGCATAACAGTTACATATTCCCACAGTTACCCTGGGAATACCACAGCAGCAATCGCCTCTTAATACAGCTGTGTCCACACAGGTCCTTTGGCTTCTTTCTATTATCCTTATAACAACCAAGGCAAATTTACTAACTCAGATGTAAGAGGAAAGTAATTTGCTTCAGAATGGAGATCCTTCTGTGGCAATTCCTGTATACACATTTCCCAGAGTAGTGCCTAACAGGAGTAGGAGGCTGTAACACAGTCTGAATTGCTCGCTACTGGCTGAGCTGTGTCAATCCACCAGACCAAAGTCATGATTCAAGAGCTGACGGTGTGCTGAGAGTGCTGCTTCCCAGCACCACCGAAACTTCAGGTCACTGGTGTGTCATCAGCTCAGGATCAGAAGCCAAAGCTGAAACTGCTGAAACAGCCTCCTCTCTCCTTTGGTCTATGACTCCACAACCTCTCTCAAGTGTATATTCCTCTGTTTCATGTCTGCTTTGATAAGAGTAATGTGGGACCTTCGTCCAAGGCTGCCAAATAAACTTAATGCCACAAATTTATATTTTATTATAATGCAATATTGCACCTACTCTGATATATTTTTTACAATATCTTTTATAGTACATTTCATGGACTGTACTACTGAGAACAGTGATTAATTTACTCAGTCCTTCTATTTTGTCCCCCATCTGTTTAATATAGTCACAAGTGAATTTTTCAATGGCGTATTTCTTTATTTATATAGTAATTCCTAAGCCACAACTTCAAATGATGCAAATAGGCATTTGTTTAAGAGAAGCCAATGAAAAAAAAACCTGCCTTACACCAGCTGAGAACCAGGTTTTCGTACATGATATGTGTCAAGTGTTAGCATGGAATTGAAAATATAAAATAAATATAATTAAAAGAAACACTAAGGAAACTAGTAAGACATATTTTTTGTTTGCTTCATTTTGTATGACTCAGGGATATCTGAGATTTTTAAAAAGATCCATTTCAAAATTGATGTTATCATGAAAATCTTGAAACATGTATGCACTGAAATCTAAAACTTTCAGGGGCTGAAGGAATGCATTTGAATTGCTTCATGATGT
Source organism: Pygoscelis adeliae (assembly GCF_000699105.1). Classification (NCBI taxonomy): domain Eukaryota; kingdom Metazoa; phylum Chordata; class Aves; order Sphenisciformes; family Spheniscidae; genus Pygoscelis; species Pygoscelis adeliae. Next base: position 2,577,168 of record NW_008824437.1, read on the forward strand.
TTTATTTGGTTTTTATTCTTTTTAATGACTACAATTCTTTGTCTATAGATCAACATATATTTCAAAGTAAAAACAAATTTAACTCCAATAAGATCAAGTGTGTTCATTTAGAAAATGTCGTTTTCATCCATTTCAACATTTGTCCCCTTGTTACTGTTGCCAGATTGAGCCTTTTCCTACAAGCATTTGCAATTGAACCATTCTAATATCATAGAGAAGATGAACAGATCCCTTTCTCTAACTTATTTCTTTTCTTCTGTTACATATAATTGCAAAATTCTTACAAACAACCTAGCAAGTAAGCTTTCTTTCACTTAATGCCTTGCCAGCCCATTTTGCCTTCTTTATGCTGTTAAGTACCACTAAGTCACTAAGTGTCTCAGATGTAATATTTCAATTGTTAAAAAACAGCAGCAGCAGAAGTTACTTCTCCAACTTCCACACACTGCTGGTTTCTCTATAGAGACGGCTTGTTCAGCACCCACAGTGTTTCCATCTGTCTCAGGCTCAGCCTAGTCATGTAGAAAGCAGCACTTCCAAAGAGCTTAAAAGAAAAGATATATTAAGAAAAGAAGAATTGATTAAGACAACCAACAGCTGGTAAAACGTCAGAGAAGATCTACGAGATCAGGACACACACTTTTCCCAAATTTTATCTGTTTCTCCTGAAGTGCTTGAGGGCTGAGTGTGTTTTGGTTAAAACTGCCCAGCAAAACCTATTTTATCACACCATGGACCACTGAAATCAGAATTTCCTCCTCTTGACAACTTCGTCATCAAGCAGAAATCCTTGTGACCTGGTTGGAATTGCTACCGGTAAACATGAAAAAAAGAATCCCCTTGCAGTACTGTCATCAATTTCGCAGTGAAACTATTTACCAGGGGTGCAAATGTCTTGTTGAACCCAGGATTTCCTCACACTTTGGGTTCATGCTTGAAGCACTAATTCTACAATTACTGTAAGGGTGCTTATTCTAGTCTTTTCCTATCCCTTTCTATGAGAAGCTTGGAAGATTTTGTTATATTCCTGATGGGGGAAGTACAACAACCAAAAAAATCCGAAATGTTTTACAAGATGGTAATAGCATGACCTTCCTAACTGTAATTCAATGTACAATCTAATCTGAGGCATTTAAAAGCTGCAATATCTGTTATAAAGTTTATGACCCTCTCCGAATTACTCCTTGACTCTTGTGAAGTAATGAAGTTCAAAGGGATGCCTGGTGAGCTAAAATTCAACTGCACTGTGGAGAGAAATGCAGAGTCCAAGCTTGCCTTTTCAGGATGAAGGCAACACTTTTATCTGTTGCTCTGTTTGCAACAAAAATAGCTGATGTGCTGTGATAGAGGGTTAAGATTTAAAGGATGTATGGGCTTTCTGGAGAAGTTAGTCAAGAAAGACAGTTTAAAATTGTCTAATATATCTGCCTGTATCTTTGGCCATTCTTATGCCCTTAAAGCTCATGCTAGTCATTTATTGAAATGTGGAGGATCAATATGCCACCGCATCTTGCAATATATGAGCTGCATTCTGGCGCAAATGACTTAAAAAGCACACAGATCTCTCTACGAAAGTGAACACAACCACTGTGCTGTGTTGTGACAGAGCATATAGTCCTTGTTCTCCCAAACCCATCACCTCTGTGGTACTCACTCTCCTTCCATCTTCTCTCCTCTCCCAAAATAACTGGAATCAACACTTACTAAGTTGGTATTTTTCAGAAAAGGTGCCATGCTTGTAATGTACAATTCTTGCTCCTGGGCATCTAACGGCTGCTCCGTGCCCTGGCTATGAATTTAATAAACATGTCTGTTAGCAAAGATGCAAACTACTGCACCTGCTTATGCTGGAAAATATATTGGCTCATTCCTAAGCACTGATGTCTGGGGGCAAACATAGTTCCAGGCAAGGATATAGAGATATATATAGAATTTAGCAAAAGTGATTTTGGTCTGTAAAGGGTTTAAATGCACATACTACCTGGTTTTCCTTCAAATTCTCTGCAGACTCTCCAACTATGTCTTAACTGATAAATCAGAGACAGGGCACAAGTCTGAACACTGTCCTGAGATTGTCACTACAGATTAATTACTAGCACAGTCCCTGGCATGGGTTTTGCCCAGGCCAAGTAGCATTCTATCAGGCAAAGCTCAGGTACGTTTGGGGATTTTTCTCAATAGGCTGTATGGATGAGGCTACACTGTTTTGAAGGGGGAGAGAATTAACTGTATGAATATGAATGGAGTTATGTCACTTGCCTTCAGAGCCAGAAACCAAGCCCTTTCCCATATGATATGCTCTTTTAGACAAAGATATCCTCAGTGTAGTGAAGAAAATATAGCTTGAGATTATACTGGCTGCTTGAGAGTGTTGAAAGGTTGTGTAGGGCCAGGGTACACAAACCTGATACAAACTCACTGATTCTGGCACTTGGGAGGGTTCATGCAATGAACTGTGCCCAAAAGTGCAACTAGTTTTTGTGTTGTTGAGCTGATTCACTCCAAAAAAAAAACCCCAAACCTCAGAAGTGAATTAATATTTATGCAATTTGGAGGATCAGCTGGTCCCAGATGTGGGACTGCACTGGTGAGATATTTATTTATCAGTAAAGACTCAGTGGATCCTCAGCTGTCATAAATTTGTTCCATTACTATCAAAAAAAGTATCAGCTACCTCCAAGGGCAATGAACCAAGACAAAAGCAGCAAGGCCATTATGTGAGAAGGTGACAGGGATTACTCCTGCCCTTTCCCCATAAAAAGTGAGATGGGATTTGGGAGAGGCATGAAGCCTTCTAAACCCAGGAATAAGCCCACGAGAAAAGCAGAAGAAGGAGCCCTGAGCCAAACACAGATGATGAAAACTGGAGGGGGCAGCAGCATAAAACAGAACAGCAGAGTTTACCAGTAATCCTACCTAACTCCACTAGATTGCTTCTAGTAGAGTCATGGCTCAAATGAAATCGAAGATGACTACGTTTACTGAGGACTTGATCCAGGGTCCTTTCTCTCACACAGCTTTGTACAGAGCTGAGAGAAACTGTTGAATCTTCTATAAAAAATAAGATAGACTCTTTCTTGCTTTCATGCTAAAATTCTTTGATAAAAGGAACTCCTCAAGGGTGTTTCAACACTTTAACCTGAACAGTGGCTAAGCATGAAATGGATGCTATTGGACTAACAGCTTCTGGGTGGGAGTGTTCAGAGGTAACGGACTAGCATCCAAATGCACTGAGAAGGAAAAAGAATTGCTGAGATAAAAGAGTTTGGGATGATTTATGAGTGAATTTCTGGGTTTTCAGCAGATATATGAAGGTGTGATAATGTTTTAGTCTATATATAATGTCAATTAAAGAAACAAGTATTGAGAGGAGAAGAAAGATATGTTTCTCAATTAGAAATTTATGGAAGTTTTTCCCACAATGAAAAGACAGAGTTATTTTTACCTGGGAGGTATTTGTAATAGTGCAGGGACACAGTGCTATTTTGTATATGATTTTGTTGTAATTAAACCACCTTCATTACAAGCAGCTACATCAGATGACCTCTAAAATATGAAAACAATCACTTTTTACTAGCATTTTCTAAGTCTCAGCTTTGGCAGACAGACTCATCAGCCTCAGGTGCTACTCCAGCCATCTCCCCATGCCTTAATCATTTCAATCTCTGCTTGAATTGTAAGCCTGAAAGCAAATGAATGCCTCCTGGCTGGTAGCAGTCAGACTGACTTTGTGTAGTCTGGGAGAAAACAGGAAGCTGGTTCAGCTTGTGAGCTCGAATTAAATGGCTGATAGTGAAACCTGCTAACACTGCTCCTTAGAAAAGCATGAGAGGTTTTTGTATAGTAGCTAGGCCTGGCAGCTTCTTACAGATTTGTTGTTTGTCCTTGGAAAGAAAGAAGAAAAAAAAAAAACAAAACCCAAACCTCACAACAATACCTTTTCCAATAAGTGCTTAGTTTGTTTAGATACTAGTTTTTGTTTATTTAACAAAAGAATCTTTAAACACTCCTCATAAGGGACATTATTAAATGTCTTTTGTTAATACTGTCTGAGTACTGAGATTTCCAAAGATATTTGTCAAGGTACATTGACAAATATGTTTGATGAATTTAAATTGCTGTGTGTGCTGGTTTTGGCTGGGACACAGTTAATTTTCTTTATAGGAGCTAGTATGGGGCTGTGTTTTGGATTTGTGATCAAAACAGTGTTGATAATACAGGGATGTTTTCATTACTGCTGAGCAGTGCTGACACAGAGTCAAGGCCTTTTCTGCTTCTCACACCACCTCACCAGCAAGTAGGCCGGGGGTGCACAAGAAGTTGGGAGGGGACACAGCCGGGACACCTGACCCCAACTGACCAAAGGGATATTCCACACCATATGACATCATGCTCAGTATATAAAGCTGGTGGAAGAAGAAGGAAGGGGGGGACATTTGGAATGATGGCATTTGTCTTCCCAAGTAACCATTACGCATGATGGAGCCCTGCTTTCCTGGAGATGGCTGAACACCTGCCTGCCAATGGGAAGTGGTGAATTAATTCCAAGCAAAAGCTTTGCTTGTCTGCACGACTTTTGTTTTACCTATTAAACTGTCTTTACCTCAACCCACGAGTTTTCTCACTTTTACCCTTCCAATTGTCTTCCCCATCCCACCAGGGATGAGTGAGCGAGCGCTTGTGTGGGGCTTAGTTGCTGGCTGGGGTTAAACCACAACACTGTGGGCTAAGAGGGAACATTTTGACTCTGAGACTTCCTGAGCCAGAGATGATGTTTTTGTTTTTAATAGCTTTGATAAGCTTTGCTTTCCTTAATTTTTTCACTTATTTTTTGGGCACATGCAAGATTTTAACTTCTACAGCGTCAATTTTAATAGATTATCTATTTGCAACAGAAGATGCAATGAACTATCATTTCCTATTTATCTTCTCCAGGCCAGTCATGACCATATAGAAATCATAACCTCTGCTGTTCAAGCATCTCTTTGCAAAATTGTTCTCCTTGTCTCTTAGAATCTGCAGCTAGCCACTTTAAGAGAAGTGATGCTGGGCTACAAGGACCTATAATCTGACCAAAAGAGTGGGGTTTATGTTCACATGTAACACAAAACTGTTAACTCTATCTATACTAGTGCTGAACTGTAAATACTGATAGCTGAAAAGCGTTATCCTGCAGGTTATGGCACAACTTCCTGTAGCAAAGAGGGAAATCTCACACTGTCCCTTGGTTGTAGATTCCCTGTGTGGAAGTTATGCTGCAATCTGCAGCTACAAGGACCTCCCAAAAGGGATGTCAATAGCCTTTTGGAGACCCAGCATCAGGTTCTCCACTAATATAAGCCAACACTGTGGCATCAAAATTTGAACCAGATGAATTTCTGTTTCATTTTACACCATGGGGCCAATTTGAAGCTTATGAAATTTCCACTGAAGTTAATAAAAGTCATCCCTCTGCAGCATTTGTTCATCATTCATTACTTAACATTGCTTTTTGGGGTGTAACCCACAAGGGAAGATCACAGGTCACTGCTTGGCTGAAGTTAAAGGTCATTCTTCATTCTTCAGTATTGTGTCTTTGTTGGAATTCCTCTGCTGGATTTTCTGCCATTTATTATTAGTTGTTTAACTGCAGCATAATCTATTGAAACCCTTAGCTGGGAAACTGCTGATGACACTCCTTGGCTTCTAAGTATTGCTGGCTTTATTAACTTGCAGATCAACTGGCCAGCCAGGCGATTATCTGAGCTAGCTGTAAATCCTAGCTGATATCCTTAAAAGCAATGTGTTTCCTAGCACTAATTTAACCTTGTTTTTACAGGAGATTAATGTACACAGACTCACTTTAAGATCTGCTTCGACAGATGAATATTTTAAGGGTTCTTCGTCAGATCCCTGCAAAGTTTCTGATGAACCCAAGTAGGAGCTGAAGCCATGAGCCACTTGTGTATGAAGTTTAAAGGTTGGTTTTTACAGTTTGGCACTGGAGACTATCTCACTAGATTTCTAAGCAAAGCACAAGAAACAGACTGAAAATAGGAATGTCAAAATCACTCTCTTGCATCAGCCTTCTCTGACACTCGATAGTGTTGAAGCCTCATAAATAAAAGAAGGGTGACATTCTCAGTATTCCAGTTTAATGGGGATCTCTTTCGTAAGTCACACATTTAAATGCATATTTTCCCTTTGTAGACAAAATTAGAGTCTTCGCTTCAGTATCGTTCATTTTCCTGTCCCCATGAAAGATTTCATGATTTTCCCTGAACACCCATTCTGAAGAAGAGTTCAGATTCATTGAAAATAAAAATGAAGGGGTAAATGAAAGAGGAAGGAGAAAAAGAAAGATGATGTGAGCAAGGCCATATGTACACATAATTTTATTTGGTTGAACCTGGAACAACCACAGTGGCTCCTGTACTAAAACTATAAGAGATCTATCTAGGTTATCTGTCATGAGCAACCACTACATTATCAAAGCTGTATTGCACATCTGCAGTACTTTCTAATTCAACATTGCCTAAACAGCACTGCACATCCATAACACTTTCTCCTTTTGCATGTTACATTTTCAGTTTAGCATGGAAATATTTATGTGGCAAACCTAAAATCTTAGGGTTACCCTTTATAAGATGAAGACTGCACAGAAACTGGAGATTCATTTTCCCTGCTCTTTGTGACACAGTTTTTCATCAGTGTTTCCAGAAGGTTATATATTCTTTTTTAGTTACAGAAATCTTCAAAACATTCCCAAAGCTTATTAGGTTTCCTTCTTCCATTCACAGCTGTAATGTATTTCAGAGCAACTTTGACATTCCCTTTGACATGTTTGACAGGAGACTGATAGGATATTGCTGTTTTTTTCCATCCTCCTTATCTCATGATTAAAAATGTCATAATATTAAATAGTTTAGATGAGGTATGTTTTTATCCCAAGAAAATAAATCTTTTACCATGGATGGGCAAACACGTTTAACTAATAAAAAAAATAATTGATACTGCAGTCAGAGAGCCTCTTTAACATTCATTTGAAACAAACCTGAATTCTGAAGCCTTCAGGAAAGAAGGCTTTTTTTTATTTACAAAAAAAATTTACAAAAAATGGGAAAAGATCTTGTAAAAATAATTTTAAGCAGCCTTATTTTAAAAACCTTATGTTTTTCATACCTATACTTACATACTTATCTGTGTACATTATGCAAGATCAGTAATGAAGGGTTATTTCTAACAAATCCAACATGGGGTAACCAACAGGGTTTCAATCCATGACTAAAATCCATTAAGCAATGTTTATATGAAAGATAATACCTTTTTTTTTTTTTTTAACTTACTGCTATAGCTCATAGGGAAAAAAGAAGACGACACTTTTGGGTTCAGATCTTCTTCATGTCTGAAACAGAAATAGTAGAATTCAGGTTAAGCATAGATTTAGAGCCTTCTTAATCAGATCAACAAACTGACATAAATATGGTTGCTACTTCATCAGAAAGAAATATTCTTGAGCATGGTAGAGTGACACACAGAGAAAATGGGATTTTCTCAGAACTTCTAACCACAAGTAAAAATAAACATAACATGCTAGCACTATAGAACCAAAACTTTTCTGTAAAATACATCAAGGATGTAATCAGGTGATGTGTTCATTTGTGGGGGAAAGAG
>NW_008824437.1:2584841-2586519 GCF_000699105.1 Pygoscelis adeliae
CGTATTTGTCTTTTTTTAATCAATAGCCAATATGTAAGGGCATTAATATAAAATTAGAGACTTACATTCAAGCCTGTTCCTGACTCAGGAATACAGGGGTGCTTATACTAAAAGTAAGGCTCTAAAACCATCCTGGAAGGAAAAATCCATCTTTACCCTTCCATATACTATGTTAAGAATCTTAATTTTATCCCAGTGAGGAACAGACATTTCATAAAGTCTGAAAAAAATCAGTCATACACTGGGAAAATCAGCTCCTATGCACCTCCACCAATAACTTGCAGCATTAGATCATAGACCCAGGGGAATAATTTCATAAGCTGGTAGAAGTAAAGAGCTGTTAGTCTCTAGTGAGCCAGCCAGGGAACTGGGACATAAAACAAGCTTTGCCAATGTGTATATTGTAAGAATTTTCCTGTATTCTTTTTATCTCTGATTTGGAAGTGTCAGAAATCCAGTGGGGGGGTGTATGGGGAAGTAGTTATTCTCATGAGATTTCTACGGCAAAGTAGAGGGGGGAAGTGTGTAATTAATAGTGTGCATTTGCCTCTTTTTTTCTGAAGGACTGTAGTTGGGGAAAAAAACCACACAAGAAAAACAAAAAAAAAAACAAACACATGAAAAACAAGACCCAAATAATATCCTAAACTAAATTTTAATCACTGGAAAAACCAAGACTATTCAAGCTCCATGTAAAGTTTGCATATTAGGCATGGTCACAATGAAAGTGCTTGTTTCCACCCTAACAGCAAACATTCAATATTCTATTATAAGAGTTAAGGGTCATCCCTAAAAGTGGGACACATGGTATTTCTAATCATGCTTCATTAGTTGTGGGCTCAGCTGAATTAGGACCTAAGTAACTTGGACATACTTTGGTTATTGTTTGATCTATCTAATTATCCCCACCTCATTACCAGAAATAATATGTCTACTAAAGTAATGACAGTATTCTACCTCTTGGCAGTTGAAAGGACAGTGTCTGAGAGTAACGGTATCAAATAAGTGCTCACTCGTGATAATGACTTTCGTGTTTTATATGTAAAATGTAGGACCAACAGAATACCATTTTATCTGACAAGGAAAATATAATGAAAAATTGCTTTCTATTGATTTTCCCCCAAAGTGATAAAGGCATACCTCCAATAGGTACATCACAGCTTTATTGTTAACTTGAGTCCAGAAGAGCATCTTACTTCTAATGCTGTTAATTAAATGCAAAATGAACAATTTAAAACAATTCCTGTTTAAAAAAAAAGCCTCATCGTCTATGGTTCTTTGTCAGTTCCTGTACAGATTCAGGAAAGGAGCTACAGCATCTCAAAGTTTTCATATTCATTTTCAGGAAACAAAGATGATAAATAAATTCTGGTCTCATTCTGGTCCTTGGATCAACATTGCACTCCCAAGAGTGAAAAGGGAAGGAAACTATTTTATAACTAGAATCAGATGGATCAGATTAAAATGAAAAATGGTAAATGCCAGTAAGAGTCAGTGACTGCTAGCTGGATTTCTAAAAGGAAAAATGAGAATTTTGGAGTTATTTAGTGTGTCATAACCACGTCTGTGGCTGATTTTGGTACTTAAGTGTCATGCATGTCTAATAACCTGAAGTTCCTTGGCTAGTCACTGGAGAAACAGACATAGAATCATAGAATCATAGAATCATAGAATCATA
>NW_008824437.1:2587191-2590386 GCF_000699105.1 Pygoscelis adeliae
GAGAGAGAGAGAGAGATCATCACCCTTGGTTCCTATGATGACGATGACGGACGTGGCAATCCTCCGGTGATGGGCGTGCGCATGGCTCCTTGGAGTTGTGCCTTTTATAGTCTAGTCCCCACCTCTCAGGAAGTTATGTAGCTCCTGATCCTTTGTGCAGGCGCCATTGGGGGTGGTGGTCGTGAGCCCCTTCCTCAGATAAACTCCGTATGACCTTTGGCCATATATGGTGCGTTGTCATGCCGGGCCTATCAGAACATGGAACTGCGCACCCTCCGGCACGCCCTCCACATCCTGTGTTGTCTGACCTCTTGTTTAAGGTTTATCACTGCTATGCAGACCGTGACTTGTTTTACCACAATGTTTGAGACATTGACTCTTTCAGTGTCTCACATCACCTCCCTCGACCTGCTGGCCATGCTTCTTTTTATGCAGCCCAGGATACAGATGGCTTTCTGGACTGCAAGCGAACATTGCCAGCTCATGTGCAATTTTTTATCTACCAATATCCCTGAGTCCTCTGCAGAGCTGCTCTGAAGCCATTCATCATCCAGCCTGAACTGATACTGGTGATTACACCAACACAGGTGCAGGAATTTGCACTTGGCCTTTTTGAACTTCATGATATTCACATGGGCCCGCTCCTCAAGCCTGTCAAGGTGCCTCTGGATGACATCCCTTCCCAAGCAGATCAACTGCACCACTCAGCTTGGTGTTATCAAGTCAGCAGAGTTGCTGGGGGTGCACTCGATCCCACTGTCTATGTCATTGATGAAGATAATAAACAGTACCAGTCCCAATATGGACCCCTGAGGGACACCGCTCGTCACTGATCTCCATCCGGACATTGAGCTGCTGACTGCAAGTATCTGCTCTTTTAATAACTGAATAGTACACAAGGAAGTTAAAACCCATTTGATACATTGCATTTGTCAGGTTATTTATCTTAGCACAAGTAAGTGCAGTGCAGTAGTCAACCAATTAATGGGATACTGATATTATCAAATGTTATGATTGTCGTCAAATATGTCAAATTAATCATAAGAATCAGTTTCTACAGCTATGAAACCTTTTAACAATAGCAATCAGTACCTAATGTTGATAATAGGAGGAATTAAAGGGATAGAGTTATAGATTTGAAAATCAATAGGACTCATCAGATTTCATAATACTAAATAAAAATTAATCAAGTCAAATTCAATAGCTTGTTTTTGGGAGTTAAGATCATCTCATTTTACTAGACAAAGACTTAAGCAAGCCTTTGTCCAAGCTGTCCTGACTCAGCGTGTCTCTAGTTCTCTCTAGTTTTGAATGCAGTGCAGCAAGAAGATACATTGTGTGTTGAAAAGATTGAACACCTGAAAAATATTTTTTCTTTAGTTTCCAAGTAAAATGCCAGCTGGAAAAAGCCTTAAATATTTGTTTTGTTTTGCTTTGTTTTCCAAAATCCAGGAGCATAGGAGAAGATGTCAATTGCTGAGGGGAGCTGCTCCGCAGCCGGCCCGATCCGCAGCAGAGCAGCAGTTCTTGGTGCACAGGGGGGTTTCCTGAGGCAGGGAAATGCCAGGGGAGTGGAGAGACCTGCTGGGAGCCAGTAGCTCTTGCAGGAGACACTGACAAAGCCTGCGCATTGCCAGAGCAACCGCGGCCACCCCCACACCTACAAAAAGCAGCCTGGGGAGCGCTAGCGACCAGGAGTGCTGTGGAACAGAGCGGGCAAACAGACTGTGACGTGTCAGTCAGGGTGTGGCATGACAGTTTGCGCAGCAGTTCACACAGAAGGGCGTAGTCATCCTACCAACTCAAGAGGTGAGTTCAATTGGTGGTCATCACCCTCTCAGAAGGAGCTTAGATATGGTATCCACCCAGCAGAAAGCTATGTCTTGTGCAGTCACCAGAATGGATGTGGCAACCCAAACAGAGATCCCAGGAAAACATGCAGCCATCCAGGTCTCAGACTGCACGGTGTGCCAGAGCCTTTCACTGGTAACGGATGGCAGTAGTGAGAACAGCTGTGTGAGGTGTGACCAGGTAGACGATCTGCTCAGCTTTGTGGCAGAGCTACGAGAGGAAGTAAGAAGGTTAAGGAGCATCAGGGAGTCTGAGAAAGAGATACACCGGTAGAACCATGCTCTGCCCTCCCTGAGACAGAAACAGGAACAGACACCAGAAAAAAAACAAGATCAAGGGGATCCTGTATCCTCCCCCCACCAGGCTGAAGGCAGTACCTTAAAGGAAAGGAGTGAATGGAAGCAAGTCCACACTCGGGGTGGCATGCAAACCCCCTCCTTGCCTATCTCGGCTTCCCAGGTGCCTCTGTACAAGAAGTATGAGGCTCTGGATGTGGAAGGCCAGTCAATGGATGATGTGGATGACCGTCCATCTACAACAGACACGTAGGGTCAGAAAGGCCTACCCCCCATATCATGACCACCTCCACAAGGAAGAAAAGAAGGGTTATAGTTGTAGGCGACTCCCTTCTGAGGGGAACAGAGGGTGCAATATTTCAGACAGACGCTCCTCAGGGATGTCTGCTGCCTCCCTGGGGCCTGGGTCCAGGACATAACCAGGAAACTTCCTAGCTTAGTACAGCCCTCGGACTATTACCCGTTACTGCTCTTCCATGTGGGTGGAGATGAAGCCGCAACATGTAGTCCAAGGGCAATCAAAAGAGACTTCAGGGCTTGGGATGGTTGATAATGGAATCTGGAGTACAGGTTATTTTTTCCTCTCTCCTTCCAGTTGCAAGCAGTGACATTGGAAGAAACAGATGCACCCAGGCTATTAATACATGGCTCCGTGGCTGGTGTCACTGCCACAGTTTTGGGGTTTTTGATAATGGGACAGCCTACACAACATCAGGCTTGCTGGTGTCAGATGGGATTCACCTTTCTCAAAGGGGGAAGAGGGTCTTTGCTCACGAGCTAGCGGGGCTCATTGACAGAGCTTTAAACTAGACTTGAAGAGGGAGGGGGATAATATCAGGTTTACCTGTGACAAGCTGTGGGATGATGCACCAGGGTTAGAGGGACAGGGTGTTAGCAAAGGCCCTCAGCCTGTTGCTCTGAGACATGCTGGCTACACTGGAGCACACTTGAAATCATACAGAGATGAGCCAGGAGCTCCTGAGGTAATAGGACCCAAGAGGGAAACACTAGTGAAATACCTCAAAGGAATTAAGGGGTGTTCCTCTAA
>NW_008824437.1:2591743-2592341 GCF_000699105.1 Pygoscelis adeliae
GTATTTGAGAAGTCGTGGCAGTCCGGTGAAGTTCCCACTGACTGGAAAAGGGGAAACATAACCCCCATTTTTACAAAGGGAAAAAAGGAAGACCCGGGGAACTACAGGCCAGTCAGTCTCCCCTCTGTGCCTGGCAAGATCATGGGATGAATCCTCCTGGAAGCTCTGCTAAGGCACATGGAGGACAGGGACGTGATTCGAGACAGTCAGCATGGCTTCACCAAGGGCAAGTCCTGCCTGACCAACCTAGTGGACTTCTGTGATGGAGTGACTACATCAGTGGACACAGGAAGGGCTGCAGTTGTCGTCTATCTGGACTTCTCTAAGGCCTTTGACACGGTCCCCCACAACATCCTTCTCTCTAAACTGGAGAGGTATGGATTTGATGGGTGGACTGTCCAGTGGGTGAGGAATTGGTTAGGTGGTTGCATCAAGAGGATAGGGGTCAACAGCTCAGTGTCTGGATGGAGATCAGTGACGAATGGCGTCCCACAGGGGTCCGTATTGGGACCGGTACTGTTTAATATCTTCATCAATGACATAGACAGTGGGATCGAGTGCACCCTCAGCAAGTTTGCAGATGACACCAAGCTGAGTG
>NW_008824437.1:2592363-2592582 GCF_000699105.1 Pygoscelis adeliae
TGAGGTTTAACAAGGCCAAGTGCAAGGTCCTGCACCTGGGTCGGGGCAACCCCTGGTATCAATCCAGGCTGGGGGATGAAGGGATTGAGAGCAGCCCTGCCGAGAAGGACGTGGGGGTACTGGTGGATGAAAAGCTGGACATGAGCCGGCAATGTGCGCTCGCAGCCCAGAAGGCCAATCATATCCTGGGCTGCATCAAAAGAAGTGTGGCCAGCAGGT
>NW_008824437.1:2592620-2601762 GCF_000699105.1 Pygoscelis adeliae
GATTCTGTCCCTCTACTCTGCTCTGGTGAGACCCCACCTGGAGTACTACGTCCAGCTCTGGAGCCCTCCAACCGGTTGGAGTAGGTCCAGAGGAGGGCCACAAAAATGATCAGGGGGATGGAACACCTCTCCTGTGAAGAAAGGCTGAGAGAGTTGGGTTTGTTCAGCCTGGAGAAGAGAAGGCTTCGGGGAGACCTTATTGCAGCCTTTCAATACTTAAAGGGGCCTATAAGAGACATGAGGGCAAACTTCTTAACAGGGCATGTTGTGACAAGACAAGGGGTAATGGTTTTAAACTAAAAGAGGGTAGATTGAGACTAGATATAAGGAAGAAATTTTTTACACTGAGGGTGGTGAAGCACTGGCACAGGTTGCCCAGAGAGGTGGTGGATGCCCCATCCCTGGAAACATTCCAGGTCAGGTTGGAGGGGGCTCTGAGCAACCTGATCTAGTTGAAGATGTCCCTGCTCATTGCAGGGGCATTGGACTAGATGACCTTTAGAGGTCCCTTCCAACCCAAACCATTCTGTGATTCTATGATTCTAAGAGATATTTAGAAAAACATTGAACTACTGTAACAGCTTTACAGCTTAAATCTAAAACAAACATAGGAAATTTTCAGTGTTACACAAAAAGCAATGAAATTGTATGCACACAGGATTGTAAGGAATTTCTATCCAATATATCCTTTCTGAGCTTTCTGTTTCTGTAGTCTGTAAGAGCTAATAATATCTTTAAAGTCACTACTATGCACATTCATAAGCAAGTGTATATATGTGTACAAGTTTTTCTTTCCGGGTCATTACTTTTAGTTTTTGGGGTTTTTTTTTACCTTGATGTTCTCTCCTCATGGTGAACAGAAAAGATATTTTCTGCATTAAACTGTAGAGATTCAAGGTATTGTCTAGCCACTGTGTGAGTATGCAAACCAGAGGAAACATAAAGAGTTCTTGCGCAAAGCACTGCAGTGCTGGATAATAAAGCTAATTATAGAAGAATCTAGAGGTTGTTCACAACATAAAATTAAGAAACGTTATGTATCTAAATGGAAAAGAAATCAGACACATACCAAGTAAACCATGTCTTCAACGGCTCAGACTACAGGAGACAACTCTGACACATACTTCACTTCTCTAACAGCAAATGTGCAGGAAAAAAAGTTTTATTTTTAGCTGATTCAAAACAAAAGTTCTAAAATCAATTCTATAAAATAAAATATTCCATTTTGGACATACTGCATAGGAAAAAGAGATATATTGATTTTCCAGTGGAAAATAGAGTAAACAAAGCAAAATAAATAATTAAAATAAATTAAAATAAAATAAATTAAAATAAAAAAATAAAATAAAAATCACCTGCAAAATTGTAATTTTCACAGAGAATATTTTAATTCTTACTCAACTTTGTTTATTAACATCTCACATTTTTCAATTATGACATGTTCTGGTTGTCAAGAGAACTTAAGCCAAAAAAAAAAGTAAATCAGCTGAACAGCAGAGAAGTCCATAGTGATCAGCCAAGCTTCTTAAACCCAAAGTTTGATTTATTTTGTTAGCGGGAGTAAAGCATTCAAATACCAGAACTATTAAAACAACAAATAGCCTCCACAACTGTCTGTCAAATGAAAACTTGGGGATCAGTTCATTTGCCTGAAAAAAAAGCATCCAGTGCTGATTAAAAAGGTCAAGAGTATCCAAAATATTCACAGAGCGGTTGGGTATAACACAAGCACTGATAGAGGCCTGCACCTGTTTAGGATTGGCAATTGGAGATCAAGCAGCATGCCCTCAATACAATACAATACAATACAATACAAATAAATATTGTATTGTACCACAATATCACCTGCAAAATGAAATTTCCACAGGGAATATTTTGATTCTTGCTGATTGGGATTTTTTTAAAGTTTTTAAAGAACCTTAAATGTACCCCTTCTGGAAAACACCCTTGGGGTGTCTGAGATGACCACAGATGCCAGTCACTAAATTGGTCCCTTTCTATCTCTGCATTACAGCTGAAATAACCTGTAGTTTCTTACAGACTCACTTTGGTTCGCTGTGTCTCTGTGTTTCTGTCTTAACCAGTCATCATCTCCATTGCTTTTTCTCCCTCTCCTAGAAGACCTCTTGTAAAAGGGTATGCTCTGCTGCATAACTAAATTACCCTTAGAAGGAACTTTGGAGAGCTGAATCCTGGACAGGCGCAGGCCCGTGGGGTTTCCTCCTCTCTGTTTCTTAACTCACTCCCTGCTTAATTGATACTGCTGGGGTCTTCTGTACAGAAAATAAAAAGAACTGATCTCCTTCTTTGGAGATCAGAGTCAGTCTCCAAAAGCACCTAGCTCATAGGGGACCCCATTTAGGCAACATAGACCTAAGTTTTAGGCATCTGAATGCCAATTTATCTATATTAATACCATAATACCAACTGTAATGCGCACTGGGTTACTGTGTTTTGAATACATGAATGCAGTTCTTTCTGCATTTTGGTAAAGATATGTTTCCAGTCCTTTTCAAAAGAGTGTCTCCTGAGAGATAGCCAGTGACCTGTTTTGTGCACATCTTGGCTTTATTTGAATCCATTAAATCCCTCCAGATTTTTTTTTTTTCTCCTTACGGTTTTTTTCATGGGTTTTTAAAAGCTTCATAGTTACTCTTCAATAACTGGAAACAACTCAGAATTTCTAATTGCCTATTAAGGGAGATCAGAAATTGCTTGTAATGTAAGGCAATTCAGATCTAAGGGAGATTATGTTATTACATTTTTTTCTCTTTTTTTTTTCTTTTTGGATTGTTACTTTTGCAAATTGGCAGATTTCTTAGAACAACATGGCTATAATTGTGCATCTGTCTTTTTTACTGGTAGTGGCATTCATCTCACGCTAGCCAAGAATACCAGCACTCAACAGCAAGATGTGTAGAGGAAGCTGTGACAGTGAACAGAGCCTCAGGTAATAATCTGTGTCAGGTTTATGTTGGTTCCACAAAGCTCATGTGTTTCTCCATCACACCTCTGAGATTAGCAGGGATGGCTGCAGTCTAGGAAAAAACAAGGAAGCAGCAAAGGCAGCAGTTTCAGAATGGGATGAGGAAGAGGCAGCAATGGTAGCAGCTGTGGACTGCAGTGGGTTCAGGAGAAAGAGAAAGCAGCAGCAAAGACATTCATCTGTAAAGACTTGCAACAGCCATGACATTCTTTCTGCACTCACATTAAGCCTATGTTTTCAAAAGAAAGGAGAGATTTAAAGACCGCTATTACACAGACACTTGAAGGTACCTCATCTTCAAAGGTGTTTCCTGATATTTGGAGGTTTCTCATCCCAAAATTCTGGTGTCAAAATTGCTGATCCCTTTTATATTGCACACTGTAGGATAGTGTAACAGTATAGCTGACTCCATGGGCTTGAGGTAAACTGGCTATTTTAAAGTACCTGTCACAAGAAGGAATCCTCACATCATCTGTCATGACACTGTTTTAGGAATATTTTCAGTGTTGATATTACATCTTGATAGTTGAGGGAGAAGTGTTTAACCAGAGCCTCAGGAAGGCCAGACTACGGGTGAATGCAAACTGTATTATGTTCAGCCTAGGGACACTGATTTTCAAGTAAAGTAGCAGAGGATTTTGTAGGTACAATATCCAAGGTATATTCATCACTTTTTAGTGACGTTTGCAGACTTACAGCACTGTGAAATACCGGATCCCTTCTTTCATTGCAATTACTGACAAAATTAGGGCTACAGATCTTCAGTCTCAGATTATGCTGTTTCTAATGGTTTTAAACTAAAAGAGGGTAGATTGAGACTAGAGATAAGGAAGAAATTTTTTACGCTGAGGGTGGTGAAACACTGGCACAGGTTGCCCAGAGAGGTGGTGGATGCCCCATCCCTGGAAACATTCAAGGCCAGGTTGGAGGGGGCTCTGAGCAACCTGATCTAGTTGAAGATGTCCCTGCTGATGGCAGGGGGGTTGGACTAGATGACCTTTAGAGGTCCCTTCCAGCCCAAACTATTCTATGATTCTATGATAATCCTTATAACATTGAGCCAATTGCTGAGTAAAGCAGCAAAATGTGTGTTAAAAAAAAAAAAAAAAGTCTAACTAAAATGTCTTTACAGATAGCATAAATTGTGTTGTGTGAGCACTTCAAAATATTTAATGGACTTAATTTGGACAACTTCACTGTGAAGTAGGGAAGTACTATTAAATTTTAAGGACAAAGACCTAAAGTACAGGAAGACAAAGGATCAACATTAAAAACAAACCAACCAATCAAAAAACCCAACAAAAAAACCAACTAAAATAAATAGTTCTCAGGCACTGATCTTTCTGGACTGCTGCTCTGATTTTTGTATCCTATGCTTAATATGTATTGGGACATTTTGGAGAGCAAAAATGATCTGGATAACTTAAAGTCATGCTCTTTCTTGAATGTTATCTGAATTAGAAGAGAGTCCTAGCTCTCCTTGGCTTTAGGCACTTGTTAGCTGATGTCTGATCCTGTACCTGAGTTGCATCACTACAAATACTAATCATACTCTAGGTCTTTGAAGAAGGAACTGTTTATTCTGCATTTGTACAGACCAAATATAATGAAGTCCTACTTTTAGTGACTCAGCTTTCTTGACCCTAAAACTGTAGTAATAAAAGGACCTTCTGAACAATGTAACAGCTGTAGGACAGAAGTATTTGTTATTAAAGAAAAAACACACACGAACACAGGAAATTCATGGGCTAACTAAATCCCTAGCCCATCCTGTCCAGGAAATGTTTCTGTGAAAGATAAATGATAATTAAACACTGAGAAAGCAGAAGGTTAATCTGATAATTTTTCTTTTTTCATCCTGAAGGTTTCATGCGGATTCCCAAATCTAAAACCTTGTATTTTAAATCTGTTTCTTCTCACATATATTTTGCATTCCAGCTTAAAATGTTTGATAATCTTGGTGCTTGTTTGACATCCATTTATTGCAAGGTTTTGGTTATTTATTTTTGACATACAAAATACTTGGTTTTGATTGCACATATTTGAATATCTTTGCATGCATGATTAAGATTTTAGCTAATATTCACACCTACAAAATTCACAGTGATACATATGCATATACACAAGGAGGAAAAAACATTCTTAAAGGAAAAAAATAATTAAGTAACATTAGCTACTATGGTGCATGAAAGTTACTGAAGTGGCCCTTTTCTTTTGAGAAATCCTTTTTCTGAATATTATTGAAGGACCATGCCCAACATACATCTCAGTTATTGAGCATCCTATGTCAGTGCAGAGTGTCATTGAATTTGGTAGGATTTTGTGTTACTGGATCCAGGTGCAGAATTGGAGCCAAAGTCAGAATAGAGGGAACATTGATCCGTGATGGTATGGCGATTCCTGTGTTTCTGTGCTATTGAATCACATCACGTTTGAAAGTCATTGAATTAAAATGAATATGCCTGTAAAAAAATGCGAGGCTTTTGCAAACCGCAGCACAAAGTATGTCAAATTACTCTCTGAATGATTCAGCCAAAATTTCTAAATGACTCGGTCACACAATCCATAGAGTTTATAATTAAAAGTATGCAGGTGCATGAATATGGGTGCATTTTTCTCAGATGTGCTTCAGAGACCTGTAAAAGCCTAAGACACTACTAGAGATGTGCCAAATTAGCCATAAATAATTCAGGTAGGCTGAGAACCTCTGCATCTGCTGTTTTGCAGAGAATCTGCATGTACTGTTATTAGCTTTCCTTCTACCCACTACAATTATTTTTGAAGCAGCTTCTTGCTATTTAAATGTACAGCAGGTATTTGAAAGAAAAGCTCCTACCAAAAAAAAAAAAAAATATCCAGATGTGCTATGTCGAGTTTCTCCAAGACATGTCAATACATTATTTTGGGGTCACAGACTGATGTTATGTGACTCTAAATGTCAAACATGAAAAAAAAAAATAAATTACTTCTCAGCTTTGGATAGACAGTTCTGTTCTTATACACAATATTCTAGCTAAATTCTTGATTGCTTTATAGAAGATCATGCCCCTAATAAAAGTGCTTCTCCTTCTGCATTTTTGACATTGCTCTATTTCTTTCTCTTTTCTTCCCTTCAGTAAAACTGATTCATGCAGAACATTTGGTTCTCATCTGCACTTAGTTATCCTAGATGTATAATAACTGCAGGGAATTAGTTAAAATTAAGATGTGCTAGCAAAATAGAGCAAATTATTATAAATACAAAAGAAAAAAAAAAGAAAGATAATTTGACTATTTTGAGCTGAGTTCAGCTGTATGATCTATAGTCTCTTACGTAGAGATGGGTGAAGTGTTTTCTGACCTAAATATTTCCGCTGAAAAATACAGAAATGTGTCAATCATATAAACCATCTAAAAGTAGCATAAAATAATGCTTTTTATTTCAAGATTTTAAAACCAACAATAACATTTTTATCTGAAGTTATTTTTTGCAAATGCATTTGTGAAAGTAATTTGAGACAAAAAATTGCTTTTGTTCTTTTACAACTCTTGAAATAAAATGCATTTTTACTTAATGATAAAAAAACTCTACTTTTGAGAAAAACAACATAGTTTGTTCAGTCCAAAACATTTTTTTCCAGAGCTGACATAAAAACAAGAGTTAATTATTTGCTCTGCTCTAGTCCTGAGTTTAAACAAGACCCCTAAGGGCTTTGAATAGCCCAGATATCTTTTTGTCTCCTTTTGTCTTTCCAGTGAGGAATGACATTTTTCTTAACTTATTGGGCTGTTATATATTTCAGGAGAGGAAGATAATCTTGAGATGATACTCTGCAGTAGACTGCAGGTGATCTTTGCTCAAGTCCCAACGTGGTCTTAAGGTGGTATTGCATGTTTGTGGTTGTACAATACCCACCAAAATACGGCTTGTTCACTTGAATTATTGCACATAAACAGAGGGTTGCTGCCTTTCACAGGTCAGGTAAACCAGGTGAGGTTGACAGGCCCACTCACAAACTGGTTTTTCAATGAGGTGGCAATGGAGTCCCTGCTGTGAGGATGAATACGTACTCTGGCTTACTTCAAAGCACAAATAGAATGACACACTGTGGACCCTAAGGAATAATGTTATTATCAACTGTTATATACTACATCAAAATATGTTTACAATAAGTAAGCAAAACTGCAATTGAAGATTTGATCACTGTAGGGAAGACTAGGTTCCTGTGTTGTTTCTGGGGTCCCAGTGCTGCTCCTTAATGATGTTTTGGGGCTTGCTTTCCATTGTTTGTTTCTCTCTATCTCCAAACCCTGTTACCACGCTGTTTAAATTCTTATGTACTCTCCAGAATTAATTTATTTTATCCAGTCGGGATGGGGGGATTGCATGTCTGCCACAGGCCTCACGTCATATTCACTCCTACTTCATAACTGCCTCTGCCTACTTCATGTTGTCATTATGTTAGGTGCAAGGCAAGTGACACATCTTTATAAAAAGGCCAGCTTTTCCTCAGTTCTTTGCTTGCCAATTTATTAGGCTAGGTTGTTCTTAAAGCCTTTGATAGCACTGGAACAATGTTTTCCATTGACTCTGTAAAGCCCATTTATGAATCATGATATGTTGCAAAAATCTTCTAGAAATATCCACTGAACAGCTAGGATGCTGCAAGGGTTGGTGACGCCATGGAACCCAGGATCTGCAGGGGATCCTCGGGAGACTAGAGGAAGGGATGGGGGAGCAGTCAGGGGCAGACCCCATCCCATAGCATCATGCACCTCTGTGGGGATGTTGCAGCTACGCAGAATAACAAAGTAATGGCATTTTATACCGGTTGAGAAGATCTGGTAATCTCTTTCCAAAGTCCTAGATAAATAGGAAAAGGTCAAAAAGTTACTTCTTTGGAAGAAACTGTTCTGTTTCCCTGACAGAAATCTTTTCTGGAAGCTAAACCCATGAATCTGCTTAATCTAAGCAAAATAAACTGTTCTCTGTTTTTCTTTATACTATAAAGTAGTTTTCATAGGATGTATTCTAGTCAGTATCTCTCAGACTGAGTTTCCCTTCACGATATAATGATCAATACTGTGATAAGTTTTTTAAACTTCTACACTTGCTCAACAGTTTTTTATATAAGCTTAATTGCACATGCGTATAAATAAATACACATATCCAAAGATATATATTTATCTTTGAAAGCTTTAGGGTTTTGTAACATTATAAAAAAAATATAAAACATTATGGGTGAGATTGTATATGAGGGAATACATGACCTATCTGGAAGAGAAAAAAACCCAAATGAATTATGGAACACAGAAGCCTTTCAAAAAAGGAAATAGGCTACTGAATATGGAAATTTAAGGATTTTCAAGTTTCTAACTTGCAGCATCTTTATTTTGGTGAGCATTAATAGCAAAATTGCACTGGCAATGTAAATCCCAGCAGAATTTGCAAACCTTGAATCAGAATTAATTTCCTTTTGTCTCTGCTGTAATAATGAGTATATATGGAAAAAAATCTCACATTTCTTCATTCCTGTTTCCTTGAAGTCTTTGAAGATTGGTGAGGCGGGAATTTTAGCTAGATGGCAGAGATAATAACGTGCAGCTCTGTAGTTCTAGGTTGCAGACTAGCTATTTATATTATAGGGATGCATGCTGTAGGCAGGAGTCCGCTGACTCACAGTAAGGGAGTTTTCAGATTCCAAAGTTATTACAGGCTGGACAAAGCATGTGCAAGCACAGATGCTAAGTCACTTGCCAAAGTCCACAGAACAAGTCAATGGCAAAGCTCAGGAAAGAACTTTTTTCACACCCAGGCAAAGGTCTTAACAACTTGACTGTGCTGATTTTCAACATCCCTTTTTGGAGGATTGTTGCTTCCATAAAATCCTTGATTTGAATGAAGCTATTCACATGGGGAATCTTAATCCATTGGGATTAGGCCTGGAGCCCAGACCTGAATGCTGTTTAGTGGCTTGATGGTAACGAACTGCTGGGCCCTGTTACGAATGTACAGTCCTTTCTATGCTGAATGAAGCCTGTCTGTATATTATACATGTTTTTCTCGTATGTTTGAGTAACCTCAACACAATCAGCTCCCTTCAATGGTGGATCTAAATGTTACCAGAATAGTAATAATATTACTACTATTTCTGTGTTGATATTTTCCCGGCATTC
>NW_008824437.1:2601834-2605871 GCF_000699105.1 Pygoscelis adeliae
CACTGATGCTTGAATAAATCATTTTCTCAAATTAGGTTGTACTCAAACCCATCTGTTATTGCTCCTCCAGTTCTGTGGAAAACAGGAGGGTTAAATAATTTCAAGATTCCACTTGCCTCCTTTCTGGATACAGAATTTCAATATAATTTTTGGGAGAGAGGGTCAAAACCTATAAAAATAAACTCTTCTTCCACATTTACATACAACCTAAGAGGAAAATTAAGACATTAACCTGAGTATAGGTCTTTTGCACAGGAAAAACTAACAGGAACCACATTAATGTTAAAATCAGTCAAAGCATGAGATTTAGAGGTGAGGAAGAAAAGAATTTAAATTTTAAAGAACTTTTCTGAAAGGGCTTACATTTTCCCAAGTAATATCTCCCATTAATTTAACATGTTCATTGTTTTCCTACCCATAGCCATCAAATTATTCTTCATTTTTCACGTACAGTGCTGATATCTACTGATGGATTAGATTGTTTACAAAGTCTGCAGTTCAACAGGTTTTGAAAACTGCTGCAATTCAGAAGTTAATAGCTAGTTCTCTTGAAAGTGAAAGGTCAGAATTAAAACTGTGTACTATGAGGCTGTGACTGTGAGTATGGGTTTGCAAATTATCTCTGAGGCACAAACAGAATATACAACAGCAAAATTTTTTACATAACTTTTAAACACTTAGGAATATGTTTGAGATTGACTTTGATATATAGGTATGTGAGACACTTAAAAAATGGAGCATTTTGGAGACCATTTTGACAAATGATACTTCCTCCAACAATTGGCCAGCAATGGAAGCTGTGTCACTTCTAAGTGCATCTAAATTGCCTAGTACTATTAAGAAGGCATTTAAGCTTCAGCAGTGTTTTGTCTGATTCTGAAACTGAGCACTTAAAATGTATGTCTTGTCCAAACACATAATGAAAACATTATTTTTTGCTTTCTTTTTAAGCCAGTCTTCCTCCGCAAGCACATACACATCCCAAGCTAAAAAGAAATAAAATAACAAATGATGATGACACGTTCTATCAAATGCACGAGTGAAATAGGATCTATCACTGTGTCAGTGTGGGTATAAGAGCTTTCTTCTAGGACTCAAGGGGATATTAAAATAAGAAAGCCTTTTTTAGTACTTTATGTGATTCATGATTTAGAAGCAACATCCATGAGTTTCATAAGCCAAGGAAAAGCTTAGGTAGATACACAGTAATATAGAATAAGTGAAAAGGATTTTTGATTAAACAAACCACTCAAATGGACATAATAATTTAGACATTTCTACAGTAAAATGAGTGGGAGAAAGCTTCTGTGGAAGTTACTAAGTATAATTTACAAAGTCATACAGACTATTGTAATTTATTTCTCTTATATCCTTATATATTTGTGCAGCGCCTAGAACTGGTAAGAGTCAAACCACTGTTGGGAATCAAATACAAATCCTAGGTTCAGTAGTCAATGGAAATGGAACTTTTTTCCTCTGATCAATCTTGTAGCCATTTTCTCCACCTCTTCCAATGTAAATGCATGGGAAAAAGTATAGACAGTTACAGCACAGCCATTGCCTTGTCTCACAACAGTGCACTAAACAATTTAGAAGTTGCTGACAGCATAAGTGTTTATAAGTGGCAGCTCGACTAATGTAAAAAAAGTCTGAAGGACAGTCTGTCCTTAAAAAAGGATGGATATAATAATGTGCTGGGTAAATGTAAATCTTATGATGATTCCCATTACATTGCCTCAAACTCCACCTTTCAAATATGTCTTCGTACACTGAGGTGGAAGAAGACTTACTTGTTAGTGTAAAACTAATTACTTTTTTCTTAATGTCCTTCTTAAAATTTCCTTTTGTTCTTACAGAAAATAGACAAATAAATAACAAATTACTGTTGTGCTGAAATCACTGCTCAGCATGCCAAGAAATAATCCTGGCTTTCTCAGGCCCTCCATTCTGTCTGTGTTGATGAGACTTGCATTTGGACTGTGAGATTTCCTAGCCAAAGAAGGTCATCTTTGTTCAAATTTTGTATGGTCCCCACTCCAATGGGAACCTTATTCCACAGCATGGACTCCTAGGCAGTACAGAACTCAAAATGTATATCATAAGGAAAGTGGTGAATAAGCACTTCAATCACTTCAGTAAGTACTTCATAAGTGAGTGAATCCTCATGCATTGATGATAACTTGAAGAACAGTAGGAATGTTCAGAGAATATTGAACATGGCACGGGATATGATGGCATGGGAATTGACATGGCAGCAGCTGTGGTCCCAAGATTGAAGACTTTGTCATTAGAAATCTACAGCTATGAAGATACAACTCCAGAACTAACTTTGGTTTACCATATGCAATCACTGAAGGCACAAGAAATCAAAAAATTTGCATTCCTTCAGTGGAGAGAGGAAGATAGAAAAGAAAATTTTCCTTCCCACACAGAGGTCCAGAATTCAGCAGTGACTTAATATTCAAATTAATTATAGTTCCTCACATGCTTATCTTAGGACTTAAATACATTGTTATATGCTTTGTTGGATCAAAATCGTTGCCTTTGGGATGCTAGCATAGTAAAAAGCAAGACACTGCCTAAACTCAGTAGCAGATAAGTAATATGCCCTTGTTTTCCTGGCCACTGGGTTGTGGCCTTTCAATATGCCTTTTCTAGTAGTCTTCTTGACAGCATCTCTTCTCCTTCGGGAGAGATGTGTAAAACAAAATATAAATTTTGAAAATCTGTGGGGAAAAAAAGGTATTTCAATAAGCCAGTCTCTTAAACTACAAGAGCTTTTGTCGACGTATATCAGAAAGCATTGTTTTTAACAATAATATCTGATGCAATGCAATCCAATTTGAAACAAAAGCATTGTTTATACTGAATTACAGTGAAATTGAGAACGTATCCCTAATTATCCTTTGAAATAAAAACTACATGTTGTACTGTAAAGAGGACTGCATATTAAATGCAAGACTTATCACTGTTGGACAGTAATTTTATCTATGTCTAACTTATTTATTTAGTAGATAAATTTAGAACTGGATTTTTTCCAGAAGGTTTCCGTACCCAATCAGTTCTAAAGTACAGCATCAGAGCAATGAATACAGTAAGACAATATGCTTTCACTATAGTAATATGTGAAATTCAACACTGACATGCAAACAGGTTCAACTGAGTGTCCCTTACTTTAGCTTCATTAGAGTTCAGTTTACTAATCGATAACTGAGTCAGCCATTGCTGCAGGCAGTCTGAGGAGATGAAAGTGAGAAAAAATACTGTTCTTGGAAGTATCATTTCCAGGGGATATTAGCTCAAGGGTTCACACTTACATGCCACCAAAGCACTGATTCAGCCGCTGATCTAAAATGTCATTGGGAGAATTTATCCTTGGAGCAATCGGAAATTTCCAACTATCTACAGACATTGTTCTGGTCAGAGTTTTAAATCAAAAAATGTTCACTGTGGACAGGAATATGAGAAATACTGGATTCAAATAAATCAATAACTTATCTAAGAATCCATCTGTACTGTAGGCATGTGCTTGTGAATCAGTCAGATTCACCCCGCAAAAGAAAATAGAAAATTATACCAGTCCCACATATGCACCATTAGAGTCAGCTGATTGGTCAACCATCCCCTAAATTACAAAATATTGTCTGGCATTTGACATAAAATCTCCAGTTTCTGCTACTGTGAAACAAACTCAGTAAGCAAAAAAGAAAACAGAATTTGGTTTTGTATTTATTTATTCATTTGTTTCCTTCAGTTTGTCATTTCAACACACTTGTAGGAAATCATAAAATCTGGGTAGCAGTTTAAAATAACCTAATTACATTTTTAAAAACTTTCACAACAGTGTCTACCAAGCTTGCTTACTCTTTTTTATAACTAGCAGATGTTTAAGGTACTTACCTGAGAGCCTGAACTAGTTGCTTTGAAGTGGCAATCATGGAATCAGCAATTCTGGTCTGTGGTTTTGGCTGCTGTTTACTACTGTATGATTTCTGGTACTCCTCCCTGCACTCTGCCTGTATTGCAGCCTCATCCTG
>NW_008824437.1:2605933-2624960 GCF_000699105.1 Pygoscelis adeliae
CAAGAATATTCATAGCTTTTTAGCAAAGAAATGAAGCAAATGACCAAAACAGAAAGAAGAAAACTGGGACTAATACTTTGAGTCCTCCTAATGCTTCCAAGACGAGAGCCTTGCGCATCTATTTCATGTTGTTTCTTAAAGAAGTGATGCTTGTGCAATTATACAGCTTTTGTGCATATTTGTTTATAAGTTTACCCTAAATATCTCTTGAACACAGTTTTCATGTCCAACTGAAAAGACCTTTGACAAAGATCGTCAATATAGTTCCTTAAGTGAACCTTAGGGTTTCTTAAGTAGCACCTAATAAGTGCTTTAAAGAGAAGAGAGGCTATTAACACATCTTCCCCTTCCACAATATCATATGAAAGGACATGACACAAACTCAGGCTTTGCTAGATGTCAAAAAATCCACTCTGGAGAGACATGTTATGAATTCCACCACTGTGTCATGAAAACCCCTCCGACCTCATGATGTGTCAGGCATTGGTAAGTCCAATAGCACTACCCATTCCCAAGAGAACAAGGCTTCAGTATTCCTGTGCTCCATGAAACAATCATTAGTTTGTGGATACAGAGGATTCTCTCATTGCTTTTGGCCATAATGTAAAGTACAAGGCAGAGGAACCCTGCCCAGAAAATTGATCTAATATTCCTTTTCAGAAGCACAAACATGCCTAATTTGAATGTCTTCATCAAAAATTAAAGGGTCTATCAAGACGACTTTGGAAGATAGTTAACTATCATCATTTAAGCAACAGGCAGACCATTTATTTTAAAATGGAATTATTTTTAAATGAAGGTTGATCATTTATGATATTTTCAGTATAACTCCAGAAGTGTCAGTGTGCTATGGGGGCTGGTAATTCCCTGGGGCCAGGGGCCAGGGGCCATGGAGACTCTCCCAGGGTGGCAGGGACAGTCCCAACACCCCAGCCAGGAACAAGGCAGACCAGGGGGCATGGAGGCAGCAGGAGGCAACACCAGCCCTGGGCTCTGGCACCCCCCTGGGGATGGGGACGGGCTGAGGCCAGGGCAGAACATTGGCCTATTGATGGGACTGGCCTGGTGGGTTCCATGGCCAGACAGGGCAGGATTCTTGCAGAGCTGGAGATCAATGTCCTACTGTATCACTGAGGCAGGGACTGACAACCCGGGGGGCTGAAATGGGCTCCAGAGCCATAGGCAGAGATAGGAAGAAGAAAAGCCCTAGGTGCAACCTGTGAGTGTCCTCAGAGCTCTGACAAAAAAATCCATCGAGACCAGATTTTGTGCTAGTTGTCAAAATAATTATTTGTAAACCATATGTGCACTAACACTATGGAGTGCCACAATCTTTAATATGATTACCCTAAAATACCATTGCAGAGTGTAGAAATGATATTATCATATTTTATAGACAGAAACCTGAGAGACAGAGCCATTGCAGAAGATCATGAAAGAGATTTTAATCACTATATTCCCTGCCATAAAGAAATAGCCAACCATGTGATTATCGTTTTGGGCTGAGATAAACTGCTGTGGTGCTATTGACAGGCTGAGGATTGTAGGGCTAACATTTATCAGCACCTACTACAGCACTGACTCCATTAACGTGATGGGGAAACACTTGTTGCAGCACAGGTTTTTTGGAGGAAAGAAGTCCACAGGTCTTCTGTGCTCACTATTCTTTAATACTGCAAAATATGTGAGGCTGTGCTTATTTCATATACGTTCCAGCTCTATTTCCAAGTGGTCAAGTCCTTTTGAGTTTTGTGAGGTAAAAGCACATGCTTAAACTCATACAGTTTGATGGTCCTTCCCTCCTGAGGATGAGCTACGGTACAAAATCAACTCAGACACATTGAGTTCTTTCCTGGATCTGGACCATATTTCCCAATTCTGGGAAGCAGAATCATGCATTGAGTTATCTGTTAGATAGGGAAAAATGGAGAGGAAATTATTAACCAGATGAAGTCAAATCAACCAAGGCATCTCTTCAGGATCAGGCTAAAAAGGTAGGTTGTTCATTGTACTTGGCACAACTATTTGTCTTTGCTTGTTCTGTGGATTTATTTTTTTTTCCCCTACAGGCCAATCATTGTCACCTGTCTGCTTCTTGTCATCATATGCCACAAATAAACAAAATAGTAGAAACCACACTTTAATATGAGAGACCATTCCCCTTTTGCAACGCTTTTCCATGTAGTGTCTGTTAGAGCTCAGCAATATGAGGAAACGTAACACAGAATATAACTGGCATTTTTATTTCATTTTCATACTTAAAGAATGTTTCTTGAAATTAGTTTTCATTGTTTATCTCGTTCTCACTTAAAAAAAGACAGGACCACCTGCATATAGATAAAGGGAAGGGAAATGAGTTTTTGTATCTTAAAATAGAATATTTTAAATAACTCTTTGGATACTCAAGTTATTCTGCTACTAAAATTAAACACATACCTAATAATGTCTTTTGTGTAAATTTTCATTGGAATATGAACTAATATCATGCTAAGTTATGCTTTAGATAGATTCAAGATTTCTTAGAATCTTAATATATTTTTAGATTTTTTTTTACACTGGATTACCTTAACTCATCCTGGAGTGGAAGTGAAGAAATTGAGATCCTCCCTGAGAAGAGATATTACCACATTTCCCAACAATCTTATGAATAGTTAAGAATCTTCTACAATCATTAACAAAACAAGCACTAAAACATGTTATCTTGGGTACATGACTTCAAATACATTGGATTGGAGATATTAGCCGGTTCTACTTTTCTTGTCTCTTCTTTGCTCTCATACAGTACATTTGCTAGGAAATAATAACAGAAGAATGGGTTTTATTTTTTAATCAAGAACAATTAATAGTTCTGCTTTTCACTTTACTTTTCAAACTTTTAAATTTTATTTTAATTCCTTCAGTGCTAGGTAAAGGGATCTAACTGTGGGATAGTAAGTTCTTAATTAGACATTTTGATGACATTAGAGATAGCCTTAAATGGCTAACTTTGGGTATAAGTTCTCCAACAGGTCTGTTCTCTGCCTTTTGAAAGTCCAGTTAACTCTTGCTCATGTACCATATTGGATTTAGAGAAATTTGGCAACCTGAGAAACTTGGCACCTTTTTACTTTTTTCCAGCCTAATCTTCAAGTGCTCTACACACTGATACGAGGTGAGATGTTACTCAATCATGTTCCTGCATAAATTGTAGTAAAAAAAGAAAACTGACTAGCAAATCTGCCACTAGGTGTGAAGGCAAAAATAACTTTGGGGATCCATGTTCATTGGAAATCAGCACTTCCTTTGCACCGGCCACTACCAGGTAACTACTTTACTTGGACTGCAGACTTAGGCTAAATTGAACCAATGACTTAGTGTGAAATCTCCATGTCCCATTAGCCAGACTCCCCGAATCATAAAGTCCTGGTTGTTCCTAAATGAAAAGTCAGAGGTTTTATTTCATTGAGTGGGTTTATAGCAATGAAATATGGTTACATCAGGAAAACTTCTGACCTTTTGCCGTATCTTTTTGAGAACCGCCCTGCTAATGACCATTCATATTAATTGGATATCTGAAAAACAGATGTTTCAGTACAATTCTTCATTCCCTGATGTTCAGTCACCCTGCTAATAATACTTACTGCCACCCATCAAGAGATAATAGACTCAATATAGTGTGACAAGATTAAACTGAATATTTGACTAACATCAGTGTCTGTTCTCTGCCAGTGCCAGATAACCCACCGGAACATTTTTAAGAAGTTTTACTTTGTTGACTCTGTTACAACACACATTGAACCTGACCCTCTTAAAACACCTCTGATATTATCTAGTGCTAATAAACCAATGTGTGAACATAGGAATTGAGGACTTGGTACTCAGTTCTACCAGACCTGCTGTCATGGCAGCAACCTTTCTTCAAAGACCAGGATAAACAGGGTAATAACTCCCAAGAGAACCTCCACATATTTCATCTCAGTTGTCAACATTTTTAGTCACTGTAAATCAGAGTAATTCAGTTGTGGAGATGATGTGAATCAGTTCAGTTGCTTTTGGTTTTCACTGTTTGCTTTTGTCCCATTCAAAAGCTGAAATTATGAGTACTAAATGTAAACTCATCATGCACCATAAAAGTTGTGGAGAAACACATCTTTCAAATACCATTTCTGATAGGATGTTCAAAATATATTCCTATTTCTTCCACTGGTTAGTTTGTTTTTAAACTTGAACAGCTTGAGGTGGATCCCAGACAAAAACCTGGAACCACAGTTTTTTCAGATCATTTTCAAAAAATGTGTAGTATCTTTACCATGGTTAACAAAGTGTTGCTCCCTCTTTGTCCCTTTTTTCATCCCATGGGTGGTTTGGTCTAATGAGGCTGATCTTTCATTTCAGGGATACAAACTCACATGTTCAAAACTAAAAGGGGTGGGGTCTTTGCTGTCAAACCAGTTGAACATTCTTATATTTTTCATTGATGATGGATTAACAGAAGGATAATGTAAAACCAAAGCTAACTGGTAATATAAACCCAAAGCTAACTCAAGTTAATATAGATTATTTTAAGACTAAATTAAAATCTAAATTAAAATTCAGTTCCATTTACACATATGGAAGCTATGGGTGTGAGCCTGTGACTATAAGAGCCCTCATGTATATACTGGAGTTTTACTGTAAGAACTACTATTTCTAAGAGTGGAAGAGGTAATAACGATTGTCCTGACAAATTGTCTCCCTGAATATATAAATAGCACACTTTTTACAATATTAATTGAAGAAGGATCCAGGAATAGTAAATATACATTTTATTCTATAAATCAGTTTGACACAGCATGGCTTACTTGAAACATATCCATCAGTGATGATCAGAAAATTAATTAATATAAGAGAAAGGAAATGAGAAGAGAAGACATCCTGGAAGATAGTTCAGGTTTCCAAAGGAGCTTATTAACAAAGATATATTCCCGTTGTCAAAACCCTTTTTTCAGCCATCTTTCTTAAGGGCTTGTGCATGGTACCTATGAATAGAACCACAGCCATTTACAGGAGGGCTGAAGACTTATGGCAAATCTCTTACCAGAATGTCTCTCTAACTTCACTGTGACATTGCACATATTTCCATAACTTTCTGAGCCATAAACCTTTAGATCAGGAAAAGAACTTAAAGATCCTTAAAGGTTTATATAAGACTCTACTGCTTCTTATATATTGTATGATATCTCTCATAAAGTGTTTTTCATGTAACCCTAATTGAGGGAACATCCCTGCCAGCCAAACTGGTGGCGCCTGGGGGAAAAGAGGTGCCAGAAGGGGCAAAAGGCGGCACAGGCAGAGGAGGAGGAAGCCAAGGAGGGAGCAGCAGCAGAGGGACCCTGAGGCCGGAGGAGGAGGAGGAGGAGGGCGGGAGGTGCTGCAGGCCCTGCAGCAGGGATCCCCTGCGGCCCTGGAGAGACCCCGCTGGAGCAGAGACCCACCCTGCAGCCCGGGGAGGGCCCCAGGCCGCAGCAGGGGGATATTTCCTGCAGGAGCCGCGGCCGTGGAGAGCCCAGGCGGGAGCAGGTTGTCCCTGAAGGGCTGCAGCCCGGGGAAGGGCCCGCGCTGGAGCAGGGAGAGGTGTGAGGAGGGAGACCGCAACCCCCATCCCCACCCCCTGCGCCCCTCGGGGGGAGAGGAGTTGGGAGTGAAGGGGTGAAGGTGGGACTGGGAAGAAGGGGAGAACAAAGGTGTTGTTTTAATGTCTGCCTTTTGTTTCCCACTACTTAAATTTGTAATTAAATTTTTATTGAAATTGGCAATAAATCAAATGAATTTTCCCCATGTAATCCTGCTTTGCCCATGATGGTAACTGGCAAGTGATCTCCCTGTCTTTATCTCGACCCACAAACTTTTCCATCCTATTTTCTCCCCCGTACAGTTGAGTAGGGAGAGTGAGAGAGTGGCTGGGTGGGAGTTTGACCCTTAGCCCCAGTTAACCCTCTGTGGTCCTTGCTGTGCAAGTTTAAGGGTCTCATAAGAGAAAGGGGAAAAGACAGTTCCCAGTTTAGAGTGACATCTTCTGTGAAGGCTATTTTACCACTTGAACTGGCTGATACTCATGGGCTTACCTAAGGTGGCTCAGATTTATGAACTACAGTCTTTAAGTCTGTTTGTAGATTTGGCCTTGTGCCAATCAATAAATAACATGAAGAGCTCAATGAAGAGCTTTCATGACTGCCAGAATCCCTCTGTTTCTGTGCTCAACAACTTCAGATAGGTTTCTCACGCTCAGTTATAACTCTTAGCAAGTAAGCTGTTGCTTTCTTCATCAGCTCCTGGATTGGTTTACACTGCAGACCCATACAAAGCACGTTGCAATCTCTTTTTGAACAACTTCATCACATGGATCTCAGCAGCACCCGTAACATCTGAAATTGTTAAAACCACTTACCAGAAAGAAGTAAAAAGAGTTGTTCTGACTGCCTCCAAATGTGACTAAAAGCATCTGCATAACTAAGAGACTCCATTAATCTGTAAACAGTAATTACTACCCATTCATATAACAGAATGTTAATTGCAAGGATGAATGTTAATGTAATATATAATTAATCTAACAGGATTCTAAAAACACATACATAAGGAAAGTAAGAATAAGTCATTCATGCCTTTAATTATCTACGTATATTTGGGTTGTTTTGAGTGAGACAGAAGCATAGATTATAAGACCCAGAAGAACCCTCCATTTTCTTTAGTCTCTTCAACAACAAGCTACCTATTTGGGTTAATGTGGGAAAAGAAATTACTTGCCTACAGCAGAATATGACCTGCAGAGGTATAACTCCGATATCAGAGTCCTGTTACTCGTCAGCAAGAGCTCTGTTTACATTACTTGAGGATGTAACCAGTATTTACACCACTATAACTAAAAGGTTTTGTTCATTTTAACAAATTTTAGCTTCAGAAAAAAGTAGCTGTCTAGCATAAACTGGGTTGTGAAAGAAGTATAGCCATGATAAAACAGTGTTTCTCTAATCGTAATGGGCTGTCTACAGAGAGACACTACAGATCTCAGGCTTTTTTTATATAAAATTCCTATACCTGTCAACAGGAATTGTGTGGATGTATCTACAGCAGAATATGGCCCTATTTCTATTAGAAAGAGTGAGATTATGAACAGAAATATTAAAGCAAAGTTTGAACCATTTTATTGCGGAGAAAGAATGATCATACCAGCCCTGCATAAGGAACAAATTACAAGACCAAGAGTCTTTTTCTTGGAAAACAAGAGCTGGAAGCAGGGAAAGAAGGGGCACAGAAAAATGCAATAGAGGTCTGTAAAATCAGATGTGGTATGGAGAAGGTGAATAGGTAAAAAATGGAAAATTTGGGGAAGACAAATTTCAGCATTAATGGATTTCTAAGATAAGGAACTTTTTGACAGGGATTAGGCAAATTAATGAAACAAATATCTATCACAGGCTATTAAATATGTAGAAAACTCTTCTAGTTAAGGAAGCCTCTGAATCCCCCATCATGGTGCTGAGAAAATATTCTAGAAATTGTTGCAACATTCTTATCCTATCCTTGTATCTTTTTCTTACCCCACTCACTAGGGGTCAATGCTACAGACTTGATATGAGGCTATATGAGCATTTAACCAAACCCAGAACCATTTCTCACTGGGAAAAAGAAAAAAAGGTTTTTTGTTATCAATAACATGGAGTATCTCCTTTATATGCATCATAACAAAAACAATCTTTCTGTTGTTTTCGGTGAGCATTGCAATAGATCATATTAACACTGAAATACTCTTGACTACTGAAATCTATCCTAGTTTACCTTTCTTTTTAAGAACTATTGCCAGTTAGTACTAATGGTTATGATGCAAAATGCAAAACCAGGGAGACTTCTGCATTTGAGCAGGAAAGATTTCCTAATTGTTTTTTTTTGTGTTTCCAGTTTTTAAAAGTTGCTTGATTCCTAACAAGTTTTACATAGAAATGTGTCTGGAATATTCTCAGAGATTATTGGCAGAGTGAGCAAAGGTCAGGCAAAAGAAGTGCACTATTAAGTCTTTGAGGAGATGACAAGAGTGTTCAGCAGATATAGGCTGATTAAATTATGCTAATCTACTTTTACTTACAAATGTACAATTCCCCCAGATGGGTTTTGAATAAAGTGCGTTTTAAACAGGATAAACAGCAAAGCTTATCTTTCCATAGGGAAGCTTCTAGCAATGTTTTCTTACTGAAATATGTAGACAACTGTTGTCATATCTGCATGTACATTCATGCAGTGATGTACACAACATTGAATCAACATAGTGGGAACAGAGTATTGTCTGCACAGCCAGAATCACACCAGGATGTATGGCACACACTAGAGAGTAAAAGCTTTTTAACACTCTTGCCCACACCCATTAAATATAAATACTCATTTACTCACACTCACACACTGCTTTGATTATATTCTAATTTCTCCCTTTTTGTATTGCCAAGGGCTGTGAGGTAGATAAATAGTGACTAAACCCATTTTAACCAGAAAGAAAAAGGATTTTCCATTAGCAACCAAGCCAGAGAGAGATGCTCCCAAACTCCAGACCCTGATTGGCAGGTCCTGCTCCTCCTGATTTCTGGAAATGTATTCTCAGAGTGGCTGAAAAAGGCAGTCATTGACATTGAAGGAGATGATAGTCCACCCGCTTAATCCCATTTCTTAATAGTCTCTTTGATGTAGTTTAATTTTCAATTAACTGCCAGCATAAGCAGAATCAACATTTTGATCTATGCATTTTAATAGATAAAAAGCCTGTATCTTTGACATTTCTGTGACTGTTTTATTACATTTTTTAGTTAGTCCAATGAGAAAAATCCTCTACAATTCTATTTGTCACATTATTCTTTTGAAACTATAAAAATGTTTTATATAGCTAGCAATAAAAAACAAACATTGTTCATATTAAAATCAATACTCATTGGCTTTTCAATGCAAAACAGTTTCTACCTCAAGAGTTTTGGTTTACTTTATTTTTTGTGTTGTATCATGAAACATCACTTTAGCTAGCAATCCATATCTTTACTAATAACACTTATCCAGCACATTTTCACTCCAATTTATTTAGTGTTGATCATCCAAGCATAAGAAAACACTTTGCAAACAGTGTCTAACTGAAAAATGAAGAATGTCATTTAAAATAACACCTTTCTTCATAGTTATTCTCCTTGTGTGTTTTCAGCACTAGGTCTGCTAAGTCGACTGGCAGTTGCATGTTTTTCTTATTTTTACTCATATTTTTCTTGCAGAAGTCACACAAGGGTTTGAAGGTATCACTGCAGGATCTTTACTGCTACAATGACTCTAGCTTTAACGTGTGCTTCTAATCTGAATTTCCAGGTCTGCTGGGGAAAAGAAAAAAAGAAAAAAATATTACACACCAGAAACCCAAACTGAGTTCAGGACCTGTTTTATTAGACATTATACAGAACTATAGTGTGAGGATGGGATTCATGTCCTAGCTGTATAGATGAAACTGCTGAAGTAATAAACAGTTATTCTTACTACTGCTACTGAGAATAACAAAACTCTCACAAAAGTCCTTTAAGTAGGTAATACCATAACATTCCTGTGAAAATAACTCATAATTACTGGTAAAGAGACATGTAAGAATTCATTTCTATTATTTACCATAGGTAGATGGTACTGCAGATCCTAAAAAAGCTAATATTTTTCTAAAATTGCAGTGTATCGACATCTATGTCTTACTTGCTCGTATTTTACTTTCTGATATATCTTCATCCGTTCACATTTGCATTATCTTTTATTATGTTATAAAATGTAGAACAAATTCAAAAAGACAATACATGAAATATTTTGGTTGCTGGACAAGGTTTTGTTTCAGGTTTGTATGTAGTAAATGTTTTTTTCCAAAGTGTGTATCAATGTTTATTGTCCTTTAAGGTAATTCATAATTTTGTTTTCAGCTTACATCAATATATGTAATGTTAAGCCAATATATCATGACAAAATATTTGAACTTTATGGGTATTTCTTCCAAATACATTTTATATTCTCTGTAAGGTAGTGTCCAGTGCAGTTATGGACAGCACACACAAAGTTTAGAGTTGTCTGTACAGTTTGGAAAATCCAGATATGGTCAGTGTGTAGCAAAACTTCACAGTTTTTTCCATTCCATGTTGTCCATGTCTTCTCCTTGTGACCCAAGCCAGGTTTCCCTGATAATCCTGCTTGTTCTCTTTCTCACTTGCAGGTCTGGTTTTGATATTTTTTTTCTACTTAACTTGAATTCCCTATAGCTCAGTTCATCTCCAGAAGAACTTGGAAGCTTCACATTCTCTCTCTCATCTGCCTACTTATTAACTTTCTCTTTTGACCCCTTCCACAATCTTATAGGTGAACATTAACCCTGTAAGGTTTTATTCCCCATTTGTTAAAAATAATTTTTCAATTCCCTCAATTCTTTTCTATTTTGATTTTAAATTTCTGTTTGTGGAGCTGTCTTCCACTTAATGTTTGCCTAGGAACCAACACAGTGCAACTCACCTTTCTTAATTGGATCTTCTAGTTCGATCCTACTGTAGCACAAGCAGTAACTAGGGCTGTAAGTCATAGCTTTTGAGGTCTTTTGTGGTCTCTTTTACCAAGGTGACAATAACTAAAGAAATATTTGCTCTGTGTTTGTCTTTCTTCCTTCCTCCTGCATGTAGAACACTTCAAAGACTCTTGATCTCCTGTTTCCTTAGGGGAACAAAACACAACAATACAGGCTGGTATTTGTACTAGCAGTTAGTTAGTACTGAATGTCTATTGTATTGAGCCCTCAACAAGTGTAGATATAATCCATGCCTGAAAAAAAGACTAGCAGCAAAATGCCTCACACTCCAAACTGGAGGACAGATAGGATCAAGCAGAATAAGAAAAATAATAGTGGTTTTCAGGACTGAACCACGAAGTATCAGCAATCAAAGAATAAATATTCTTCTAAGGGAGGAAGAAACCAAGCACCATATTCTTTCAAAAGGAAACTCAATATTTTCCTTGATGGAAAGCCCAAATAAATGAAAATGGGCTTTCCTGGTTATGACAATGAAGGTGAAAACTGCCATTAAGGTTTCCTGCACTCAAGAAGAATATGGGTCAGGGAGAAGAAAACATGCACAAGCACTGGCTAGTAAATGCCAAGCTCACAAACACTATAAGCCAAGCCCCTGAAATCATGAGGTTCTTCTAAAACTTTTTGGTTTGCTTCTTTTTTTCTTTAATTCAGTTTCTTTTCTTTCTCCAGGCACAAAAGCCTGAAAACTACTTTGCAAGAGCACTTGGATCCCCAGCACGTCACAAGGATTTTGCTATGACTTTTTCTTTGTTTCTGCAGGTCTTAAGTGGTTTTGAAGATGACTACACCTCAGAATATTTCCTTACACCACAAATTTAATATCTGACAGTGTATAGATAATGCCATTTCAAAGGCATCCTAACTAGGATGTTTGAGAATGATTTAATGAAACATCTTTTTTTGTTACTTTGAAATCATGGTTTTATTGCAATGGAGAGAGTTTACAAGATTAAAGTATTGATGAAACTCATGTTAGAAAATGTTTCTTGGGCTGCAAATTTTCTACACAACACAGCAGAGATATGTCAACCTCTGAAAAACTCAGTGAGGAGGCCAGTCAGGCAGACTGCAGGGGAGAAGAAAGCAGAGCCGAAACTGTCACTAGACTATCATCCAAAATGAATTCCCACAACTGTACCCTGTGAAGGGCCTCCCACTTTCACTTCCATCTCACCCACACCTTGAAATAAAGCTCCTCTTACTAAGACACTTACCAAGCGATAATTTTTCTCACAGCTTAAGGAAGCCTCCACATTCTTCTTTTTATTACTCTTATTTAATTTATCTGCTTTTCACATGATTCCTGTAGTTTACATGCTAGGATTTCTGGAGCATCCACTCCAGAAATGCATGCATTTAATAGGCCTCCTGTGTCATGTCTGCCAGGGCCATGGATATATAACATGGATACCATAAAACATCCTAAGTGGCATTAGGTGTCTATGTGGGCAACTGAACTAAATTCCTTGAGCAGAAATATGAGAGTTCAGAGGATCATTCAGCTGACTTGCCAGTAAGTGTTAAATTTAGAATAATTTCTCTCTAGTCTCAAAATACTCAAAATTCCATTGATTAAAATGGGAAATTAGGTTCTGATTACATATGAAGACACCTGTATTCACCTGTCTTAACCTAGAGCTGAAGTCCCAGCTTAAACTTCAGATCTGTTTTAGACTTCCTATGTGATCTCTAGTAAGTCACCAATATTTTGGTATCAAATATTCTCAAATTAACATTTCTTTTCCAGGGAAAGGCACTGTGAAGATATATGCCATTCTTAAAACCAAGTGATGTAAACGGTCTAGATGGATATATTTTTCAGAAGTACCACTTAGCTGCAAGGTATGGCTTATGGAAACATTATGCCCAATTCTCTTTGTCATAGATGGCACATACTGTGCAATTTCAGGATGTAGTGAATAAGCATACATTACTGTCAAGCTGACAATCTGCGGTATTGCTCTTGGACAAATCAACAGATCTATTCAGCTTTGAGAACAGTATGCAGCATATGGGATCCTAAACTATGTGCAGGCAAAATATGAGCCTGCAAATCCACTAGCAAAGCAAAGTATTATTTCACATAATTCAGTGAAGTTCCTGACATTAGATATTTCCAACAAACAAACAATCAAAAAACAAAACAAAAAACAGTTAAGAATTTTACACAATTTGGTAGCCAGCATAGCAGGTGGTATTCATCCTTAACTAGCTGTGCTAGACCACTGCTATACCTAGTGGAGAGAGATGGATGTTTTCACTGACAAGACATTTGGCCCATTTTAGGCCCCCACTTTAGGAAAAAATGTACATCTTTCTTAAAAGCATCTTTGCAATCTGTTTTCCTGTAATGACCAATAAAGGATTATAGACAACTAGCTCAAAGGATGTATCTTTAATGCTCTACAAGGTAATATTGTCCCCGCATAAGTGTTTGGTGCCATTTTGAGCACTGTGGGGTAACCTCCATCTGGAGCTGGAGAAGAGTGTGGCTCTCCTAAGTTCTGTGTAGCATTTGCCACCTGAGTGCAGATGTCTTCGGTACCCCAAGGCACCTCTAATGATCCTAAATGCCCATTTTCAAGCAACTTGATTTACCCTGGTGAAGTCTATCTTAGTCAGATGAATGTCACCCCTCTTTTGCTTAACCCATCTGAAGTAACTATTTATCATTCAGACTTGTGTTACTTTAAGCTTTTTTCTACATTGCACCTGGAACAAAATAAGACTGCAAGCCAGGAATGAGAAGAAAAAAAAAATTATTTCAGATCATTTATTATACAAAAAATATCAGTGAAAAAGATGATCTTGGAACAGAAGAAGACAAAAAGAATTTCAGTTTGGTCCACCAAAATAGTTTGTTCAATCTGAATGGAACTACTTTTAAAAAAAAAATCCTTAGTGGAGTCAGATTACAGCTTTACATTTTAAAAATTAAATATGTATAAATATATGCTAAATTATATACTAGAATTAAAATTGATACTATTTTTTTATATTTTCAAGAAATAGAAATGATCCCTTACATGATTGTTTTGATTGCTACATTAGTTGCCTGTTGAAACTGAAAAACTGAAAAAACAAAGGCCAAAATGAATAGACTTTATATATTTCCTGCGATTCAAAAGTATAAAAATATTATATTGAAAACCTTGTTATGGGCAAAAGGATTCATACCTTATATGTAAAGTCAAGAATGTGTTATTAGTGGAATTGAAATCTTAACAGCCTACTCAAAGAATTGTTGCTAGTCTAGACCAAAGTAATAGAGGAAAAAATGCATATTCCATTTTATATATTTTCAATGGTGCTTTACACCTGCTTTTTTCTTCTATGATCTGCTACTCCATGCTAGCATTGAACTTACTGTATGTGAAGTGTCTTATCTATACAAGATACTTGCTCTGTTTACTCATTGCTGCTCCTAAAACCAGTTTTCCCTCCTCCCTGGTCTGCATTTCTCTAATTGACCATTGGTAAGTTGTTTATAACCTTGGGATTTTCAGCATCATGTTGCATCCCCTTCCTTTTGCCTATAGTCTTCTGCAATGTATCCTGTGTCCCTGCTTTTGAGGACTCTGCTATTATCCCATGACAGTACTCCTCTACACTACGTCATTATGCTAGGTTCGTAAGTAGCTGACGCTACACAGAACAAATGCATTTTACCACTATTTATGTGAAAATTATGGTTGTACAAGAGAATTATACAAAAATAAGCAAAATTAAAATAAATTAAGCAATAGCTACCCGGTTGTCAGAAATTGCTGCTACAGCTAAAGAAGCTTAAATAAAGCTCCAGGCAGGGCAGGTCAAATTGAAACGAAAAATTGATAAGTCCCGAGGTCTTGCAGAGTTAATTTGAAGCCCGTGACCTGTTACCGACAATGACAACATATTATTTACTGATCTGCAGGGCTACAAAAAGAAGACATAATGGCATTTTCATGGTTAATGTTGTTTAGTACATGTACCATGAAATTGGTAGTCCAGACATTTTAATTATGTTCTTTACAAAAGATGCATCATGTCTTTTACCTTTCCATAGCTCAGTTTACTGTCCTAAGAAATGGAACGATATTGCATTTGTTGCACAGATATCACAAAGATCAAGTAAGTAATGCTTCAGAAAGATTTCAAGATCCTCTGAAGAGTCTTTTCTTTATCTTATGAAGTGCAGAACACCATAGCTTTATTGCAACATTTGAACACACATTTAGCTTGAAATGCTGGGACTTCTCATACATTTGAAGCTGAACACGAGAATCAGTGTACTCAAGGAAAAGAATCAGAATACAAAGCACCCAGCAAGATTGAACTCAGAAAGGTAACGAGACAGGGATAATGTATTATTTGGTTTGGTTTTTTTTCCCCCCAAGTCTTGTCAGGCAGCCATGAAAACCAAAGCACAACGTGTCTCTGATGCCCTGGCTACTTTATTCCGTGAGAAGCATCAGCAAGACAAATTCTCTATGCCTTGTTTCTCTGGAGCAATGTTGTTCCTCTGGACCAATGTTAGGATGTGTCCCAGTGAAATCATTAGGCTTACACCACTACAGAAAATACTCTTTAACATTAGCATCACTATCAGAACATAGCCTTTTTTCTTTTTTTTCTTTTTTTTTCTTTTTTCTTTTTCATCTTTTTTTCTTCTGTCCTTTTTCTTTCTTTTTCTTTTTCTTTTTCTCTTTCTTTTTCTTTTTCTTTTTCTTTTTCTCTTTCTTTTTCTTTTTCTTTTTCTCTTTCTCTTTCTTTTTCTTTTTCTTTTTCTTCTTCTTTTTCTTTTTCTTTTTCTTCTTCTTTTTCTTTTTCTTTTTCTTTCTTCCTCTCCTTCTCCCTCCCTCTCTTCCTCTCTTCTTTCTTTCCCTTTCCCTTTCCCTTTCCCTTTCCCTTTCCCTTTCCCTCTCCCTTTCCCTTTCCCTTTTACTATTATTATTCAAGCCTTCCTCAAGTAAAACTCATATTGAAGTCAGTGTGGGGAAAAGGACCACAAGAACCCCAGGTACCAAACAGGACTTGTCACAATACAAGAATACCAGAAAGATGCAAGGAAATTCCTGGGATTTCCTCCACTGATGCCTTTCAGCAAAGATAATTCAGGCATTTGCCCAGGAAAGGCATACTGTCAGAGATGCAGAACTGCCACCATGAGGAGCATCCCTGCTTTGCTCATACTACAGCTCAGGACTGACGGTTTTGCCACTGTTGTGCGGCAAAGGAGGAATGATGACAAGTGGGATAATCAGTCCTGAAGTTCTGGAAGGAGACTGGTTCATTCTGCAGCACAGTGTCCACGAGTAACATTTTGCCCTAACATATTTTCCAGAGGAGCTGGTGCTAGGGAAAAAAAAAACAAACCAGACCATAACATAGTTGTTCTTGTTTGTCATCAGCACACATTCCCCACTTTCAAGCAAGAAAGACTCTGTTCTGCTTAATGAGCACAGTTGATTTAGGGGAACATAAACATACACAGTGCATCTGGCTTGAGAATCCTAATGGACACCACCATCCCCTCCAACTAACGTTAATCCAGTAGGGAATTAGACAACACAAATGCTTAAAAATGTGCCTAATCTTTTCACACACAAGATCATAGTCACGCCACAGACACTGGGCTTTCAGTTCCACCAGGACATGCATTACCAATTCAAGTGCATAAACAATGTACTGCAGAGCCATTATCTGCTTATATAGGTTGCTGAGCTGTTAGAGATTTAAAGTGTCAAAAGTAATTGCGTGGATCTCTGACATGTGGAGATTTTTCAACACAATCTGTGTTGTTACATTAATTAAACTATTTCAGTTATCTGGGTCATCAGACCACAATGCCAAGTCATTGATTCATTGCACAAGGATGAAGGAAACAAAGTAAGGATTTGTTTTCACTGTTTTTATCCCCTTATCACTGCAATTGAATTAATATATTATATTTACATTTGTAAGACACAAAGACCTTTACTTTTCACACAAATGTAGAGAGAAGAAGCTGGTTATTTAATGGCTGAAGATCTTTATTCAGCTAAAAACATGGAACTGCAAAATTTCAAGTATCCTTGGGGCAAGCTGCTCTGTCTCCATTTGCCAGGAAAAAATTAGTGAATTGAATTACTACATTATTTTATACTTGATACTTCCTGAATCTTTCTGCTGATCAGTGGAATCAGAAAACTGAAAAAAATCTCATATCTGATTATGTTTTCAGTGATTGGACAGAACAGCAATATATCAGCAGAGATGTAAATGAAAAGAAAAAAAAAAAGAAAAGTAAAGCTTATTGGAATGAGAAATTTAATGATGTTTTAAGTTTTGATGGAAAAAAATAGATAATGTGTACCTAAGTGAAGTGCTGCAATTGAGTGTAACATTTTAGAACCTTCTGGGGGAAAAATGAGATATTTTTAATCTTTTTTCTTCCTTTTTTACCTCTGGAGTTAAAGGGCATGATTACAGTATGCAGAAACAGAGCTCCAATGTATTGCCTTTGAAGTCTGGGGTAAAATTCCCATTAATTGATAAAACCACAGGCACTAAGACAGCTTGGTGTTTGGTCTGGCCTGCTGAGAGCTTGGATTTCACAGATTCAATGTTGTAAGGAGATAAGCCAATACAATCAGGTCATCAAATACCTGCTTTCAACAAGAGTAATAAAAAGATGAAATTCTTGAATAAAACAGTGGCAATTTACACCAATAAAGAATACAGCTTTACTACCCGTTAAGTTCAAATCTGGGTTAGGCATGTAAATCCTTTCTTTCAAAAAGTTACGGAAGTATGAATTTCATCTTCAAAGGATGGACAAAGTAGGCTCCCCCTTTTCAAACTTATTTAAAACAGGAAATACTGAAAGTATCATCCAAC
Organism: Pygoscelis adeliae; assembly: GCF_000699105.1. Classification (NCBI taxonomy): domain Eukaryota; kingdom Metazoa; phylum Chordata; class Aves; order Sphenisciformes; family Spheniscidae; genus Pygoscelis; species Pygoscelis adeliae. The sequence continues at coordinate 2,623,383 of NW_008824437.1, forward strand.
AACATCATGCAGTTTCACCAGCAAAAGACAGCATAACTGGAGAGCTCTAGCAACTAATTATACACCAACTATTGACGAACCAAGGGCAATATTCTTGCTGGAAAACTAACAAGAGACCTAGAAAATTTGTCAATTGCTTTTTGGCCAGAAGAAAGAAGGAAAATGTTCTTCAGAAATTATTTGTTACAAATTACTTCCTCAATTCTATCTTGAATCTTTACTCTTCAGAAAGAAACCTATACTTTTTAAGGTTTACACTCTTTGCTGTACCCATTCCTTATGTTTACCAGCCTTTGTATGAGTCACTGCTTAGTTACTTCAGTATGTAAGTTTGTAGCTGTCTATTCTCTTGGCATCCTACATAGAGTAAGACATATAACGATAATCTGAGATGATCACTATATTTCAAATGAGGGAGGTAGCAAAAAAAGAGGAAAGGTTAACTGACATACACAATTTCCTTTTTCTTCATGTTTTCCTGTCTTCTGTCAGTGCCAACAGATGAAATTATTGTCTTTTTGTGGCTCTCAACTCTCTTACCATCATTGCTTTGCAGCCTCAGGTGTTTTTCATCAATACCTGACTTCATATGTACTTCTAGATCTCAAAGTGCATCTTTCAGCCAACAAGCTTTACTGTTCCATCATTCCTCATTGACTCATCAGTGACACATTTGTTATAAACATTCACCAATCCTGCTGCATCTGCCTAGTGTTTTGTGAAAAAAACTTTATGGAGTAAAAGGGACTCTATCAGATACATTTTCTCCAGGATTTTATTTTTCAGTTAAATTCTGCTATCTATTATTCTCACCAGGGTAGAATATCTCTACTACTGGACATCTCTCCTGCAAACTACTGGGACATTTATTTTAGGAAACAATGTATCATAATCCCATATTCATCTCTTCAGCCTCTTAGATACTTTTCAGATGCAAGCATACATTAGTATCAGCCTTCATTCAAAAGAAAGGATTTTAAAAAGTGAAATATTTAGTAACTTGATACACAGCTACCGTTAGATGGATTGTTCTTCAAAGACTATATTATATAGTCATTTTTAAGACTTCAAGATCTCCTTCACCATCACTTAATCTCTATCAAATTGCTTTAAGATGACAAAGTATTAGAGTAGAATTAAAAAAAAAAAAAAGAAATTCTAGGCACTGGTTGCTCTCTTTTTCTTTTTCTCTTTTTTTTTTTTTTCCCCTTTCTCCTACTGCTTGATAACTGTATCTGTTTATATATCCTGGTTCTAATCTGAAAATAATATGCCAAGACCTTATTTGAAATATACAATAGAAACAAAATAATGGAAAGACTAAGTAGACTGCTTAGTCCTCCCAACCAGAGCAGGTCTGTATCAGGTCACAGAGCCCTACATTTTGTTCAGCTGTAAGTAACAAGTATCCGCTATGAACGTGTTATTGACACAGAGCTCATCACTAAGTGCTTAGAGGGAAGTCCCAATTAGTACGAAGAAAAAAGGTTACAGAAAAGCTTTCATGGATATCTCTGACTATATTTCATGTCTATAGGGGGATGTACTGTCTGTCCAGGCCGTGGCGGGGGGGGGTGG
>NW_008824437.1:2625370-2630728 GCF_000699105.1 Pygoscelis adeliae
GTGAGGAGGGAGGAGCGGCCGCGAGGGGCTGTGATGGACTGACCACAACCCCCATCCCCACCCCCTGCGCCCCTCGTGGGGAGAGGAGTTGGGAGTGAAGGGGTGAAGGTGGGACTGGGAAGAAGGGGAGAAGAAAGGTGTTGTTTTAATGTTTGCCTTTTGTTTCCCACTACTTAAATTTGTAATTAAATTTTTATTGACATTGGCAATAAATCAAATGAATTTTCCCCATGTAATCCTGCTTTGCCCATGACGGTAATTGGTAAATGGTCTCCCTGTCTTTTTCTTAATCTATGAGCTTTTCCATCCTATTTTCTACCCCTATCCTGTTGAGGAGTAGTGAGAGAGCTGCTGGGTCACCTTCTGGTAGCCAGCCAAGGTCAACTGACCATATGGTAAAAATATTTCTTATGTTTGATTAAGAAAAAGGTGCTTGTCATCATCAGAACATTTTAGGAAGCCTTTGAAGGACTTTTAATGTGAAAAGATATAAGCAAAAAATCATAGGAGGTTGTTAAGATGACGCAAGGTTAAGTGTTGTATATAAGCTACTGCACACATATATGTATTCTACACTGTAAATTCACTTATTTGTTGCTGTCAATCTTGTATAACTATCTGTGCTCTTTAACAGGGATCTCTGTCCCTGAATCATGCAAACAAACGTTTTCTTTTTATTACCCCTTGAAGGAGAAGTACATTGGTCTTTAAGCATTTTTAATGTTCTTTAAGCATTTTTAAATATGAGTACATTTTCTTGGAACAAAAATATTTGTTTTCTCAATAAATAAAAAAATAAAATTATAATGATAGTCTTTTATAAAAGAATTTAGGACCACATTCTATCTTGCTAGAGGTAGAAAGTGCAGGTTTCTGATGTTCCTGTCACTTAAATATTTGCTCATGTTTTACATTAAAAAAATGAAAATAGAAATATATGCCATCAAGAGCAAACATTGGGGACATAAAACCAGACATGTCTACAGCTGTAGAACAGCCTTTCTCATATTTGCAAATCTTCTTTCAGTCTTGCAAATTAGCTACTTCCCTCAGGTAGACAATCCTAGTGCTTTCTTGAGGGACTCATCTCATCCAACCAGAGACATCCATAATGCAGACCCACTTTTGTCATTGACCTGTTCTGAGGTTGGGCAAGTCAATCTCCCTGTTTGCATTTCCTGAACCTTGGTCAGCTTTACCTGAGGGAAAATACTCTATAAACTCATGGGGACACTCTTCATGTGATTCCTGATATAACCCAGTCTAGACAGCAACTTAAGCCTTTCGCTATTGCTGTCAGACCACAGCTACCCACATATGCACACCCACAGAGAAGCAAAACATACATAAAATACATGCACACATGTTCTACCTGCCTGAAGTCAAGCCAGTGAGCCCAATCCTGAAATTATATCTAGTTTGCAAGACAAAAAACACTTCATGTAATCGAAACTTTAAAAATAGCAAACAGAAATGAATGGACTTTACTAGAATTATGCCTGTTAATATTCTAATAGAATTCAGTAGAAACAAAAATGTTTATATTTAATTGATTCAAATAAACTGCTTCAGAATCACATGACATGTTCTGAGAGTTCTTCTTTTTCGCTCAGTTAAAGACAATAGATTACATAGCATGCTTAAAGTATCAGTCAAAATGTTCCAAAACTTCTCCTAACAAACTGACCTGGATTGAAAGCCTTTCTTTTTTCCCCTTACACTAAGATTTAGCAACATGCTTTTATAACAATTACAAGGTAATAACTTCACAAAAACTAGGGTTGTTTCTCTATTTGAGCTTATTTCCAGCAAGAATGAATGGACTTACCATGTGTGTATGATGGTGAAAAAAAATATAGAATCATAGAATCATAGAATAGGTTGGGTTGGAAGGGACCTCTAAAGGTCATCTAGTCCAACCCCCCTGCCATCGGCAGGGACATCTTCAACTAGATCTGGTCGCTCAGAGCCCCCTCCAACCTGACCTGGAATGTTTCCAGGCATGGGGCATCCACCACCTCTCTGGGCAACCTGTGCCAGTGTTTCACCACCCTCAGCGTAAAAAATTTCTTCCTTATAACTAGTCTATATTTACCCCCCTTTATATAAAAGCAATTCCCCCTTGTCCTGTCACAACAGGCCCTGCTAAAACGTCTGTCCCTGTCTTTCTTATAAGCCCCCTTGAAGTACTGATGGGTTGCAATAAGGTCTCCCTGGAGCCTTCTCTTCTCCAGGCTGAACAACCCCAACTCTCTCAGCCTTTCTTCAGAGGAGAGCTGTTCCACCCCCCTGATCATTTTTGTGACCCTCTTCTGGACACGCTCCAACAGGTCCGTGTCTTTCTTATGCTGAGGGCTCCAGAGCTGGACACAGGACTCCAGGTGGGGTCTCCCCAGAGCAGAGTAGAGGGGCAGCAATCCCTTAGCAATCTATTTTGTCTCATTAATTTTGACATAAAATTTAAGAATGTAGAGTCATAAAGCATAAATTAGGTAAGTGTCTACCCTGCATCGATCCTTCAAAGAAAAGGAAGTTGATAATTCTTAGTTTATTTCACAAGGAAATTATTTGCCTGCATAACTTCAATGTTTAATTAAATTGTTGTATAACACATATAAAATATCAAATAAAACAGTCTTTTGCTGTGACACTACATGAATTTTCTGTCATTAAAAGTGTTTATCTTGTTAGCTGCCTAACTTAAACTTGCTCAGCACCTATTAAGTGCTATATCTGAATACATTTAGATAGTTAAATTCCTTCTTTTATTGCACTCTTGTTAAACTTTTAATTTTCTTTTTGTTGTAATTAGCATTTGGAGACTTCAATTTCTTTAATAGGCTCTCTCTAATTTACATTTTATATTACTCTACTTGTTTGTCATGAGATCAGTGGAGCAACTCCAGATTTGCTTAGTGGAAAAATATTGCAGGAATACTATACCATTTATGAAAGATTTCATTATCTTTATTTCTTAAGGAAGAAAGGCTTATTCATTAGCTTTTTGGACTTTCTGCCTTCTGAGTACCCACACCACTCATGTCTGAAAGCAATATTCAGTGTTAAGGTTTTAATGGTTTTAATGATAATTAAATTGCAATCAGCAGTCCCTGTAATATTTTCTCTCCATGGCAACATGTGTCCTCCCAGACAACACCCAGTCACAGTACAAAAGTTAGAACAAATTGAGGACTGTTTCCAACACACAGTTTGTTGCCACTGTTTTGGACACTAAGAAAGTTTAGCAGTACCAGCTAGTACAGTCTAAAACAAATTTTCACAGCCAGCCAGTCAGAGAGTCCCAGGCATATTTCATGTATTCTTCATGTCCAAGTATGTCTAAAGTGTTACCTGAAATGCAAGCTCAGAGTCCAGTCACTTGGATAAAGGCAAGAATGAGGCAGGATATGGATGTCTAAATGGCTTGTATTTCAGGGCACCACAGAAATAAATGTGGAGACTTCACGGGTTTGTGGCTGTAAGAAGTCAATCTCCAGAGCAGAGTACGTTCCAGGTTCTACCTGTCTCCCAAATACACAGAGAGCCCGGGTCACACTATCCTTTGGTGCCAGATGTGCTCTCAGAGACATCTCAGCCTTGCCTGAAGTCATCCTCCTCTGTAAGGAAGTCTTGAGACTGGTATCTTTAAAAGGTGTCAAGTTTGGCTATGCAATTAAGATCAAGCTCCTTATTCCCTCTCCTCAAGTAATAACTCTTTAGAGAAATTTGTGAAGCTTAATGTTTCTAGTGTACTTTGAAATCATTGGCTTTAACTGGTGTTGTCATTGCAGAGGCAACACTATGAATACATGGCTGTATTTTTCAAAAACAGGAACAGGTCCAATGCTTTAAATTAACCCAAGAGCCAAAGCGCTCTGATCTATTGTCTGTTTGTTCTAATTTACTAGGTAAACATCCAGAGAAACTTGGTCATTTTCTCTCTATCCAGAAATAAACTAAACTAGAAATCTCCCTTTAGTCATTGTCACTCACTAATTGTGTCCAGGCATTTAGGATGAAAAGTTATTGAGAAGGGTTGGGGGTTTTTTTCCTTTTTTTTTTTTTTAATTAGTTATGTCTCTTTCCCCCCCAGTCACCATTATCCAAAGTAAGCGCTATTAATTTGAAATTAATGGGAGGATAATGATGCAGCACAGGTTGCAGAGCATCATAAGGAGCTTGATTGTGCTGGAATACCAGTTTCTTCCTCTCACTGCTGGTGGCTAACAACTGGCTGACAAGAAGCCCATTATGGTTTGCTTCTGTAACACCCAAAGTTGTAGAGAGGAATTCTGCCAGTTACGACAAGAAATAAAAATTTCTTGCCTTTGATTACCCTTTGAATTGCATTTGATTCATGAAAAGGTTGATGTAATATGAAAAGAAACAGTGGAAGTATCCATCCTCATGACTGAGGGGTTGAGAATCAGCTGACCGTATGCAAATGAATATTTCAGGGTGAACTGAAGAGCCCTCCAGATTACATTGAGCTTCATGATTCTAATGAAAAACAAGACACCTGCCTCACATGGGCTACCTACACATAGACGTCTAGATTTTAGATGTCTTAATCTAAACCCCACCCCTACAGTCCAAAGCTGAATCCCACCCATTCAGTCTGTCAATGAAACATGCACTTAAGGGAGGTAAGGTCTTGATCCCCGCTTGGTCCTGAACCATGTAACCTTGCAGTTTCTAGCTGTTTGCAGTGGACAATTGTAGTAAATTGTTATTGATCTTCATAACTAACATCCCAAACTCTTCAAACTCTAATACAAACTACAGGAACACCTCCTACATGGCATACACAGCCTGCAGGTCTATGACCTTAATGGCATCATGGAGACGTGGTGGGATGGCTCCGATGATTGGAGTGTTGGGATGGAGGAATACAAGCTCTTTAGGAAGGACAGGCAGGGGAGACAAGGGGGGGGGTGTCACCCTCTATGTCAATGACCAGCTGGAGTGCATGGAGCTCTGCCTGGGGATGGATGAGGAGACAACCGAGAGCTTATGGGTCAGAATTAAAGGGAAGGCAGGGACAGGTGACATTACAGTGGGGTCTGCTACAGGCCACCCAACCAGGAAGACCGAACGGATGAGGCCCTCTATAGACAGATAGGAGCAGCCTCACGCTCACAAGCCCTGGTCCTCATGGGGGACTTCAACCACTCCAACATCTGTTGGAGGGACAACACGGCAGGGCATAAGCAATGCGGGAGGTTCCTGGAATGAGTTGATGATAACTTCCTTCTCCAAGAGGTAGAGGAACCAACGAGGAGAGGTGCTATGCTGGACCTTGTTCTCACCAACAAGGAGGGGCTGGTGGGGAATGTGAAGCTCAAGGGCAGCCTGGGC
>NW_008824437.1:2632109-2633576 GCF_000699105.1 Pygoscelis adeliae
CAAAGAAGCGTGGCCAGCAGGTAGAGGGAGGGGATTCTGCCCCTCTACTCTGCTCTGGTGAGACCCCACCTGGAGTCCTGTGTCCAGCTCTGGAGCCCTCAGCATAAGAAAGACACGGACCTGTTGGAGCGTGCCCAGAAGAGAGTCACAAAAATGATCAGGGGGGTGGAACAGCTCTCCTGTGAAGAAAGGCTGAGAGAGTTGGGGTTGTTCAGCCTGGAGAAGAGAAGGCTCCAGGGAGACCCTATTGTGGCCTTTCAATATATAAAGGGGGCTTATAAGAAAGATCAGGAGGGACTTTTTACCAGGGTCTGTAGTGACAGGACAAGGAGTAATGGTTTTAAACTAAAAGAGGGTAGATTTAGATCAGATAAAAGGAAGTTCTTTACAATTAGGATGGAACAGGTTTCCCAGAGAAGCTGTGGATGCCCCATTCCTGGAAGTATTCAAGGTCAGGCTGGTCAGGGTTTTGAGCAACCTTATCTAGTGAAAGATGTCCCTGACCATGACAGGGGATTGGACTTTAAGGGTTTGGAGGGGGCTCTGAGCAAGCTGATCTAGTTGAAGATGTCCCTGCCCACGGAAGGGGGGTTGGACTAGATGACCTTTAGAGGTCCCTTCCAACCCAAACTATTCTATGACTCTATGATTCTATGTTTCACACAAAAATGCCATGTAGCATGCAGTAAAACAGCACCTATTGGCATGCTAGCCATGCAATACCAGCAGGTGTGTAAAAGACACTGATACTCCAGCATTATAAGTGCGATCCATAATGATGTGGGACACAAATGGGTGTGTGGATGGTAGTTTTTAGGAACTAGAATCTCCTACAAGAAGAATAGGCCAAATTCTGAATCATTTAACCTGACATGAGACTCATTTGAATTATGCTTCAACATGTCAATAACATATTAGGTTTAACAACATAGAATAATAGAATCATAGAATCATAAAGGTTGGAAAAGACCTCTAAGATCACCGAGTCCAACCATCAACCCAACACCACCATGTCCACCAAACCATGTCCCTAAGCACCTCATCTACACGTCTTTTAAATACTTCCAGGGATAGTGACTCCACCACTTCCCTGGGCAGCCTGGTCCAATGTTTAACCACTCTTTCAGTAAGGAAAATTTTCCTCATGTCCAATCCAAACCTCCTCTGGCACAACTTGAGGCCATTTCCTCTTGTCCTATCGCCAGTTACTTGGGAAAAGAGACCGACACCCACCCCACTACAACCTCCTTTCAGGTAGTTGTAGAGCACCATAAGGTCTCCTCTGAGCCTCCTTTTCTCCAGGCTAAACACCCCCAGTTCCCTCAGCCGCTCCTCATCAGACTTCTTCTCCAGACCCCTCACCAGCCTTGTTGCCATTCTCTGGACACGCTCTAACACCTCAACGTCCTTCTGGTAATGAGGGGCCCAAAACTGAACACAGTATTGGAGGTGCGGCCTCACCGGTGC
>NW_008824437.1:2634274-2639303 GCF_000699105.1 Pygoscelis adeliae
ACCGAGGTCAGACTGACAGGCTTGAATGATAACTTCCCCATGTTGTGGCATAAAAACTGCAGAGACCAAAGAGAAAAGGCAAGCTCTGGACTCTCAGAGAAATAGACGCTTCCATCTCTTCCATAATATCCTTCTTGTAAAGGGAAACTTTCAACCACTGCATCTCTATATCCATATGACACTTTTTTCTCCTGAGAATGTCTTACACTGATGTCCTGGTTTCAGCAGGGATAGAGTTAATTTCCTTCCTAGTAGCTGGTACAGTGCTGTGTTTTGGATTTAGGATGAAAACAAAGTTGATAACGCACCCATGTTTTAGTTGTTGCTGGGTAATGCTTACACTAGCCAAGGACTTTTTAGTTTTCCATGCTCTACCAACTGAGAAGGCTGGAGGGACACAAGAAGCTGGAAGGGGGCACAGCCAGGACAGCTGACCCAAACTGGGCAAAGGGACATTCCATACGCGTCATGCTCAGTACATAAACTGGGGGAAGCTGGCCGGGGGGGCCGCTGCCCGGGGACTGGCTGGGCATCGGTCGACAGGTGGTGAGAAATTGTACTGTGCATCATTTGCTTTGTGTATTATTATTATTATTATTATCATATTATTATTATCATTTTATTTCAATTATTAAACTGTTTTTATCTCAACCCATGAGTTTTTCTCACTTGTGTTCTCCCAATTCTCTCCCCCCTCCCACCGGGTGGGGGGGAGTGAGCGAGCGGCTGCGTGGTGCTTAGCTGCTGGCTGAGGTTAAACCACGACAACTGAACATGCAGAAAATAGTACTAACACCTATGGCATACACTGTACACCTTGTTTCCACCTCAGACTTCTGAAACATTAACTATAACTCAGCATCCTTGGGTCACCTTTCAAGAGATAAAAAGTATGTTAGTCTTTGTTCGCAGCTGGAAACTTTCAATATTCAGTTATGCTAAAGATTTTTGGTTTGGATTCGTTTTCCTTTGTTATTCCAGACTCTTTTAAAAGCGTACACTGCCAAGACCTTCTACTGGTGCTTTAGTAAAAATTATTTGACTTATACTTGATTATAAGCATAGTTTGGGACCAAGAATTGTGAAAGCATAGTGTTTCATGGGGGAAAAAAGAAAAAGGAGGGCCAATTATAGGCACAACGTGATTCACTAAGCAGCAAAACCACTGGGGTGTCTTAATAAAGCCAATTCCCTACCCAGGGAATCCTCCAACAGTCTTTTCCACCAGATCAGACCTTATCCAAGCAGGATGTTCTTTTGAAATATATTTAATAACCTCCCTCCCCCTGTCTAAAGAGGCTTATTGGTAGCTCTGAGATGGCAGGATCAGGGTCCAGCAAATATTTCTGTCATTGTTGCAACCCAGCTGCAAAGGTTTAATATAACTAATGGCAGCAGGTGGTTTCTAATACTGAAAGGTCACTGAGTCACAGGAAGCCACCTGGCCCTACTGTATCTTTGCAGTTCACAATTATTATTATCTATTATTTTTCTCTATTTATAATAAATACATCAAAATCTTGAAAAAAAAATCCACCCAGAGATGTAGGAATTGTTGCCAGAAATAAAATATGAAATTTAAATTAAAACCAGCAGCTGTTCCTAATCAGCAAGCCAAAAAGAAATAACCAACCACAATAAAATGAAGTCCAGACCATGCCTACATTTCATGCAAATTTCAGACCTTACTGTGTCATTTCCTGAAATACTGGCTAAAAAGACAGACCACAAGCAGTTCCTTGGAGTCCCTCATATTTAATCTGACCTCCAGTACCAACTTTCTCTTCTATTTTAGAAGGACAGTTTTTCTTTTACTGCCAGATTGCATTCTGGGTCACCTTTAAGATGTAGTTTAACATTCCATTCCCCTCAGTACTCTAGTCCCAAGGGTACAAGAGAACAGAATATAACAACTAAATCTGCTTTCTTTCCAAAGCTGACTTCTTTGATATTGCTGTTGTGAGATTATTGAACAGCAGCTGGGGATTCAACAAAAAACCCAGAGGTCAAATTTCAGTAGCTAAACACAGGTGCTAAATTCAGGCAGCTACTTTGGTCTCCACTATATATTCAGTCAAGCAGGGCCAGCTGATCTTTACGTGTGTCCTTTGCATGACTGGTCTGATTGTCTCAGGTAAGGGAGGTACGTACATAAACCTGGGTACCAGAAGGATGACAGCATTACAATCCAATGTCTGCTTTCTGACCAGTAGCTTCTTATATATGCCGAACAGAAGAAAATGTGGTACCATTTTGAAACATGTACAGAAATGTCCTTCGGGATGCAGAGAAATTGTACAGATCTGATCTCTAGGAATGACGAGCCAAAAAAGACTCTAACCCATGCTGACACCTGTACCACTTTCTGTTCCAGTCTGGTCAACCCTTGGTCAATTCTTACTACTATCGAAGGAAATAGAAGAAATCTAAGAATATCAATATGGAAATCCAGTTTGAATTCATAACTGTGTTTACTTTGAATATTCATACATGAGTACAAAGCACAAGTCCAGCAAGTGGTAATAATTTGTGCTAACGAGTTTCACAGAATACATCTGTGTTGTAGGAAATTCTTTTAATCGCTTTTTCAGCTTGCTTGCTGTTGAGTCTGCTGAGTTTCTCTTTGTTTTTATATTATGGCAAAGTAGAGGAACAGGTTTCTGTGCTACTTACTCTATGCCTCTTCCTTCTATCTACCCTCTGAATTACCACAACACCTAATCTCTGTTTTGAAGACTTACACATGAATATAACAAACAAAGCATTCGTAATGAAGTTTTCAGGAAATTTTCAAGGTTCACAAACCTGCTCTGAAATAACTGTCAGGGTTTGTGTACTCAATAGTGTATCAGATTAAAATTACAGAAACATTATTAAAAGAAAACAAAAAGTTGCAGTGGACTTCCTACCTTATCACTGAGGAGTATTAGAAAATTTCCTGCAGTTTTTGATTCAAGAAAACTGCTCATTTATGAAAACTGTTCCAGAATATTTTCACTATTTCTTCAGTAGTCTTTATGAGGAGGGTTGGCTTTATAACATTTCTTTTGTTTTATGACATCCAACACTGCAAAGTCTTGATCTTACTTCTGGCATTTAAGCACTACTTTAATAAACAAATCAAATCATCCAAGGAAGGAAAATTACAGTTCTGGTAACCTTTTCCATGAATACTGAAAAGTGTCCAAATGCATCATTAAGGTCAACACTCCCATATTTGTTTCCTTACTAAACCAATATAAAACTTAACATTTCTTTCCTATCATCATCCTCTTTCCACAACATATTGTTGTTGCTTCAGACTTTGTAACTTTATGAAGCCATCTCAGCTCCAAATGTCTTTTAACATATATATATTCTTTGCTGGTTCTATTTAGTTGTTCTTCTAGCACATCATAATTTTAATAATAATCTTTGGCCACCTCTGCTTTAGAGAAAACTCTGCTTCCTGTTCCATTTTCATTTTGAAATGGTTCTTCCAGAAAAGCATAAGTGCCAGTGAAAACAGAGTTTGAAAACTGCATGTGCCAATCAGAGATGAACATCAAATGAATGGCGTTAACAGAGCCTAGCGGTGCAACATTTCAGCAACTGAATGAGGCAATCAACCAGCTGCTGGCAGAATAACTCCTGATCTGATGGTATTCCAAATGTACCCTTTTCATTTGCCGGAGATCATCTGAATGTCAATCTCAGATTTTGCACCAGTGCTTCTCCAAATTTCTGAAGGGAATAAATGGTTGTTGAGTGGTTTTTTAAGCTTTTTATTCCTCTTGATAAGGCAATGTTCATTGAATGGCAAAGTGCTATTACCTTAGCTAGGTGTAAATAATCAAATTTCTTCCTTTCTGTTGTTTTTTTTCATTACTGATTTCAAAATTAAACAATTCTAATGTTGGAAAACTATTATTTCTCCTCATTTCTGATTTTAACATTTAGCATGCTGCAATTACATTAAAGAAAACCCCAAATGCCTGAAAATATTTGCCGATATAGATGGACATGACAGAACATCCTTCTGATTTTTACCTCTTAGTGAGGAATTCTTATTTGTTTCTTATTTACTCATCTTCGCTCTTAGTTTTTAACTAGTACTTGCTCTTTCTTTGCATCTACTCTTCATTGCTACAGGTAGCTTACCGCAGATGGAAGCACACTCAGATCCGTTCCTGGGAAACTGTTGACACAATCTCCATTTACCTTACCACAAGCAGGACTTGTTTGTACTGAGTGAATATTGATTTATATTCAACCCCAGCATAAGCCTCAATTTTAAAAGGCACTGAATGTTCACAATTTAAGTCAAGGATTAGAGCTACCACAAGAACAAATAGTATAAAAAAAAATACAGTTAACAAATACTTTGCACTGGTAGAGATTCATCAGTCAATGATGTGAATTATGCATTTACAGCTGAAATGGGTTAGATACTAGTAATCAAAGTGCGTAACAGGATATGTTATAAGCAGAAAAAGAGGCATCAAAGTTAAGTACAACTGAGATTTGTCCCTACATTTGTTTTCTGCATTTAATAAAGATTTGAACAAAACCATGACAGGCAAGATCGTCGAAAAAATAAACACATTAAGACACTAAGGGAAGTTGCTCTTTTATAAGGCAATTCTGTAAAAAATCCCTTTACGGGATAGCCCTGACAGTCTAGATGAATGTGCCCAGAGCTAGAATATGAAATTTAATCTCCCGTGACATAAATTTAGCTACGTCAGGGATGAATTTGGGTGAACAGAATGCATTAAGATAAAATAATTCCCAAAGTAAGGTGACTCAAACTGGTATCAATAAATTAACACAAACAGAAAAATGATATTCTGACAGGCTCAGTGTTTGTGCTAGTGGAGAAGTAATAGTCCTGAAAAAGGCTAGTAGGATGTTTGAAAGGAAGAGGGTCCATTTGCAAGACTAAGCATGTTTTGATATACCCAATTAAGATAGTGTGCAGAAGATAATGCTCAATTTCAGAGAACTCACTGGATTTAAGAAATCAATGGGGCAACTCCATAACATCTAT
>NW_008824437.1:2639323-2646911 GCF_000699105.1 Pygoscelis adeliae
CCCCCGCCACCACCACCCCCTTTTTTTGCCCTAAAGAAATAAAAAATAATTTTTCAGGAGCTGTTCATGGGAAATCACTCCTACGATTTACCCTGCCCAGTCAAGACTTGCTGTGTCCACCTGGGAAAAAGGGAAGACTTAGAGGCACATTACCCATTGCGTGGGTATATATGGATGTGCAGAGCTAACACTGCTGCTGACCATGCCTTCATGGCCTATAGGTGAAAGAAAGTTGTGAAAGTAGGATCTGTCTCCCAGCACTGCTGAGTGTAGATCATTTGGTCTTATTAGAAGAAACCTGAATTGTCAAAAGATCATTGAATACAGCATAACAGGAATGAAACGGGAAAACGCTCAGAGTCTTTGGTAGCCAAAGTCACATTTTAAAAATCATTATTAAATTACTTCTGGAAGAAGAGACTCTAAAGAATCTGACAGAACCTTGTTATGGCTGATAGGACAAGCTTCTTGCATGTCAGCTCCTAGAAACCTGTCCTGTGGGTTTGCCTGTCCCCAACCTGTATAAACCATTTATTTTTAAAACTGTAAAGCCAAATTTTTAGAAATATTCCAACTCAGCTAAGATGAAAGACAATATGCAAAGAGTTGTTTTCTTTCACTTTTTTCCTTCTTTCTCCGATCTGAAATTTGTAAACAACTTAGTGCATTTACCCATTTAGAAATTTTAATGCAGAAAGCCATTAGAACAGTGACAAGGGGGAACCCAATGAGGACATGATGGTGCCTTTTGTACCATGCTTGAAAAGTGTACAGTTAGGACAAACAGTTTCATTCAGGTTTGGTCCAATTAATGTTTTGTGGGGTTTCAGGTCATTTAAAGCTAATGCCATTTTTTAACTTTTATTTCCTCTTTCCATCCTTTGTAATATTGAATATGTGTCAGCAAAAGGAAGATTTAGGCAGTTTCAGTGTAAGAAAGCTGTGTGACAGGCTGAAAGAAGACATAAAGAACAGAGCACAGTAACTTAACAACTACTTTTGTTCCCCAAAGAAACATACAAAAAACCAAGGTGTGTCACAAAAATAATTTCAGGGAATTGCTGTTGTAACCCAGTTTTCTTCCTCTTAAATGGAGATCCAGAGATATACTTTCTACTGGTTGGATTTATTCATAATTATATCCATTTCTGTAACTATCCCAGAGAAGAGAGGAGGAATTATTGTGCTTGATTTATCACAGGAGCCATTCTCATGCCTTTATGCATCGAAAGTGTACCCTGCCTTTGTGAGAATGACAAAAAAAAATGGTCAGGAATTTTTCATCAAAATGTTTTTCCCACAAGAAGAAAAGTTTGGGGAAAAAAAAAATTCTAGAAAAATTAGGTTTTATTATTTTTGAACCTCACAAAAAAAAAAATTAAGAATATTATTCCTCATGACCCAGGGTTTCACCTCTGTCTGATGTACTTAACACATCTAGGCATTGTATTTCACACAGAAGGCCCAGTCTACAGAAAAAAGGTAGGGCCATGCTTTCCATATTGTATGACTACCTCAATATGTTTTAAAAAATGGTCTGCAACACCATGAGAAAAAATATTTCTGCTTTGACATGTTGAGGCTTGTCTTTATTGAAGACATCAACCTCTTCTTTCATACAAAAATGGAGAAATCTTTTTCAATGAAAAATTCTGAGTTTTCTGTTTATTACACAGTTTTAGGAGGAACATAAATATTGAAATATGAAAGCTTTAAATTATGCTGGAGTGTAAAAGAGAGTATCATAAGAAGGTTTATATTTACTCCAGCATAAAAGCCCCATCCTGTAGGCTAACAATTTTTTTTTTAACTTCTAAACTTGGCAAGTCAGAAATTTCCTCTGTCACTAAAGTTACAGGAAGCTGAAAAGCAATGAAAGATTTTCATTTCCTGATTTTGAATTTACATTACAGTTGTATATTACATTTATTTAGTCATCATCTGGCTAACATTAAAGGGAATATATTTATTTCAGAAGCGTTATCAATTAATCCTTATGTGACAGTATGGGATTACAGAATTTCTCAGAGAAGTGGCAACTTTTTTTTTTAGGAAGTAATTCCTCTAGGAAGTGGTTTCAGGTATCAAAAATACATTCAGGAAAATTGCCAACCATTAATTTTATATAATTTATTTGTGAAATTTGCCACTGTAACATTATCTTCATGAAAGATGTCAATGTATTTAAGATTTTGAAAATTCATAATAGGAAGCTAAATACTGTCTACAGGAAGCTCTGTAACATTTGAGATATCAGAGTAAGTCTATAAATAAATGAAAATTCATGTTTAGAATTACTTGACATTTTAGAAATGTCTATTTGTCACTGTCAAGTTTCCTTTAAGACTTTCCAAGTACTACAAATTGCAAAGAGCAGCCAGGAAGTAGTTCAATATCTCTTCATTGCCATCAAAAAAATGACTGTATTTTCATTTGGAAAAACCTCTTGTCAGTTTTATTCTAGTTTAAGAATGATAAAACATTATGCCTGTAGACTGTTTTCATTAAAATTGTCTTTGTTTCCAGACTCACTGCTGTGTGTCCAGTTGAAAAGTTGATGAAGATGACTATTGGGTTTCTCGGAGTCTAGCGTGAAATGTGGAATTTTTTGTAACACCTTGATGACACCTTAAAATTAATGTCTTCAAATCTTTCTCAGCATGAACCTGCAACACAGTGAGGAATGTATATTATACTGCAGAGATTCCTCCTGACCCTCCTCCAAAGCAAACGCAGAGCTATGAGCAATGTAGCTAGAAATTTGGCATTAGTCACCTCCCTAAGCATAAGTCATCTCATTCATACTAGACATCCTAGAGTATCCCAGACTTCTGTGTGTGCTAGTAGACATAACACATGACCTATATGAGACCTGTATGCCGCAAGATCAACAGTTGAAAGCCACACAGGGTGACATAAACATCTCAAACAGCACTGGATGTTTCTGTTCAGACAACTTCATCACACCCTTTCAGTCAAGCAAGATGGCAGAAAATGCATTAAATATAAGGGAGGAATAAGTTATGAAAATAGACACCTTTCTATCACTATAAATTTTTTTCGTAGATTTGGGAGCATAGTCATTCATATCTGAACAGGAACTCAAGAAGCAGAAAAGAATTTGTGAAGGCATTTGCTCCCCATAAGGGAGCAAATCTCAGTGCTGAATGTGAATCTGTTTGGGAGAATGTCAAATCCAAATATATGTTAGAGCATGAGCAATCAGATTGTGAACTGCTGCACAAAACATCCAGAACTGCTGCTTGCATTGTCACCTCAAGTGGAGAGATACTGAAGTGCCTACATTTTCTCCTTGACCTTAGAACCGAACAAGGCTTTCATTGTACTGCATTTGCACAGACGCTTACTGAGGGTCAGCACTTGCAACAAAGGTACCCAAAAAGCTTACCACCTAAGGCTCTGATGCTGCTAATACACAAGTATGTACTGATTCCTGGACATGAATAGCCCCATTGAATTAGAGCATGATTATCTGCGAGAAAGGAGGTCTAAAATTTTGGAGGACATGTAAGAAGTGGTATGACAAAAGCACTCAAATGTTGCAGAGGAAAGCAGAAGCACTTTTATACATCCAGTAACGCAAAGGGCAAACAAAGCAGGTGTTCATTTCATCACAATAATCTTGCTACAACAGTCCTATTTATTTCTTCTCCTTCCCAAGCTTACTTGCTACATTAGTCAGTCTGATGTAGCACAATTGTGTTCCCCACCTTTGTATTTTTTGTCACATGGGAATGCTGGCATTCATACCAGGTGACTATCTTTGCAGCAGTGATCTGTGTGTATGTCTTGAATTGTAGAGGAGTGTCTACAGCATAAGGCAAATGCCACTCAGAAACCCAGGCTGGCTTTTAAACAAATGATAAAAGTATTTTGTCAATTTGGAGAAAGCTTTTATTCTGACCTCTCCCATTTTCACATAGGTTGACTGCATGAATTCTAATGTAAAGTAGCACTTAAAAAAGCTTCCTGGCTTCCAAAAAGAAAGACTTCAGAAAAGTAGTAGTGTTGTGGTTTTTTTTTTTTTTCTCTCCAGTTAATTTTTGCTTGCTGCAGTGTGTTTCCTCCTATTTATATTCTTTTCTCTTTAAATAGGTTTGCAGGTCATATGTAAACAAGCGTGGATCAGGCAGAGGAGAGGAACCTGGCTACAAGAAATCTCTGCACTGCTTCCACATGCTTTTCGTGCAAGTTCCAACATTCTTCAAACTCTTTTTCTCTTCTTCTCTTTTTCTCTTTTTCTTCTTTCTTTTCCTTTTCCTTTTCCTTTTCCTTTTCCTTTTCCTTTTCCTTTTCCTTTTCCTTTTCCTTTTCCTTTTCCTTTTCCTTTTCCTTTTCCTTTTCCTTTTCCTTTTCCTTTTCCTTTTCTTTTTCCTTTTCTTTTTCTTTTTCTTTTTCTTTTTCTTTTTCTTGTCTTCTTTTTTTGCAGTATGAACAAAGAGTGCCCAGGTTCTTTTATGTATCTCCCTCCCTTTTTTTTCCCCCCCTTTTTTTTTCTCCCACACAGGGCTCTCCCAGGAGAGGAATTAAACCTGAAACAGCATCTTTTTTTTACACAGAATGCACTTCTTAAAAATCTGAATAGGAAAAGTATGTCTTATTGCAGCATCAGTGCACAAATGGGACTGTGCGGCTAAGTTATTTTTTGCTGCTTAAACTGTCACTGAACTGTCTGCATCTTCTGGCTTTGACAATTTTAGCATGTCTAAATGAAAAGGTATATTAGAGCCACCAAAAATGAGAATGAGGTCACTTTTTTGCTGTTACCGTGTAGCATTTGTAAACTGCTGAGCAGTGATGATTTTTCTTTAATGTGAGGCTGTGGCGGTGTGCTCCCCCTGCCCTGCGTAAGCAATGACCACCAAGGGGGGGCCGAAACGCCGCAACCGGCTGCCTGGAGCAGTGACTCAAATGACTTGCTGATATGCAAATATGACTATAAGCCAATCATCTTACTCTATAAATAATGGACAGCCCAGGGCCTGTTGAGCTCTCCTGCATGGCAGCGGGCTGCACAGTGGGATCTCCCCTTGAGTAGGGACGCCTCTCAAGGTTACTCCTCGAGGTTGAGAGATTCCTTGCTGCGACAGATACTCGGTAAGTAACTAATAGCATGATAAACTTTGAAATCTTAGCTAAGTGATATAAAGGATTAATTGCACATATATAATAATCCTTTAGACATAAACCATTGACCAAGTCTGGGACTAGGTTTGGATCCAGCCGCACCAAGACTCCTCTCTGAGAAGGAGTCTCGGAAGCAAGAGGGTCCTTTCTGAACCTCATGGCTCTACGGGAGGGTCTCCCTGACAGTTTTGTCTGACCCTGTCCTCTATGCAGTAAATAATCAGGTGTACCTTGCCATCAAATCTTGTTAAACCATTGTCGCATTTACCATTGAACTTTGTTAACTTACTGTTTTATATCAATAAAGTGTATTGTTGCTTCTCTTATGAGTGAAGTGCAGTCTCACTCCATCCGCAACACAGGTGTAGTGCTGGACACTCTGGATATGGTATTTGCTTATATTAAATCTTATGGTGAAAGCATTGATAAACCTATGAGGAAGCCCAAAAAGGCAGCACTGTCATTTTATAGTAATCATTGCCTTGTACTTCATAGAATCATTAAGGTTGGAAGAGACCTCTAAGATCATCGAGTCCAACCGTCAACCCAACACCACCATGCCCACTAAACCATGTCCCTAAGCACCTCGTCTACCCGTCTTTTAAATACTTCCAGGGTAAGATAAGTAATTCTATTTATCACTAATTACCTGACACCCCACACATACAGCACTGGCTTGGAAAAATTACCTGGCAACCCACACATACAACACTGGCTTGGAAAAGTGAAAAGCTGCATGGATAAATTTGCTTTGTTGGAAAATTGTGAAAGGTGTAGAAAGAAATGGACAGAATATCTTAATTTATTTCTACAGTATAGAAATAAAAGCTGAAAAAATTGAAGTGCTTCATGTTAAGAACAACAATAAAAAAATATTTCATACTTTAAGTTGAATTTTGGGTGATCGTCTTGGCTTGGTTCATTCTTTTTGCCCATCTAAAAAGAAAACAAAGTTAGATAATTTCAAGAGCACTTCCCTGTGCTCCAGACACAGAAATAAAAACTGTTCATTCTTCAGAGAAGGACATCTTTACTTACTACACAGCCCTCCAACAAATGGAAAAAGCACAGGTTGGCCATTTTACACCACATTCTCATAATCTCCTACAAAAAGGTGGATGGAAAACCAGCAAGTAGTAACTGGAGACTTGGTTTCAAGGAGTAAGCAGAGTGGCTAACCAGTTACTCATGGTTTAGACTGCATTCAATTGCAGCTTTGAGAAACAATAATGGAAGAAGCTACAGGAGAGTTTTCGTGAACATGATACACTCTAATTGAACAGGCTGGAAAATACAGTTTTCATCACATGGAAACTGCTGAGATTTCAATATCTGGGTGTGTGGGAAACAGTGAAATCTCAGGTTTCTTTCTCCATTGTGAAATATTATAAACTAGTGATATTTGACTTTATATGATTAGAAACAGAAGTAATAAAATCATAAGAGAAAGATCTGAATAATCATTAGAAGTGCAAGAAAATAAATTGGGTTTTGTTTGCTTGCTTGCATTTTAAATGGGCATTTTGCAGAATAAACCCATGACATGGAAAATTTTCAACTAGTTTTTTCTTTCAGGACTACTTCTGTGTTGGTAGAGTTTAGGTGCCATCCAACGCATAGAGTACTGACTAGTGTAAGAACATTCTTCAGCAAAGGTAATCAAAGCACGTGCTTTGTGAGGGAAACCAACAAGCGGCACAAGGAATGTAAAAATTAGAGAAGGAAATATTATTTAACTCCACATAAAGGACATTGTTTTTAAAAGCAACACTTCATGATTCATTAAATTAGTACACAAGATAAATTCTTCTTGGCCAGTAACTCTACTGAAGATTAAAACATACTTGCTTTTATAGTCAATATTCTAAAATTTAGCAAATATTTGTGCTAGTCTGGAGAATATAGATACTATCTTTTTAACAAACCATAGAATCATAGAATCATAGAATCATAGAATCATTAAGGTTGGAAAAGACCTCTAAGATCACCGAGTCCAACCGTCAACCCAACACCACCATGCCTACTAAACTACGTCCCTAACCAACACATCTACACGTCTTTTAAATACCCCCAGGGATTAACCCCTCTTTCAGTAAAGACAGTTTTCCTCACGTCCAATCTAAACCTCCCCTGGCGCAACTTGAGGCCATTTCCTCTCGTCCTATCACTTGTTACTTGGGAGAAGAGACCAACACCCACCTTGCTACAACCTCCTTTCAGGCAGTTGTAGAGAGCGATGAGGTCTCCCCTCAGCCTCCTTTTCTCCAGGCTAAACAACCCCAGCTCCCTCAGCTGCTCCTCCTAGGGCTTGCTCTCTAGGCCCTTCACCAGCTTCACTGCTCTTCTCTGGACACGCTCCAGCACCTCAATGTCCTTCTTGTAGTGAGGAGCCCAAAACTGAACACAGTATTCGAGGTGCAGCCTCACCAGTGCCGAGTAC
>NW_008824437.1:2648018-2648564 GCF_000699105.1 Pygoscelis adeliae
ATCCAGATGACGTAGCAGGTCGTTGACCGCTTCCTCTTGGATTATGGGGGGTTCATCCTGCTCGCCATCCCTGTTTTCCAGCTCAGGGCGCCGAGTACCCTGAGGGTAACTAGTCTGATTGCTAAAGACTGAGGCAAAGAAGGCATTAAGTACCTCAGCCTTTTCCTCATCCTCGGTGACAATGTTCCCCCCCGCATCCAATAAAGGATGGAGATTCTCCCTGGCTCTCTTCTTGTCATTAATATATTTGTAAAAACTTTTTTTGTTGTCTTTAACGACAGCGGCCAGGTTGCGTTCTAGCTGGGCTTTTGCCTTTCTCATTTCCTCTCTGCACGACCTAACGAGATCCCTGTACTCTTCTTGAGTCGCCTGCCCCTTCTTCCACAAGCGGTAAACTCTCCTTTTTTTCCTGAGTCCCAGCAAAAGCTCCCCGTTCAACCAGGCCGGTCGTCTTCCCTACCTGTTCTTCTTACGGCACATGGGGACAGCCTGCTCCTGCGCCTTTAAGACTTCCTTCTTGAAGATCGTCCAGCCTTCCTGGACCCC
>NW_008824437.1:2648808-2670315 GCF_000699105.1 Pygoscelis adeliae
CTTACCAGCTGTGTCAGGAAGTTGTCTTCCACACACTCCAGGAACCTCCTAGACTGTTTCCTCTCTGCCCTGTTGTATTTCTAGCAGATGTCCGGGAAGTTGAAGTCCCCCACGAGAACAAGGGCCAGCGATCGAGAGACCTCTGCCAGCTGCTTGTAGAACGCTTCATCGGCCTCTTCATCCTGGTTGGGTGGTCTATAACAGACTCCCAGCAGGATATCTGCCTCATTGGCCTTCCCCCTCATCCTTACCCATAAACACTCAACCAAGGCTGTCAACAATACTTGGAAACTTGCTGGAAATATACTGGAAACTTGATATGTGGCTATATTAATGTATTTTTTTAAATTATTTTTTATTACAAATGAGTCTCCTAAACATTATGTTAAGGTAAATAGTTGGTGGTAATAAATAAGTGTAATATAAGATCACAGAAATATTGACACTTCCAGAATTTGAAGTTTCATTTAGGAGAAATTTAATCAGAGTATCTGTCTACAGACCATGATGCTCACCTGTACTGAGAAATAAATAATTTTAATGGTATTTATTCCTTCTTGCCTCAATTGGTGTAGCATAGAAAGAGAAAACAGAAATACTCATGTAATAGCAAAGAACCAACAAAATTTATGTATGTACACATATATGTATACACACACAATAATGCTTATATATGATATGAATAGATAGGTAGGTAGGTAGATAGATGGATAGACAGGTAGATAGATATAATCACAGTGGGGAATATAATCTGGTATATGCATTTCAGAACTATGAGAAGAAGTTTAAATCAGAGTTTAATGCTGAGAAACAAAATCCTTCTAGTACAATGCAACTGATTAATTGGGCTCCTTAAGGAACTGTAATAAGAAAGTTTAAACAATGCAGTTTAAGCTACGTTCGGCCTCTGTCCCCTTTTCAACTAGATCCAACCTTTGACCTTTTCTCCTTCTCCCTGAGCTCCAAATCAAACTCTTTTTTGACCAAAGATGAAATTGTAGCCCTTCTGAAATTAAGATGAATTTCACTCATCTTCAGTAGGTGCAGCATTTTATCCCAATCGACTTCAGTTTCGGTCTTTATTGTAAGCTTTGGGGACCAAACCAAAACTAATCAGAAAGAGACCATTGACTCCAATGGCTTTGGGTTACTTTCCCATTTCAGGCAGTCAACACCAGCATCTGGGAGAAGTGCAGAATAAAATCGTGCTTTCAATCTCTGTTTGCATCTGTACCTGCAGAAGGTGCAATATTTGACATTTTCCTAATGCGGACCTCATTTCTAAATCTATTTAAACTATCTTTTGCCTAATACACCATTTATTTATAGCCTATTATTTATCCTTTTAAAGTACAGTGTTCTCATGTCTTCTTGAAAGATTTTTGACTCTTGGCCACATACTGGTCAGCATAGTTCCTTAGCCTCTGAAAGCACTCAAGGTTTCTTACTTTTCCCTTTTTTAAATTTGTAGGTCATGTTCCTTTTTGGGATTTAGCATGAATCAAATTTTTGCATTATATTAGCCAGATTCAGGTCACCACTCTCCTCAATCTGAATATTATTTTAGATTTGCCTCAGAATTTTCTCAGCCCCTCCCCCAAAAAATAGAATGTGGTCTTACCTCCCTTTTTGCCTGTTTGCAAAGATGAAGAACAACACTGAAAAATCTGCTGGAGATTTTTGTTAAATTTGTTGGCTGTAATAATGACTAATAAAAATGATGAGTAGGTACTTAGTCTCATTTTCCTGTGGGTTTTTTTGGTCTGTTTGTTTTTTTTTTAATTACCATTTCAGTTTTATTAATTTTTGTGTTAATTTCCAGTGGCAAGAAAGATTCAATTTCTAAAGTGTGATAAAAATCCCACCAATAGCTTTAATAACAAATTAAGGTGCTCAGTACCTCTGATGAAAGAAGAAATAAGAGCATAAGATGTTCCCAGAATGGTATGGGGCAGCAAGACACAGGAATTCTCTCTCTCCATAGTCCACTTAGGGTATTTTAATATTTCTTTCCTCAATCATAAGTCCCTCCTGTCTATGATTATTACAGAAGTCTGCACTTATTAAAGAAAGTTCCTTTTTGTTTGCTGACCGATATTTTTGCTGATATATTACTTCCAAAAGGAATTTCTCCTTTGTCCGCAAAATCAAATGGCTATGAAACAAATTTCCATCACATGTCCCTCCTTTTATTCTATTAAATTTTACCTCCTCAGTAATTCAAGATCACAGCCAAGCTTTGGGTTCGCTTTTCTGTCTTGGGCCAGCTTTGCAGTGCAAATAAAACATTATCAAATCCCTTTTCTTCTTCTTACATACAGTGCTTACACTAAATCCTCTAAATCATTCAGATGAGGAAAGTTAACAGAGAAGATGTAGTGTAAATATATGCACAGAGCAATCACAGATTTGCCTCTTCTCTCAAGCAGTCATACAAGCAGGAACTGGGGACGGAACTGTCCTTGTCCTTTTTTTTTCTTTTTTAATTGGGACCATTAAAGCCAAATCACAGTAAAGGTATACAATAAACAGTCTGCAAAAAGGATCGTGCTTCCTCTGTTCATTGTGAATCTCCACCATCCTCCATCAGCCAACAGTGCTCTAAGTATCCCCTGGCATGTTGTGTCTTATTTAAAGTGAAAGCTCTTTGCGGTAAAAATGTCAAGAGTAGAAGTGACGTGCCTATGGTACCACATAAATAACAATAACATGTCTTCAATGCATTGAATTACAATCCATTCAACCATTTCAACAGATGTAAGTACACTACAGTCAGACTATGCAAATCAGAAATTCATAGGGGGGAAAAAAGCAGTAAGTCCTTTAATTTCTGCTAATATTATAATGCATCTTTCAATTCCAATTAATAGCAATTGGGCTGGTTTCATTAGGATAGTAATAAACTACACTGTGAAGATTTCACACCTCGGGGGGGAAAAAATTACTCTTTTGCATGTGTTCTGTGACCTCAGTTACATGAGTAGTTGATGACTTTTCATCTGTATTTAAAATACAGATGCGTTGGCATCTGGCCCTGAGGTCTCAGCCACCACTGCCACAACCCCTTTCATAAATCTCTAAGGTTTTTTTTTCCAAAGCGTATGGATAACATGTTCCCGTGACAGCTCAGCTATAACGTTGATGTTTCCTAACCGTGGCAACACATGTACAGGGATGTGGGCTGAAACCACCAATTTAAGTCACACAGGCCACAGAGCTTCCAGAAGGGAGACTCCTTTGCTATTACTCACTTGAACTGGTATTGAACTATGTTACCCAGAGATTAAAAGGTTGCTACTGATCACCAGAGCCCTATGATACCCTCTATGCTAATGTTTATTTGTTCGACAGCTAGTTCCCTGTGTTTTTACAGTAATTTAAAGGATGGCACTGAAACTTGTACCATCTACATCTATGCATCTAAGTGATGGCTGTTTTATTTCCTGGTAGCATAATGTATATTAGAAATATGAAGCTGTACTCACCACAATCGGCTCTGGAATTAGAGAAAAATGTGCCATCTGGGACAGTGAGTAACATGAAACAGGCATTTTACGGGGTAGTACATGTATTCTCTATTCTCTATCACTTTCATAGACACTTTCTTGATATTAATGTCAAATGATATAAACATGTTTTCTAAGCCTGGTTGTATTGCTGACTTTCATTCATAATCATCTTATTAGCATTCTTCAGGTCTTTTTTCTCAATTTTTTCTGTGATAGAGAAAGGCAAGGAAGTTTTCTTCTCATACCTTCAAGGTACTTTTAATCTCTGTCTACAAGTAACATGTCCCCCCATTGATGTGTGTGTGGTTGTCTCTGCAGGTGGGTCTTTATCTAACCCTTATCTATACCTCCCTGACTCACAGCATGCTTTTTCCACATTTCTTCTTTTGGGTAATCTCATTTGCCTTCTCTCCTCAGCTTGCACATATTAGTCTTTCTCTAACCCAGTTTCTTTAACTTATATATCTGCTTCATTGTTTCTTTTTCTGTGTATCTATCTCAATTTTTCTGCCTTTTCCCCCAACTAATTTCATTAGTTTCATTCTCCTTTTTTTTCTCTCTCCCCTCCTATAGGCTTCTGTTGCTGTGACTTACTGAAGGCAGAAAGGTGTGCAGAAATATACACAACACTTCTCTGTCTACTCCCATTTTTACAATTGTACAATTGTGCAATTATACAACCCTGTTGAAGATGAATCCTGAATATTGTGAATAAACATGTACTCAGTCCCGCTGGATTTCCCAGAGGGGCCAGAACCAACCCACAGGATTTGTCAGCTTGGATACAGACACTTACTGCAACTCACTTTACCTGAATACTGGATCATGATCCAAACTGTATCAGAGAGGGAAAGAAACACTTTCTGGATGATGCTCGTAGTCATATGGTTTAGTTTTAGGTAGTCCTGCGAGGAGCAGTGAGTTGGACTCGATGATCCTTATAGGTCCCTTCCAACTCGAGATATTCTATGATTCTATGACTGCTTCTTGTGGTCCTCAAGGCTTCACCTCCCAGTTTCTCCACACACTTCAACGCTGTTGTGTCCAAATGCTTTATTCTTTTCATAGATCTTTTTTTTTTTTTTCTTCATTGGAATAGTTTGCAAAGAGCAAGCTTCCTTGGGGTATAAATAACCATGTCAAAATCCATGTCACAGATTTGCAATCTAACATTAAGGAGCAAGCTGTGCTATTTCATTTCTCTTTATTATAAGTCACTTCTCCAGTTTCAAGATTGAAATGTTCTGTATCCAAAGATCTTATGCATGCAGTTTTTAAAAGATCTCAGCACTGAAATGTGAGCAACATTCTCAGGTGAGCTTTGTCCTTATAGAGGTATTAAAAAAGAACTGAGCAGGTTCAAATCAAACTAAACTTCCTAATAAGCTCAGACTACACATTTAGAGAAAAGGTCTTTAAAAAGCAGATCCACTTTTTAGCTACTAAACATCTGCACATCTAGCTCTGTGGAGGCTCTTTCAAGTATTGGTGACTTTTTAATCCTTAGTATTTAGGGCCAGAAGGATCACATTACAAGTCAAAGAACTCTGTTCATTCACCCTGCATTCAGCCTCCTGATTTTAATTTTACTAAAACATATTTTCCAGTAAGTTGTAGCTTTGAATACATCAAACTTGGAGAATGTTCTGTCTCCCTTACTAGTGTTTTTTTTCATTTTTTTCTTTTGATTTGAATAAAAGTAGATTTAAAATCATTTGTGTATCCGTATACCAATATATCCAGTACTTCAGTGAAAGCAGTACAGGAGAAAGTCAAGCCACATCATAGCAGCCCAGTAGAAAGAGTATATTTGACAGAGAAGTACAAATGAAAAAATTCACATAAATACATAATAGTTTCCATAAACAGTGATTTCTGAACGGTCATTATGTCTGATTCTAGTTAAGCATGGATACAGACAGTTTGTGTTCCTCTCAACCTGCAACTGAGACCCACTTAAACTTGAAATTGCACAAAGATATATTATTTTGTCAAATGTTCACAAAGCCAACTTCTTCATAAGTTAAAATGGATAAAGCAGCATTACCTGCTTTGTCATTAAGATGGTGCAGTGTGTTCTTCCTGGACCTAATTATCCTTTTGATAAATAATTATCTGTTCTCCCATTTCTATAATTTAGACAATTTGTTATATAAAAAAGAATAGGTCTGATTCTCAATTGCATCAAGGTGTACTCAACCCCCTCACCTCCTTGAAATGTAATGGAGACTTTAAAGAGAAAAAGACCCACTAAGAATGACCCTGTGGCTTGCAGATGATTATAGAGGTAAAGATTTTACACCAGACTCACACTGCCAGCCCTGGGAGTGGTGTGGATTCTGGTCAAAGTTCAGTGTTAAAAATCTACAGGCCAGGAACATAAAAAGTGGAGAAAATATAGTAAGATTTAGTCTGGTATAACTTTAAGCAGGAGCTGAGCAAGCTCCTGACCAGCACCAGAATACTCTGCTTAAAACTCTTCATCTTCCCTGCTACTTTGAGAATCTCCCAATACAGCAGGAGCCAAAACCTGACTTTTCAAGTGAAGATGTTTATGTATGGGCTAATGCAGGTGAAAAGCTGCTTTTCTTAGTGCATTACAGTGGTTCAGAACTGTAGATACTGCTTAGGTAACACAATTTTGTTTTGGTTTGGGTTTTGTTTTGTTTTTTGTTGTTGTTGGTTGGTTGGGTTGGGTTGGGTTGGTTTTGGGGGATGGTTTTTTTTGGTTGGCTTTAATATTACACTGAGTAAAGCAGTAATACTTTTGGGATGGAATTCATCTGCTCCACCCTTTGCCATCCCAATGTTAGTAACAGCAGGACCTACGGGAGACCCACATCCTTCTGGACCAGTTGTTAGAGATCAAGCAAAATATCCTAGAACAGTTAAAACAGCACTAAATGCCTAAGATTAGGCAAGTACATTAAGCACCTGAGTCACACCCTAGGACTTCATACATTACAGACATTTTATCTGAATGAAATGAAGATCAGATATACTTAGACAATCGAAAGGGGACATTTACACTGGTAAGCAGATATTTCTGGGCTGGGACTCATCTGACTTGAATTGGAGGGGAGGAAATTCCGCTCCACACTCAGACACCTGTGTGTAGAGGTCTACCTCTGAGCTAGAGGTAAAGGAGCTGATTATGATCAGTGACAGCTTAGTGGTTGAATTCTGCAAGAGGAGATTTGGGTGTCCTTTCTCTGGAGTGCCCCTCTCACTAGACTACAGGACACAGAAGATGCTTTTCCAAAACACTTTCATGAAAGGGCCCTTGTAAACCTTGCCAGAGAAACAGAAACACTGTAGAGGAATTGAAACAGTCTGGAAGAACAGAACATTTCTTATATGTTCATCCCTTTTTTAAAATTTTTGGCTGAAAGAACATTTGTTAATTCCTGAGTCATTTGGGCTATTCTGAAAAGGCCCTTTTTGTTGAAAAAAAAAAAAAAATCTCCTACATTCCCTTATTTTAATTTTTTTGTTTGGTTCGTTGGTTGGGTTGGGTTTTGGGACTTCTTTTTGCCTTGTTCTATCACAACTTCAGCTATTGTGGCAGGGTAAATACAAAAAAGATTCAATAGCAGTTTCTAGCCCTTAGTCAACAACAAGTTAACTTCAGTTCTACTTTGGTTCTCCTTTGGTGGCTCGTGAAAGAAATGAAGTTGGCTGCATTGGTGAAAGAAGGAAGAGATAATAACTTTGGGAAGGGCAGGATTTATCTCATGTTTAGCTGGGCTGAATTGTAAATATGATTCCTTTGCTTCCTTGCTATAAGCAATATCCCCTGAAGAAAAGATCTTGCTAGATACTTCTAATTTTTCTTATCAATTTCTTGTTTAATCAGCTTAAAGGTTATACCAATTTGCAGATTGAATTAGTACCAAAAAACAAAAAAAAACCAACTCTGTAGTTTATTTTGCTTATATCCAACATTACTGAAGACAGATTTTAGCCAACTTTATTTTTACCTTCAATGAACTATTTTGGCTAAAAGCTTGTCCACCAAAAAAACTGTATCATACAGAAAGTTTAGCTCCTAGCATGTCTTTTGACAGCTGCATATAAAGCAGAGGTCCAGGGATGTGGAAATGATGAACAGAGAATCCTCTTAAAGTCATGACAACCTGAAAAAATTGTATGCTGAGAAGAGTTTTGAAGTCAGAGAAGTTGCCACTAAAATCCTCTGTAGATATGCTTCTTAAAAGTTACACTGATACATTACACAGTTATGTTGCTGTTTTGAACTAAAAATGACTATGATGGCCGAAACTATAAAAGGAAACAATGTAAGATCTGAATCTGTATTTTTCAAAGGGAAAATAAAATAACCTGATATGTCACTCACAAAGGCAGCTGGACCTTTTTTGTCAGCAGCCTCCTCCAGTGGTCTAGTAATTTCATGGCTTTCACAAAACAAAGCTTTGCCGGCATTGGGAACTCTAAATATTTTTTTGATGTAGTGAAAAAAAAAAAAAAAGGCAATCTCCTGTTTGTCTGTAGTTGGTGTGTTGTCTGACTTTTCAGGAAGCTCTTGTTAATTCTCTTTTTTTTCGTTCTGTTCTGAAATGGTCATTTGTGACATTTATTTATAAATATGATAGTCGAGGTCAGACTCTCAAAAAGGTGAAGCATCGATATATGATGACATCCTCTGCATTCATTAAATTAATTCAAGGATTTTAAAACACTTTGCAAGCTATATACAAGACAGAATATTTTTCCTTCCCAGATGGCCTGCAGCACAGTCCAGGTGTAGAACCTGAAAACTTTTAAAAATGGATAGCAACACTATTCAGCAATGGAAGGATGAAAATGAAAAATAATGTTTCCACATTACTTAAGGAATGGAATTAGAACCAGAACCACAGAAACCCCACCTCTAATAGCAATTAAATCTGAGGAAGACTTTTTAATAATTTTTTAATTCTTTTTAATAATTTCTTTCTAAATTAATTTCTTAATTTAATAATTTCTTAAATACTTTATATGTATCTTGTCTTCTTCTCCTTTGCCCATTGACCAGTTTTATTTAATGGTCAGTACTCTGCAGACTGTTTCTTTGACCTGCTAAGTAAGCAGCGTCACAAGAGTATAACTGCATGGGACCAAGGATCCACCTAGCCTGATGGCGAGTGTTAGCTGACGTTTAATAATGAGATTAAGGGTAAGGAAAAGATGGAAAAGATTTAGTCATGACCCTCACAGTTTCTGGTAAGCAGTAGCTTAGGGATTTCTTGAACTGGAAGCTGATTCAGTCTTTGATAGTCTTAGATAAATATATGTCCTTTTGTTTGTTTGTTTGTTTTTGTTAATTCATATTCTTTCACAACTGACAATACCCACTCCTAGTAAGTTCTGCCATTAAAGCATGTGGTATAAGAAAAATCACTTCATTTTTTCTAGTTTTTAATGTATTAACTGACAATTTGTTGTTCTGGTATTATAGATGTTGTAGATAAGTTTGGGGTTTTGTTGTTGTTGGGAGTTTTTTTGTTTTGTTGTTTTTTTCTTTCTTAACCTCTCCTCTCCCCCTTTCCAGAACATCCAGGTTTTTACAGTGACCAGAAATGGACCATTATCTTGGATTACTTCTGAATTGCTTTCTTTTCTCAGATTCTATAAAAAAATGAAAATGCAGAAATGTACAGAGAGATTTCAATAAATCAAAGCAGCAGCTAAAACAATACATATCCTTCTCAGTGGGCATTAGCCATTATTCCTCTCTGGTCATTAGCACGGGAGAGCTGACTGTGCATGAATTCATACAGAAGAATTAATGGGCCACATCTGAAAAGATAATAGCTGAGCTATTGCCAAAAAAGAACCTAAAGGAAGAACAGGGAATGCTGAGGAAAGATTAGATGAGAAAATACTGCACCATTGTGTATATAAATACATATTCATGTACAGTATTACAAACAATGTGGTTGGTTCCATTTCTTCTGCTCACTCAGTTTCAGAATTTCAGAGCATTTGTGAGTAAAAAACACATCAGCATCAAACCACCAGGTCTGTCCATGCCACCACCAAAGCAGAGGGTGCCCCTCAGCAGCCTACAGCAGCATTGTATGACTGTCAGAACTGCCTCTGCCAGCACTTAGTTAAAAGTCAAATGTAAGGAGGTCACTATAAAAAAAAAACAAACAAACAAAAAACACACACAAATAAAACAAACCAAAAAAACCCAAAACAGAATCCTGGCATTGTTATACTAAACCTTCCAATACTCAAGTAAGCATATTTTCCCTTTTCACCAAATGTGAATCAGGTCCCCAATAAACTTTTTTTAGTTAAAGGGAGGAAAAGAAAACAAGGTAAGTAAACAAGAAAACAGCCTGTTTATGTAACTAACTCTTAAAGTAAAATTATACCAGTAGTAATCTGCTAGGCCAGCCAACTCCTTTCTCTTTCCTGCAGTACTTTTCATGCATTATTTTAAACATTAAAGTCTTGCTGGTCACAAGAGCCGAACTGAAGCTGAACTGACCTTTTGATGTTTGACTGTACTAGCTGTGCCTTGCTTTGCTGTCTCACCATAACTGAGGTTTTGTACCAGTATTTCCTCTAGCTGCTCCCCTCTCTAATAGGTGCTTTAGCTAACTTTGCACAGTATTTTTGCACAGTGTTAGAAACTAGGCACAGACGATCTATAACATCTATTTGTGTCCCAGCTCTCAAGGGACACCTTGAAAAAAGATCAAATTCTTCTATCTATCTCCCATACTGCACAAAACATTATATAAAAAAATTGTTTTCCTTCTTTCTTTTTTCTAGTAAAAAAGTTTTCTGGTTTCCTTCTTTTCTTTTTCTTTTCTGTAATCTTTGCCCTCTGTGCTGGAAACCATAGTTTAAGTTCATGATAGTTGTTCAGTTCCTCCTAGATGCATTTGACAGAGTTAATTGTCTTGAACTTCTGTACTGTATTATAATTACAAATCTTCTCTGCTCTGTAACATAACGGTTTTTTAATAAAGAAATAATTGTCAAAAGAAAAATGCAACATATGAAAAACTATGCTTTGAGCGTGCCCATTAGTCTTTTCTATTTACCTACCCTTTGCTCCACCAGCTGTTCACAGAGCATCCCTTTGGTGGACTCCCTTCCTGAGCAATTCTTGAGGTGAAGAGACAGGAAGAGAGGCAGCACTTTCATCGTAGCACTTTGCCATCAGATTTACTTGGACAAGATAGTCAGACAGCAATGCAACACCTTGAATGTGATGAGTTAGATAAAATCTGATTTTCTCTCCCACTTATTTTGTGTACTGCAGATTTTAAGGAGAGAGGAAATATACACTCCAGATATAAAGGTGCCACGTAGTTCCCAGAAAGCATATAGGCAGCACAGCAATGAAGGTGTGATGTGAGAATCTGAACATAGCAGACATTAGTAATGTGCTAAGGTTGTGATGTTCACAGTTAAAACAAACCAGTTTTCCTTTAGAACTAGTTGTAAGGGAAGAAAACTATTTCCATACCAAAACAGTGGACAAATATTCTTAGCGTCTCACATAGCCTTCTGTGGTCAAAGACAGACGCTTCCAGAGGGCAATTCATTGTGTCCTAAAATGGGCCCCCAGGGTGAGATAAATCAGCTTCCAGAAAAGCTGATTTTTATCTCTGACTTCAGGGACAACCTAGGTGGGTTTTTTTGGCTGTAGGCTTACTTCATTGACTTTTAAGCTTCTCGACATCTAGCACCATGTCAAATACCTTGGGGTGTACAAGAGAAGCACAGGAGGTTTGTGGGTAGCCTACGGGACTGATGAGAGACCTTTGCTTTTCTGGACAGGCAGAGGAAGGGTACCTCAGAGCATCTCAAATTATTATAGGTACTTGTGTGCGCGTAAATTATTCAATATGTTAACAACATGGAAGACAAATACCACCCTAACTGCAGCATTACAAATGAATAAAAATACAGGTATTCAAGAATACTATGTTTTATAAGACAGAAAATGCGGATGCAGTATGCAGCTGAGATTCAATATAATAATAATGGATTTATTTATTTGATATAAATACAATTTTATTTCAGATTTATTAACATTTTCACTTATTCATATGCAAGTGGATGAAGAAATTGAGTAGATTTTACTTACATCAGTAATTATACCCACTTTACATTTTGAGGAGTGGAGAATTACTGAACATTATGCTGTGAGAGTTTGACCTAAGTATAAACTGCCTGATTTTACACTATGTAAATAGCAGTTTGATCCTCTCTGGCTGACCTTTGTCTAATTCACTAAAAAAGCATTTAGACAGATGAGAAAAGTTATGCACTCACTTAAATTTTTCCCTGAAAATATATTAGCCCATGGTTATACATTTTCTTGGTTCCTGGGCTACTGAAGTGACTTTTAAGTCGTAGCCATTGGTGTTTATTTTTCCATATGTATTTGTATTTTGCAAATAATTCACTAGCAAAAATAATTCTAGCTTTATGGCCACCATGGAAACTACCTCATGTGAAAAATGGGAAAAAATTCCTATAAGCCTAGCACAAAGGAATTAATGCATTCCAGCAGAAGAAAGGAAACACTAAAATACCTCTACAAGATTGCAGGCTGTTTTTTAACCTGAAATGGGGGAATGGGGCTGGAGACAGGGGGCTTAAGATTGCAAAGCTTTCTAGCCTCTGTCTTTTTACTGGCCAAAGAAATAGAAAATATTTTTAAGGAATCTTTATAACTTGCTTCACCGAACTCACTGAACTTCTCATTCACATTTTCTACATGACATAGACTATGACAAGTTATAATAATAAGTGAAGATTTAGAAATAAATGTCCCCTGTTCTTTGTCTTTTCAAATGTGTCCTGCTGTGCTGTGGAGTTTGCTCTATCCCAGTGTTATGAAACACAAGAAATGAACTGTCTCTATTCATTTACCTTTTGTCTCAAAGTTACAGCAAGTGACACTCTTGTTATGTGACCTACAGCAAAATAGTTGGGACTAGATTTTCAAGTGCTCAGCACCTTATATTCCACTACAGCTTTTTGCACACTTTCAAAAAAAGAAAAAGGGTGTGATCCATTAATAACTTATCAATACATGTACGATGGAAAGCTGTTTTTTTAAGAAAAACTTTAAGAAAATCACTTGAAAATAAATTTGCGTGTTACTGAAAGGTTTGAGCTGGAAAGACTTGCAACAAAAATGTAGTCTTTGTGGAGTTGCACATGTTCCCCA
The DNA here is from genome assembly GCF_000699105.1 of Pygoscelis adeliae. NCBI lineage: Eukaryota > Metazoa > Chordata > Aves > Sphenisciformes > Spheniscidae > Pygoscelis > Pygoscelis adeliae. The sequence continues at coordinate 2,661,523 of NW_008824437.1, forward strand.
TGGACTCATTAGTGTCAGCTGGAGAGATCACTAGGCATCTCCTGCAGCCCAAATTTTTTGCTTGTTTGTGTTTTTGAAGATGGAAAGTTGTACTGCAAGAGTTTCCTAACTGTGTTACATAATGGCAGATATACTTCACTTGAGGTCATGGACTATCAAAAGTAAAGGTGCAAGGAATGAGGTACCTTCTCCAGTAGTTTCTGCAACTTCCTTTTGAATAAAAATCATTCCCTTACTTTAGGGTTTTGTGGGGGAAAATAAATAAATAAAATAAATAGTAATTCCCAATGGAAATAAAAATGCTCTAGACTTTCCTGATCCATAACTATGTTGTTGAGTGCTGATGAATTCCATAGCCATAAGTTCTGCATGCCTACGGAAAACTTGGAATTAGCTGGGCAATGCAAGTGCAGAAATCCCTGCCCAGCCCTCTATTGCTTATTGTTCTTCCCACCTGCTTGTGCACAATTCTTGTCATTTGCCTTATACTCAGATGGTACACTCAGCTTGCAGGGGCCACAGAGCTTTCAGGGCATCTAGAACTGCAGGGGACTGCTCTGTGATTGTGGGCACTGTAGACTACACTAATTGGAAAAGCACAAAATAATTTAGCAAGCTGTGAAATGTGTACAGTCAAACATATCTGTCCCAATGGCATACTACAAGAATTAATTTATGTATTCCCTTCAGTGTGTTCAGAGCTGCTCTGATACAAGGTGCTACATAAGACCTAAGAAATATTCATTTATTATTTATTAGTCATGTTACCTCAGTTTATTATACGTGGAGAGAAAACAGATCGTGAAAGTCTGATTCTCTAAGCTTAGGATTGCTCAGTTTGCACTTTAGGCAGCTTTTGCAGCTTCCCTGGATTTATTTGTAGGCACAAAGAAATTGTCTAGGAACAGATCAATGGACTAGCTGGAGCAAGTCCCTGTCTCTAACAGTTGTCAGTGGAGCTGCTTTAGAAAAGACTGCAAAATTATTATAGTGAATCTGATTGTGTGGTGTGATATGTTACAGGACAATTTTATCTAACCTCAGTGGGTCACACCATACCTTAAAAGTAGGATTGGATAGCTCTCATAGTTGTATTCTTGCTGTTGTAATACCATTGTTATTTGTGTTTATGGCACGATCCAGCTCTATTCTTAAATCTACAGAGCTGCCCAGTGGTATTGACACACCACCTTCCTGTAGCAATGAATTACAATGGTGAGTTATCCAGTTTTCAATGAAAGACATTACTATTTGAGCAATTTTTAAAAAAGGATATGCCTTTGAATTGAATTGCATGCCTCCTCTCCCTGAATTTTGTTTTGTTTTCTTTCAGTAAAAGGAGAAGGGAGCATCTCAGTGTGTCTTGCTGTAACATCTTTTATGCACATTCTTCTGCAGGAACCTCCTGACTCTAAGATCACCAAGTTTCTCTCACACATCCCTGCTAACACTCAGAAACTCAGCAGCAGGGAGTCCCTTTGATCCTGAGCACAACTTTCTAATTGTCCTGAACTACTGTACTGCAGAACAGTTGCATGAAGTTGAACTCACCAGAGGAATGGGTTTGCAATGCCAAACTCATTTTATTGAGCCAGATGTGAAGCTGGGTCTCCTGAGCTGTAGCTTGAATGCATTACCTTGGTCTTAAAAGAATCCAATGTTTTGCATCCCCATGTAATATTCTTCACAGCCATCATTTTAATATACTCTGAATTTTCTCATGGTACTTCTTGCTGTTGACTTTGTTAAAGCTACTGCACCAGAGATAAGCAGTACCCACATGCTTTCTGAGGCCCCATGACAAGCCCATTTAATCTGCCCTTTAAGTGACTTCCTATGTATTTCCTGGTAAGTGTGCTTTATGTTGCACAAAGCCCGGCACATGTTCTGCCTCATGTTTCTCCCTAGCCCCTGCCACTACATCTTTTATTTCCCCATACTCCCTTGCATGTGACAGACAGAGAGGTGACTGCTGTTACAGTTCATCTGTCTAAAGATGTATTACTTGAGTGTGTCATCAAGCAAAGTCACTTTAACAGCATAACACAGCAATACATTATCAAAGGAATGGTATCTTGATGATGTATTGTTGTGGTATATCAGAGAAATGCAAAGTGGCAGAAAGTCTGTACATATGGTCACCCTTATGAATGTAAACTAAAAGGGCCGTGTCTTCAGCTAGCTGAAATCTGGGAATCTCAGCTGGTTTTATCAGGACTAATGAAGTATCTTTTTATGGACATCTATATGCACCCATATAGAGACATTCCCTTTTGTACTCTTTCCATATCTAGTCCCATTTGTGTGTTATATTCTTCATGACAATTATTCCAGAGTCTAGATTCTCCCTACTAAAACTCAGAAACTTCTGTTTGCGGGATCATACTAATTTCTTTGCCAATGCATGGTGAAGACTCAAACAAGCTAAGGGAGCAAGCGCCTCTGGCAATTGCACAGCTAAGCCCCATGGATTTCTGCCTGATGGAGGCCTTGATAACCAAGAAGGATATTAGTCTTTACATGCTGAAAAGGAGGAAATTATATGGATGCATGATCAGCTCTAGATTGTCCACCTCTTTCTTGCATGTCAAGTCTGGCTTGTTGCTTCCAGAGGAATGGAACAGCAGGGACTGGCTCTCTCTGGTACAGAGACCTCACATTCTCCCTCTGTGGTCTCCCCCATGGGTCCTCCACCTCACCCTTCTCACACTCTTCTCTCTGCCCCTTCTAGTCCTGTGACAGACACAGCACCATCCTCACCTTCAACATAGCTATATCCCATTGAACCCCCACTTCTGAAATAGCTAAGGTGGCTCTGTGCAACCACCAGGAACATCAGAGGACCAGATCAATCACTCCAGGCATCATCTCCATTTCTGTGTTCACATAGCTACAGGAGGAAAGAGAGTAGAGAGATTCCTGTAACTGCAAATTAAGTCTTTTGACTTATGCCAGTTTCCTTCATGCTTGAAAGAAAAGAAGAACAAAATAAATAAGAACAGCTAATTTTCAAAGTTGATTTTTAATGCACAGTGTTTTCCAAAGTTTTTTCTTTCCAGTAAAGGAGTCTGGAGTTTGGCTGTAGGACAAGTTCGTCTTCTACTGCTAGATAGGAAGCCTCTATTTCCTATAGGTAGTTTTGGCACCCAGACTGCCACACTGAGCCCCTTGCTTAACACAAAATAACACTTTCTATGAAACAGGAGGCATGAATCACTGCATTATAAAAATAGTCTCTTCACCAAAAACTCCATGCTAAGTAGGTTTCCTTGTAGTCAGATTGTAAAACGTGAGGAAAAGGCACTCTGACTCACAGAGTGTAACCAAAATCGGCCCTATTTTTCTACTAATATTTGAAAGACATTATCTGATTATTCCCTACTTCTCTCCTACAATTTATCAGAAATAATGTGTCTGCCACTTTGCCCTTACAATGCCTGTTTTGAGCTACCCTTTAATGGTGTAAATCCAGCACATTGCCACTGAAGTCTGTGGAAGTACACCAAAGTAAAATGAAAGGGAGGTAAGAACTAGACCTACTATTTGTTCACTCTATGCAATTTTAGAAAGGTTCCCATGATTCAAAATATTCTGCCTCATTTATGCATAGATATTTTTTCAAAGCTTATTACAGGATAACTGTTGAATCTGTTTAAACAGCTTCCATAGCATCAGGAGGTACACTTTGATGTACTTCTTTGATGTTCAAAAAGAAGAGCTTTACCATTTTATGAGACACCATGATTAGGTTTCAACAAGCTTTGTATTCATGCGAAATCCCTCAGCTGATATCATTGCAATTTTGCACCTTTCCCGCACATGTTAAAAAAAATAGTTACTGTTGCAGTGCTTACACAAACAGGTGTGAAGGTTAATAGCATACATACAAATACAATAACAAGCAGTCTGCTGTTTTCAGTGCTCTGTCTCTCTCTTCACATTTGTGAAAGTCCCAGCACATCTTCTTCCAAAGCCTGTTAAATCAGCTCCTCTGCTGACGTAAATTGGTCTTACTCTATTGACTTCAATGGGACTATGCCAATATACACTGGCAGAGAGTCCTCCATCATGTCTACATCTATAATTAATTCTAACTATTGCTTTTTCACTCTCATATATTACTTTTTCAGAGCTTAAGGTCAACAGAACACCCTCTTTTTAATACATTACACATAATAATAAATAAGCCAATGAGATAATAGTACTTCCAAAACACTGAGAAGAGATTATAATAAACTAGTGGAATATGAAGATGTTTGAATCCATCACTTGAGATGCTAGCAAAACAAGTTCAAAAGATGAGTACATTTTATGCAGTTTAAGTATTCTGCTATCATGAATCACCAAGTTTAAATATTACAGCTCAAAACCCTTTTTAGCCTGTTCCAAAGAAATATTCATCATTTTTTAACTGCACTTTTTCATTTCTTATGGAATGAATTAGCCCTGAAAAAGATCTCTCCATTCTAATTATGGGGATCCATCTAAAAGCAAATAGCATCAGAAAAATGCTGGTTATTTGTTAACAAATTCCTCTTAAAAGGTTACATTTGCTTAAAGATAGATCTGTTTATCTAGTAGTATATACTGTCCTTTCCACTGGCAGAGAAAAATCAATTCGGAACAAATTGTGGCTGATAAGGTTTTGAGCAGCATCACCACTAACAGTTGCCTGGGAGAGATTATCGTGCTAGGGCACCAAGATGAATTTGAGTGGGTGGGCTGCTGTACCTTCAGAATCAGATAATCTGGCTGGTCCACTCCCCTCCCATCCTGGGCAAACACTGAATTTCATTGTCAGAGGAGGGTCAGTGGTCTTGCCATACCAGAGTTCCCATTAGTCTTCTTAAAAAGGAAGAACAAATGTGTGGGAGCATGTCTCCAGCTGAATTGCCCAACAAGCACAAACATTTGCTCCCTTGAAGCTCTATTCTGTTACTGCAGACCTCAGAGCACCTCAGAAACGCCGGGCAGGAGTAACCAAAGATATTAGTCAGACTTCAAATTTGCTTTTTCTTTCCCAAATGCCATTAGTGGCCATCGTAATTCAAGCAAGTACATCTGTATTTTTGATTTATTTATACTTAACATAATATTGCATTACCTGTCAAGAGAGCAACATAATACTTCATTGTAAATGGATCGGCAAGAAAAATGTTTTTACAATGTCATGAATTGTTGATGGCTTCCTCTGACAAAGCTGACATCTGGAAGTTTAATATAGCAGTATGTTACCAACAGTGTTTGCACTCCGCAATGACCTTTTTTTCAATTCGAGAACCAGTAGGACATATTAAGATTAGCTACATCATAGTGCCCAAGGGAAAAAGTCCTAATTTGAAGAGAAAGCAATGAATTTAAGGTGGCTGTTGTTGCCTGTGCAAAGATCCCTGGTACTCTATTTTACTTTTAAAATGTGTGGATGACATCATCTTGGTTGCCAGAAGTACCAATAAGATGGAGGAAGATACTTGGACAAACATACATTGATGAGGTAAATATATCAGTGTGCAACAGCACATACTGCACTGGAGTGGATAGGTTGCATATACTATGTGACTGAACACATGTAAATTCTCAGGTAAACAAAAGGCTGGTAGTTCTTTCTGCCTGTATGAGGAGATACCTTATACAGAGAATCAAAGCAGAAGGAGCAGATTTCATCAGCTGTTACTGAAGAAAATCAGTTTCTAAAAGCAATATATTGAACTGGCTGACAGGATCCAGCCATCCATCCAGACCTTAACTGTGGGTAAAATTCACCTGATTAAACATACTTGCCTACAGCAGAGATATCTATACTTGAGTAACTTCTGGTTTCCTTTACAATCAAAGGAGATCAAGTCACCTTGGTTACTAGGTACAATTCTCCTCGTCTTAAAAAGCAGTAGAAAAGTTCTCCACATGACAGGGTAGAGTTGTTACCATAATTTCTACATATAAGAAACGGTTATAGAGACTACAAGAAGTGTTCAAAGCTACAGAGTTTTCACATAGCCCAATGTAGAATTGAACTCCCATCTTTCTGAAGTCTAATTCAGAGCCCAGTGACAAGGTTAGCTCACCAGACAGCTCAGGGGAAGGAAGATTCATCTGCTTGCTGAAGGGTTGGATACTGAACACAGCAGAATGAAATATCCTGACTGAGCAAATAGATATTCTGGTGTTTTCAATGGCTTCCAAATACTTTTGTGTATCCACTTGAATTTAACTTTTAAGAAAACAAGGCAAAAAAAATGTTCTGTCTTTGTGTCATTTTTCTCTTTCTTCTAAAGTATGTTTAAACAGGAAAAAGATTTCTGACAGCAGCTATACATTCATCCTAGTTTGTCTTAAAAGATCACTTCCCTGAACGAACAGAATTAAATGCATAAACCCTTTCATAGCAAGATATGCTGGAGATTAAAGAAATAACTATCTTTCATAATTCACATATAGCAGGGGTGAAAAATAATCTGTTATTATCTAGAGCAAAGAAAGTAATTTATATCCAGACATGAATACTTAATCATTAGACCAAGTGATGTTGCCCATATTAATACAGACAAAATAAATCAGCCTTCAAATCTACTGCAGCCCTTAAAATAAAAGGAAGATAAATCAACTGTTTTCCACTGTAAAAAAGATCTTTTACAGAATGAGTACATAGTGACTATCCCCCAAAATAACACAGGAACAACACTAGAAGGGAGGGTCAGTTTGATTATCATAAGACAAATTAATTATACATGTTTCCCTGATACCTGCTAGTCTACCAGAACAGCATGATAGAAGGTCATATTTCTTTCTTTTGGGGGGAGAGGGGCTTGGCTTTGTTTTGGGTCTTTTTTTTTTTTTTTTTTTTTTTTAAAATAACACATCCTGGAGCAATGTGACCAAACATTATTTTCTGGGGTCTTAATGTCCTGCTCAGTGCTATTGTTCATGGGGTAGCTCATCAGCATCAATTACACTAAAGGACTTCCAGTAGTCTTAAAGTCAAAATCGGATTAAAGATCCCATATTCTGGCACACACTGGCAAATGTGCAGGCTCTGTCAAGAAATAACACTGTTCAGGATGGGATTAAAATCAAGGAACTTATTAGTTAAATATTAGACATCTGTCCTGGTTTCAGCTGGGATAGAGTTAATTTTCTTCCTAGTAGCTCCTATAGTGCTGTGTTTTGGATTTAGTAGGAGAATAATGTTGATAACACACTGATGGTTTAGTTGTTGCTGAGCAGTGCTTACACTAAGTCAAGGACTTTTCAGCTTCTCATACTGGCCTGCCAGCAAGGAGGCTGGAGGTGCACAAGAAGCTGGGAGGGGGCACAGCCAGGACAGCTGACTCAAACTAGCTAAAGGGGTATTCCATACCATGTGACATCATGCTGAACAAAAAAACCTGGGGGGAGTTGGCCAGGGGGCTGCGTGGCCACTGTTTGGGTGATGAGCAATTGCATTGTACAATTAAGGTTATAATTTTGCTGTACTGTGTAACACTGGCTTAGGATATGATAAAATCTTGGAGGTCTCTTCCAACCTTAACGATTCTATGATTCTATGATTCTATAAAATTACTGGTCGTGATACTAATCTGGCATTTTTACTCAGCATTGCCATCTAGTTGATATACTTACTCTCAGAGCTGTTGTGCTTGTTCTCAAAGTTGTGTTATGTAACACTTTACTTGCTGTATACGTTCCCTGTTGTGCAGTTTATCACCTCTGGGGGCTCAGTACATCACAGTTTATGTACTGAGCATGACGTCACGTGGTATGGAATATCCCTTTGGCCAGTTTGGGTCAGCTGTCCTGGCTGTGCCCCCTCCCAGCTTCTTGTGCACCCCCAGCCTTCTCAGTCGGTAGAGCATGGGAAGCTGAAAAGTTCTTGACTAGTGTAAGCACTACTCAGAAGCAACTAAAACATCGGTGTGTTATCAACATTATTCTCATACTAAATCCAAAACACAGCACTGTACCAGCTACTAGGAAGAAAATTAACTCTATCCCAGCCGAAGCCAGGACAGGTGTTTAACTGCCTGCCAGGTTAAACCATGACAGTCCTTTTTGGCACCCAACGTGGGGCTTGAAGGTTTGAGATAACGACAGATCTGACCAGAGCTTGTTAAAACAAATCTGATATAAACATTCATTATTAGGTTAATAATCGCTGGTCACAATGTTGATTTACTTGCTCTCAGAGCTGTTGTGCTTGTTCTCAAAGTTGTGTTATGTGACACTTTACTTGTCTACTTTCCCTGTTGTGCTGTTTATCACCTCTGGGGGCTGGATTAAGGTTATAATTTTGCTGTACCGTGTAACACTGGCTTGTGATATGATAAAATTACTGGTCGTGATACTAATCTGGCATTTTTACTCAGCATTGCCATCTAGTTGATATACTTACTCTCAGAGCTGTTGTGCTTGTTCTCAAAGTTGTGTTATGTAACACTTTACTTGCTGTATCTTTTCTCCTCGGTGAGTCAATTTATGGGGGAGACAAGAGGGGACACTTTCCCCTGCTCCTTCACCTTCCCCTTCTCCTCCAGGCTAGCTACAATAGCTCTTGAGAATTTTTAATATTCCTGGGATGTTCAAGCCAGCATGTTCTTACTGTTATGTCTCCTGAATATGTTTCAGATCTTGTTTAAGGTTAAAAAACTATTTAAGAATACCACCCAGAGATCTGCCCCGAGGCTGGATAGTTATGAGTGGCAGGGTGTGTGGGATACCATGGGCAAGTACCTAGGACAGTGGGCACCCCCCAGTGTTTTGGAACTTCACCCCTGAGCAAGTGCAGAATCCTGAAAA
>NW_008824437.1:2670376-2672261 GCF_000699105.1 Pygoscelis adeliae
AGGCATTTACTCCAACCTCACAACAGGACACTGCAGCTGAAGCAGAGAACCAACCCATGCCAGTATCAGTTACCCCTATATACAAGAAGAAATATTAGATGTGAAAGTCAGCTCATTTACTAAGGGAAGAAAATCCTACTAAGAAGGGGAAGGAGGAAGAATTGGATGAGGCAGGTTACTCCGAAGCCGGGCCATCACAAGAACAGGAGGATGGAGAGGAAGAACTCATAAACAAGGCGGTAACTTAGATGTGAAAGTCAGCTCATTTACTAAGGGAAGAAAATCCTACTAAGAAGGGGAAGGAGGAAGAATTGGATGAGGCAGGTTACTCCGAAGCAGGGCCATCACAAGAACAGGAGGATGGAGAGGAAGAACTCATAAACAAGGCGGTAACCACCCAATCCCTATCCCTGAGTGAGCTGTGACACATGCGAAAAGATTTCAGCCGTCATCCAGGTGAGCACGTTGTCACCTGTATGCTCCGATGCTGGGATAGCAGGGCCAGTAGCCTGGAATTAGAGGGTAGGGAAGCCAAGCAGCTGGGATCCCTTTCCAGGGAAGGGGGCATTGACAAAGCAATTGGAAAAGGGGCACAAACCCTCAGCATCTGGAGGTGACACCTGTCAGGCATGAAGGAAAGGTATCCCTTCAAGGAAGATGTTATATGTCACCGAGGCAAGTGGATCACCATGGAGAGAGGTACCCAGTACCTGAGGGAATTAGCCATGCTGGAGGTGATTTATGATGACATGGACAACAAACAGTTATCCAAAGGTCCACATGAAGTCAAGTGCACACAACCCATGTAGCAGAATTTTGTACTTGAGTGCACCATCATCATATGCCATCTCATTGGCAGTAACGACCTGGAAAGACAGAGAGGGACAAATGGTGGATGAATTGGCTAGCCAACTCCAGCAATATGAAGAAAGTCTCCCTTCCTACCTATGGGCCTGCATCTCAGCTGTGGAGAAACTGTCCCACGAGTTCCAGCAATTCAAAGATGATATGCCCTACTCCCCACTTGTATGGACCAGTATCTCAGCAATTAGGAGTAAGCATTCCTCTGCTCAAGAGAGAGGATATAATGGGTACACACCATGGGCCACCTTGTGGTTTTACCTGTGTGACCATGGAGAGGACATGAGGAAGTGGGAGGAGGAGAAAACGAGAAGTACCAGAAGTACCAGAAAACGAGAAGCAATATGTCCTGTTCACTGATGGGTCCTGTCATCATCTGGGAAAGTATCAGAGGTGGAGGGCGGCTGTGCGGAGTCCTATACAACAAGTTGTGGAAACTGCTGAAGGAGAAGGTGAATCGAGTCAGTTTGCAGAGGTAAAAGCCATCCAGCTGGCTTTAGATACTGCTGAATGAGAAAAGTGTCCGGTACTTTATCTCTATACCGACCCATGGATGGTGGCAAATGCCATGTGGGGGTGGTTGCAACTGGCAGTGCAGAGGCAAACCCATCTGGGCTGACACATTTTGGCAAGATAATGCTGCCCAGGTAGAGAACCTGGTTGTAAAAGTCCTTCACATAGATGCTTATGTACCCAAGAGCCAGACCACTGAAGAACATCAAAACAACCAGCAGGTGGATCAGGCTGCTGTGATTGAAGTGGCTCAGGTGGATCTCGAATGGCAAAACAAGGGCGAATTATTTATGGCTCAGTGGGCCCATGACACCTCAGGCCATCAAGGAAGAGATGCAACATATAGATGGGCTTATGATCGAGGGGTGGACTTGACCATGGACACTATTGGGCAGGTTATCCATGAATGTGAAACATGCGCTGCAATCAAGCAAGCCAAGCGGTTAAATCCCCTCTGGTACGGAGGAAGGTGGCTGAAATATAAATCATAGAATCATAGAATCATAGAATA
>NW_008824437.1:2674813-2684647 GCF_000699105.1 Pygoscelis adeliae
ATAAAGTTGATAACACACTGATGGTTTAGTTGTTGCTGAGCAGTGCTTACACTAAGTCAAGGACTTTTCAGCTTCTCATACTGGCCTGCCAGCAAGGAGGCTGGAGGTGCACAAGAAGCTGGGAGGGGGCACAGCCAGGACAGCTAACCCAAACTAGCTAAAGGGGTATTCCATACCATGTGACATCATGCTGAACAAAAAAACCTGGGGGGAGTTGGCCAGGGGGCTGCACGGCCATGGTTTGGGAACTGGCTGGGCACCAGTCAGTGAGTGATGAGCAATTGCATTGTGCATCACTTATTTTGTATATGCTTCTATCATCATTATTATTTTCCCTTCCTTTTCTGTCCTATGAAATGTTTTTTATTGCAACCCATGAGTTTTACCTTTTTTTCTGATTCTCTTCGCCATCTAACTGGGGGGAGTATGTTAACAGCTTTATGGTGTTTCGCTGCCTGCCGGTTTAAACCACGACAACATGATAGCCACCTCATTCACCACCAGACAGCCTGGGTGAAGTGACGGATTCAGCAGCCACACAGGAGGTGCCTATGAATGTGTCTGTTTCTTTTTCAAAAATCCATGTGCATAGTATTCCACATTACTGGATGGACATTGTCAGGAATCCACTGGAAAAGAGATTTCATTGAATTGTCCTGCTTTGCCCCAGCTGTGAGTCATGCATCAGGAATAATAATGTCTTGGAAACATTATCCCTGAAATGTTTGTGTAACCAAATGAAATCATACCTTGGTACCTACAGTTCATGCGCCCAAGTAGTCAGAATAATTGTTATATATTCTTGCTGTACTTGTTCTTAAATTTGGACTTTGGGCTGCCGGGGACAGATTGCAAGCTTCCCAGATACCTCTTCCATAAAGGCTGTGAACCTCCATGCACGCTTTAGTTATTTACATAATACAGAGTCTGTTACAGCCTGTGGTCAAATACAATAAGTTTTTTTCCTCTCTGTTCTTTGCCAGGCATGGTCCAATCAGACTGCAGAGTATTACTTAAGTGATCAATGAACGTCTAAAGGTTAATTTCAATCACATCAGATGCTTACAATTTTCAGCAACAAGATCCAGCTATATTAGTAGAAAGTTCGGCTCCAGATCATGGTGATACACAGACAGATACATACACACAACAGAGGACTGTGTGAAGCTTAAATCAATTACATGTTCTGTCTCACCTTATTTAAAAAAATAAATACATAATGTTAATCTCCGTGGAAGGAGAAGGACTGATCTTTAGAAAGTGAATAGAGCTACTACATTTATAGCGAAGGCTGTACTGTAACTCATGTACAAAAGTAACAATAACAGTTCAGAGCTTCCCTCATATTATGTTAATATACCTTAATCATGATGAAGAGGCATGAAAGTTCATAAGAATGGGAAATACTTAATGCATATCCACTCACTACTCTGCTGAGGGCCACAGATAAGATACTTCTCATTTTGTGCCTGTCTTTGTAGAACATTTTATCTGTGTTCGTAAAGTACCTGCAACAGTGGTTCCTTGTCTAGGCTTTTAATAAACAACAGCCTGACAGTACAAGATAATGCTGGGAAATTGGAGACAGCCCAGTGACGAAGGTTCAGACTGGACATGAGGAAATATTTCCTTTAACTAAATGCCATTTAATTAAATAATGTGATGCAGTGGGAAGGAAAGTCCATAGATTTAATTAAAAAGATCATAGTGAAGATGAAGTCTACAAAATATTCTTATTTGATTAAAGAAACCATAAACTTTAAAGTCAAGTACTTCTAGTGAAAAATTCTTTTGAGATCAAATTGCCAAAAGATTAGGAAAATCTTTAGAAAAAGTTAATTTTTCTAATAAAAACTTTAGATTTTCATTAGATGAATACTGCCATATGGATAAGATCCAATATTGTGTGCATACATGCTTGTATATTTATAAGAAATCATTAGCAATTGTACCATATTATCTATTTTATGCATACGCTGCATAAAAGTAATGTTTCTGCAGTATTTTGATAATGTGTGACAAAATAATGGGTTCACAGAGCACAATGGAGCAGAGTTTTACTGAGGTAATTTCTGAATTTAAACATTTTTATAGTACTCAAAAAACCCAAACACAGCTTACTGCAAGTGCACAAAAATCAGAAAGAGGAACTTACTGCATGAAGGTTATGTTTGCTTACAGTATCCAGACAAAGCTTGCAATGCCTACATATGCAAGGAAAAAAGAGATGTCATTAGAAAAGAGAGATGGAACATTAAAGAAAAGCAGAGAGCCAAGGAAGAGTTCATACCATAAATAATTTCACTATTAAGCGTTGCACTGGGTTTGCGTGGCAAAGTTTTGGTAGCAGGGGGTCTACAGGGGTGGCTTCTGTGAGAAGATGCCAGAAGCTTCCCCTTTGTCCAATACAGCTGGCCAAGGCTGAGCCCATCAGCAACAGTGGTAGTGCCTCTGGGATAACATATTTAAGAAGGGGAAAAAAACAAAGAAACTGTGCAATTGCAGCTAGAGAGAGGAGTGAGAATATGTGAGAGAAACAACTCTGCAGACACCAAGGTCAGTGAAGAAGGAGGGGGAGGAGGTGCCCCAGGCACCGGAGCAGACATTCCCCTGCAGCCTCTGATGAAAACCATGGTGAGGCAGGCTGTCTCCCTGCAGCCCATGGAGGTCCATGGTGGAGCAGATATCCACATGCAGCCTGTGGAGGACCCCACGCCGGAGCAGGTGGATGTGCCTGAAGAAGGCTGTGACCCCATGGGAAGCCCACGCTGGACCAGGCTCCTGGCAGGACCTGTGAACCCATGGGGCACTCACGCTGGAGCAATCTGCTCCCAAAAGACTGCACCCTGTGGAAGGGACCCACGCTGGAGCAGGGGAAGAGTGTGAGGAGTCTGAGGAGGAAGGAGCAGCAGAGACAATGTGTGATGAACTGACTGCAACCCCCATTCCCCGTCCCCCTGTGCCACTGGGGGGAGGAGGTAGAGAAAATCAGGAGTGAAGTTAAGCCCAAGAAGAAGGGAGGGGTGGGGGGAAGGTGTTTTAAGATTTGGTTTTCATTTCTCATTACCCTACTCTCATTTGATTGGCAATAAATTAAACTAATTTCCCCAAGTCGAGTCTACTTTGCCCGTGACAGTAATTGGTGAGTGATCTCTCCCTGTCCTTATCTTGACCCATGAGCCTTTCGTTATATTTTCTCTCCTCTGTCCAGCTGAGGAGGGGGAGTGATAGAGCGGCTTTGGTGGGTACCTGGCGTCCAGCCAGGGTTAACCCACCACAAGCCTCAAAATATTTGGGCCTTAAGTGTTATTTTATGACATTTAAAGGTTCATCATCATGAGACCAGGGGGACAGTTTGAAGGCACTCTGCTGCTGAAAGAGAAATCTGTTACGATTTAACATCACAGCATTTGTTCTTAGTTATTTTTCAAGAGATTAGTTAGAAACACTCTTATTAGAGTCTTTGGGGAATTTTACTGGAGTGGAGCCAAAGACCTGCTTAAAGGAATTTGCTAACTTCAGAAGAGCTCAGCAGATAACAAGGACTCAGGGGGTTAGACCTTTGCCCTGTAAGAAACTGAAGAACATTTGGGATCAACTTGCCTGCTTGGCAAAAATGTGCCTGGGACACTCCTTCATAGGGATAGAAAAGGAGACTGTGGCCTCTGTTCATATACATATTCATGTTTTGTGTTTCCTTAAACTGTATCTTTCAACTTTGTTGGAAAAAAAAAAAAAAATATATATATATATGGACATGGCTTCACTAAGGGTAAATCATGCCCAACAAATTTGGTGGCCTTCTACAACGGGGTTATAGTGTTGGTGGATAAGGGAAGAGCAACTGACATCATCTCCCTGGACTTGTGCAAAGCATTGGACACCGTACTGCGTGACATCCTTGTCTCTAAATTGGAGAGAAATGGATTTGACGGATGGACCACTCGGTGGATAAGGAATTGGCTGGATGGTCGCACTCAAAGAGTTGTGGTCAACAGCTCGATGTCCAAGTGGAGACCAGTGATGAGTGGAGTTCCTCAGGGGTCAGTATTGGGGCCGTCGCTGCTTAACATCTTTTTCTGATGTCATCTATCTGCACTTCTGTAAGGTATTTAACACGGATCCCACAACATCCTTCTCTCTAAATTGGAGAGATACAGATTTGATGGGTGGATTGTTCAGTGGATGAGGAATTGGTTGGATGGTCGCATGCAGAAGGTAGTTGTCAATGGCTCAATGTCCAGATGGAGATTGGTGACAAGTGGTGTTCCTCAGGGGTTGTCACAATTTTAAAGAAAAGACCCAAGAATAACCTTGAAAATAAGACACAGTATCTCCACATGATCCCCTCAGATATATTTGTTTGATTACAAACATGTTTTCAGTCAATTAAACAGAAGCAAACAGGGCTTGTTTCCTTGATTGGGTAGAGGAAGAGATGGCAAGGGAAGAAGCAGAGCCCTCTGAGGAAAGCTGCTGTGTCATGAGCCTCCCTCACATGGAGTCAGGCTGGTACAACCCCTGCTCCAGCCTGTAGAGCTGTTACTAAAGTCTTACGTACCAATGTAACCTCAAATGCCCCAAACTCCAAGGGCATTGTAGAACCTAAGTTAAAGTAAGACTGCAGGATGTGGGTTTTGTTTTGTTTTGTTTTGTTTTGTTTTGTTTTGTTTTGTTTTGTTTTGTTTTATACCGAAGTTTAGGAAAGTCTCTGTAGAATCCCAAAACACAGGAGGCATTAAGGTGGAATAAAATAATTCTTCCCACATTTTCATCCACTCCTAGCTCAAGAGAGAAATAAAGCCACTGAGCATCTCCTATAGGGAGAACTCTTCCATTAAATATCCCTGGCAAGCTCACTGTCCTAGTGGTTATGTCTCTAGTAATATATCAAGAAGAAAAATAGTCTTGTTGTGTGTGCATCCTGTGAAACCAAATGTCACAGCGAAACCTTGGTTCGGTACATTTTTCAGGTAATACTGAACTCATTCTTACCAGCTAAGGAAACCTGACTGTCTGCAAGCCTGCTAGGGCCTATGCTGCAGTTCTTGCCAGGGATCATGCTGACATCCCTCTCACAGTTTGCTTAGAGAGCAGATGAAATCTTTGTCACAAGCCACAACACCTGCCATAGCTTCCTATCTAAAAATAAAATCTGATCCTCATATCTCACCTTTTCCTTCTCTCTTTTGTTTTATACATCAGGAGATGACACCGGTGATTCAGATTATTCGACTGTTTCACTGAAGCTTGCCAAAAATCTGGCTCTTGACATACCTTTTTTAAAAAGGAGTAACACTCAGAGGTCTCAGTGAAATAACCAGGCTGGAGTCTCAGGCACACACACATTACATAGTGACAGGGAGAAGCAAGGAGGGGGTAAATAGGCAGGAAAAACTTTAATGAGTGAATGATAAAGAGTGAGATGGATATCAGATCTTATGCAGACACAGAAAGAGAAATCATGTTAGTTACAGAGAGAAAAAAAAAGAGAAAGAAGAAAAAAAACATTATTTTTTCAAAATGGTCAATTCTTATCTTTTTACTGTCCGTTTCTCCTCTTTCCAAACACAGCACACTGGTGTAGTAGAAACCAGGAATCTTAATAGAGCAAGAAGGTATTTTCATATCTATCCACCATGACAAATTAGCAGACTTATAAACAACTAAAAAAGAAAAAAGAAAACATAAGCTTAACTATAGAAGGTCTTCTCCATCTGTACAGTACAGACATCAGATTCTGATTAACTGTGCTACAGAACTAATCTTTTCAATTAATGCAAATGAGCTGCACTTTTATGTAGACTATTACCAGAGGGCATTCAATGATATTTTTATTCACCACATTTGACCTTAAAAATGTTTTGTAGTCATCAAGGATACAATTTTTCACACAGTGGGGATGTAGGAACAGCTAATTAAGTGGTGTTTAATGACATTTGTTCCTTAAAGGAGGGCTGATTAAATGTAGCATGTAATTTTTTACCAAATCAAGCAATTCAGCCAATTTCCAAATGTGCTTAATAAGCTAGGCCTTAATAATTACACCTTACATAGATGCAGCACAGTCACGATAGTTTGTGGGCTGGTAAATTTAAAGTTACTTATTTGTGAGCCTTAGTTGGTTAGAATGCAGAATTCTGATTTCTTATTCCAATTGTATTCCTTTTCAAGAATAAAAGAAATTATGTCAGTTTTAGAGAATGAAATACACTCTATATTCACTTGTGAACAGTCACTGCAAAGAAACCTTGAAAGCGTTTCACAAATGCACAGTTTTCTGAGATCTTACTTTGGCAATTCTAAACTATCCTTTGAAAACAAAAACACAGTTTGCCTTGGATTTGAGCCATGGCTAGCATGGCACTCTGTTTTTGAAAATCAACCTGTCTCCATATCAGCACAGCTTATACGGTCTAAGAGAAGCTCAGGATACCTGGGGTGAGTAAGCAGGTGAGTGAGCTCATATACCAGGAAAGCTGGAAGAGATGGAACAGAGAGCTTTTTTTTTCACTGAAAATCAAACACAGTATTCTCACCATGTTTAGGAGAGTTGAATAATTGCATTTCACAGGAACTGCTGACTTTGATTGTTTACTATATTACACATACAAGGATGTATATTCTTTTAATACCTTATGGCTGGGTCCTTCTTAGGAGACCAGTGCTGCAACCACGTCACTGCACTCAGATATCCTACCTGTTTCTGAAGAAGGACACAGGTGTCCTGCAGGTTTCATATCACATCCACCAGACCTAGGAAGGTGTCATGCATACATTAGGATTCCCAAACAGCACCAACACTTCTGTTCCAGCAGCAGAGTTAAACCCTACAAGACTATTACAGGGTGACCTGAGTCATCTTGCACTGGTGCAGCCCCACCTCAAGCACTGTGTGCAGTTTTAGGCACCTCAATTTAAGAAGGACATCAAACTATTAGAGTGTGTCCAGAGGAGGGCAACCAAGATGGTGAAAGGTCTCGGGGGCAAGACTTAGGAGGAGTGGCTGAGGTCACTTGCCTTGTTCAGTTTGGAGAAGAGAAGGCTGAGGGGTGACCTCATCGCAGTCTATAACTTCCTCAAGGGGGGCAGCGGAGGGGGAGGTGCTGATCTCCTCTCTCTGGTGACCGGCGATAGGACATGAGGAAATGAAATGAAGTTGCGTCAGAGCAAGTTCAGGTTGGACATTAGGAAAAGGTTCTTCACTGAGAGGGTGGTCGGTCACTGGAACAGGCTCCCCAGGGAAGTTGTCAGGCACCCAGCCTGTCAGAGTTCAAGGAGTGTCTAGACGACACTCTTAGTCATATGGTTTAGTTTTAGGTAGTCCTGTGAGGAGCAGGGAGTTGGACTCAATGAGCCTTATTGGTCTCTTCCAACTCAAGATATTCTATGATTCTATAATTCTATGATCCTCCCACTCTAGACTGTGGTGACTAAAGTTCAATTGATTGTAGGTGAAACAACCAAATCTAAAGTTTTACTGGCTGAAAACCTCAGCCAATGTCAGAAAGTGCTTCACTGATTCCAAAGAGTTACAGATATACACGTTTTTATAGAAGCAACACCACCGCACACTCCTCCCCAACAAAATATTCAGGATTCAAAGAGCTATGAATCAATTGTATGGCACTGAGTCTCCAATTTTTCAAACGAAAAGTATCTGAAATCCTCCTACAGCTTGGTAGTTGCAGATCAGGGATCATGATACATAAATAAAATACTTAACATGTTCATAATCAAAATGTTATTGCTTTACAAAAATGTTAATTTTATTGTTATAATTACAAGCACTCTAATTACACTCTAACAGCCATCAGGGGTCATCTCCCAGTTTCATCCACCAGCCGGCAGCGACACTTCTGCCAACTGCAGGAATGTGTATGCATGTGTGTTTTGAAAAATAATGATAGTTTTCACCTACTTTCAAGACTCTTTCTAAATTATTATGGGTCTCCAGTGGTGTGAGGAGCTCCAGTGGAGTGGCACAGATTCAGGGGAATCATAACAGGAACTGGCTATATTGCAAACATAGCTTTAGCTCTCATTTTAGCTCTCATAGTGATGAAAAATGCGTATTAAGTAATGTAACCTTGTAATGATAAACTGTTGAGGTCTAAATAACATTCACCAATTTATTTACATGATGACGTTTTTGAGATGATACAGCATCCCTGGCTTTCCCTAGTCATTGGGAATGATGGTCTGTATTAGTTGTTCACGTGTTTGGTGAAAGCCAATAGCCAGGATAGAATAAAATTCCCATCTGTCTGTAGCAGCTCTGGCACTGTATTATCACACCCTGATGCCTTGCAATTCTTTAAGCTATGCACCACAGTCTATATATGCATGGTGATACCAAAAAGAAGTATTTTCTATTAGAAGTTTCAGTCTTTTTTCAAGAAAAAAATAACGCTTAAAGCAAACAATTAAAGAGCATGTTTTACGATCTCTGTAATGAGAGATATCAAATAACAAACATTAATTCCAGGTAATATTTGCATTTCAATTCTTTTCAGGACAATTAAACCCATCTTGCACCACCGTTTCTCAGTAGCCAATTAAAGATGATGTAAATTGAGTCCAGTGTCAGTATTTTCTGACTTAACTGCCTAATGTCATTACCAGAATTGTTCTTGGTTTTACTTTTCTTACATGGTATTCTGAATTTAAATCAATCCAGCACTAACTTTCTTCCTTTTTCGAGAGATTCAGATTTTCAGCTTCATTTTTTTCCTGTGAGCACCTTCTCACCAATCTTTTTCTGAAATGTCAAGGGCAGAGGACCCAGTATCTGTAAAAATTGTCAGTGACTTGAATTCACTCCTCCTTCATCATATAATGAAGTCTTCAGTTTCCTATGCACTGGCAATCTTTCACAGTTTGAAACAAACAACCAGATAATTGTTCTATTTTAATAAGAGATTTGGTGGAACTAGACTCATTTCGGCTAATGAACTGGCTGACACTAAAGGCTAAGGTGCCAGTTCATCAGTAGAAGTGGCCAGTCAATACCATGCTCAGCATTTCTGAGAACTCATACATCAGTCACCATTGACTGCCAACAGCCGATAACAAGGACCTGCTCGATAGACATGCCGAGCCTGAGTTTTCACAACTCTGCCTTATGAGTGACAAAAGAACGAATCAGAAATGTCCACATTACTGGCAATTGCAAATTCCAGCCATCCAGCTCATTTCTTATTCCTGATAGCAAACTCACCCACCACGCTTCCATCCTTGCTGATAGATGACTTTGTATTAGAGCTAATTGTTTAATGAATGGTCAAGGAAGAGGATTTTGGCCACTGAACACTGCCATATTTGCCACGATATCTCTTTTTCTCCTTTCCATGCTCAAATTTGGAAATCTTTTTGAAAGGTTTTCTTTAAAAATGGAAATATTTCCTTATGTTTTTGTCCCCTCACAACCTTGCAAATGGATATATTTTTGTCTTTCTGTGTCTCAACAGGGTACACAGCATGGTGGTAAAATAGGACTGTTTTTCCTCTGTCTGGCAGTGGGATTTTTTCCTGTATCCATTAAGAATCTACATATTTATGTCCTTCAAATATTAATCAGTGAAAGGCAGAAAAAGAGAAGGAAAGCTGTAAATATAACCAGAGAAGACAGAGATGGGAGAGAGACTTTGTTGAAGCCACCGAGGAGAAGGGCTCCGAAGCGGAGGATCGCGCCGGGGGACCCTTCCTGAAGCGGCAAAACCGCGGCAAAACCCGCAAAAAGCAAAGGCGCAGGGAGTGAGAGGGTGCCCCAGCCCCCCACCCCGAGCCGGAGGAGGGAGCCCCTGACGAGCGGCAGCTCTGACTCAGCGTGGG